>NC_041403.2:134273033-134581783 GCF_900747795.2 Erpetoichthys calabaricus
CTTTTCCTTCTCAGGGCGTCCCGGCTGGGTTGAGCTGCTGGCAGTCCATCACATCAGTTTCAGTTCATTCTAAAGCTGCCCTTACGGCTTTCGTTTGCCAATGTGTTTTTCATTGGAGTTCTGCCCCACTCATAAGTATTGATGCGTTATCTCAAAGTTGCCATACAGTGGCAGAAACCATAGAAATATTAATGTTTTTTTTCTGAAACATAATGTTATTTCATCTACTAGATGGCAGCAGAATGCTGCCCCAAATGGTATTCTGGTTCAACACTATAAAGCGTATCATTACACGTCACCCTGTGCCCGACTCAGGTTTAACTGTAATTGCAAAGAATTCTGAGACTGAGTCCTGCTCGTGGTTAATGCCAAGGAGGTTAAAATAAATTGTATTTGAGTTATATATCATAATTTATTTTTTAATCAAGAAGTGTGAAAAGGCACTATATAGGCATCTGACCCGACACAGACTGGACACGAAGGCACATGTAAACTATTTATTTTTCTTTGCCTGTGGGTGCACATCTTCCCCGTGTCCCACTGGCAGTACACAGTCCCAAGCACAACACACCAATTAAAACACTCTTTTCTTCCTCCGCCACTCCTCCCAGGCAACCTCGTCCTCCTCCTCCCGATTCTGGCTCCTCGAGTGGTGGCTACTGGCCCCTTTTATAGTTCACCTGGAAGTGCTCCAGATACTTGATTGCCGAGTTCCAGCTGCAATTCTGTGTGTGGTGAAAACACTGCCCATAAGGGATCAGGAGTTCCAGCTGCAGGACCCAACAGGGCTGCCCCCAACTCCAATTCCCATGGATCCCAGAGGGAAACTGAGGCACCGCTCGAACTCAGGAGGGCGTCAATGGCTGCTCCCCCCCGAGCATATCACGAAGGGGCGTCCCGGCTGGTCATGGACCCCAGCTGTCCGCCACAGAAGATACTTATTTTATCAGGCCATTAGAGGATTAGGGGGTCATTATAGTACTGTAACATTTTTTTAACATAGGCATTTGACGTTGAATTGTTATGGTTGCATTCATGGTTCGTGGCTGCATAGGTCTAGAGCCTATCTGGCTCCCGGGGGCCGATGAATCATCAAAAATAACTTCATTTTCTAGATTCTCAACTGCACTGCTATGCTTGACTCACATGTCAAATAAAGGTAAATTATTTGTAATATAACTTTACAGTATTAAGTAAGTTTAACTTAAATTAACACATTTAAAGTTTCAAAAGTATGAAAAAGTACACAAATAACTGGCGCAGTGGTAGTGCTGCTGCTTTGCAGTAAGGAGACTGTGGAAGATTGTGGGTTCGCTTCCCGGTTCCTCCCTGTGTGGATAGCGCTTTGAGTACTGAGAAAAGCACTATATAAATGTAATGAATTATTATTATTATTTAATGATGTGACTTTTTTTAAAGCTTGTTTGTCTTTGAAATTTAATTGTAACCAAATAACCCTTTCCTTATTTTTACAAGTTAGAAAATATTTACATAGCGTAACATTCGGGTGTGACTTTGTTAACTGCTTTGGAGCATTTTCTGATATGCATTTCCTTCATCAAAGAGACTGATACAACATTGGTATTTTTTCAGTATTCTGTCATGTGTGACGTGTGATACAAATTTGCTCAGAGAGCCACAGGCATAAGTGTTGGGCATGCGCACTTCCATTTCAGTTGCTTTTGCTGACTACTGAGGATCTGTGTTGCTGACAGGAGTGGCTATGAGATGTGTAAAAGAGGAAAATATTGTAAACAAAATATACAAGTTGAAAAAACCTCTCTCAAGCCAAACATATCTGTAATTCAAATTGTACTCAGTAATCTCTCTCTGTTTCAAGGATAGTTGACATGCAAGACAGAGTTGCTTTAAGCAAGATGGATCCATCCATTCCCTAAACCTGCTTATACATGGCAGTGGGCAGCTGGAGCTATCCTGACAAGCTATGGGTGCAGGAAGGAAGAACTCCTTTACAGGGAGCCCAGCCCATCACAATGTGACTACACACACAAGATAATGATTTATCATCACTAATTTGTTCAACCTACTTGTCTTTGGACTGTGGAAAGAAACTGGAACAAAGCAATGTAGCTCCAAATGCAAACTCCATGCACGAAGCACTCAGATTGTGACCCCCGGGCTCCTTACTACAGCACTACTGCTGCATCACAGTGAGCCTGATTTGCTGATTAACATATTTACATTAAATGTGGCCTAAAAAAATTGAGGGAAAAAAAAAACCTCAATTTGGGCTTCGGTTCATCACAGAGACCTCTTTTGCGCACACCCAGTCTAACTAACATGCATTTATTTTAGGTAATAAGAAGAAAACCAGAGTACCCAGAGAAAAAAACCCTCACAGAAATGGGGAGAAAGTGCAAAATTGAGCTCGACAATGTATGGATTTGCGATTTGACCCTAAGATGATGGATCCATGAGGTAGCAATATTTCCCATTGTGCTACTCTGTTTTGACTTGCAATAAACCAAATAAAAAGGTAACACTTTAAAATGTAGGCACCCTTTCAAATGCTTAATTTTATCTATAAATTGTAAGCCACTAGGAGGCGTACTGCCGCCCTAACCCCTGACACAGACAGGCAGGACCCAGGTTCAACTCAACACCCGTGTTTATTTACAGTTTGTGCACCATTCACCAACACTGCATTACACAGTCCATTCCCTTCCTTGCCACCAGTCCTTCCGCCTCCACTCTTCCTCAGGCTTTGTCCACTCCTTCCTCCCAACTCTGGCCCCTGAATGGTAGGACTGGCACCTTTGTTATAGGGCACCCGGAATGACTCCAGGTGCCTAACAAGCTTCTTCCGGCCACACTTCCAGGTGTGGCGAAGAAAGTGTAGCCAAATAAGGCTACTGAAAAGGTGCATGTGCCCCCAGCAGTGGCCACGGGTTCCAACAGGGTTGAGTCCCCATGCTCATAACCTGTGGCCCCACTGGAAACCAAGGGCCAAACCAAGGAGAAAGTGTCCCACAAATACTCTCTCCCCCAGTCTTTCCACACTCTGGGCATCCTGGCCGGGTAAGGATTCTGGCCACCTGCCACAAAATGCACAACTGATACTTTACAATGTAGGCCTCTTAGGGTTAACTGTTAATTACTTACTGCTATGCAGGGAGAGTGTTAAGGCTCTGTATTACAAGAAATAAGTGACTAATATGTGCACTATAGCAAGGCCTTAAATCTCCTATTCTTAAGTGAAAATATTAAATACTGTATTGTCAACACTGACTCACAGCTGTTATTGCTGCCCCCTCACAGTATGTATATGAAACCATTGAATTCCTAGAATATGTGCCATTTCCATGTTCTCTAAAGCTGGCTCTTTGTGACTCAGCGTGGGTGTATACATTTTAGAATTTGTTATGAACTGCTGTCCCAACCAGGGTGTCTCCTATCTCTGTCCTGGAAAAAAAGCAGATTCAGTAAATGGATAAATGCATTGTTTAATGTTACACAAAGCCAATGGAGAACTGAACACATTACTCAATATGACAGCTTTATTTTTAAAGTTAAAAGTGTAAATGTTTGTTTTTCATACAATTTTAAAGTTCCCTTGAGCCTGGGAAGTAGACGTGACAGGGACAATAAAGACATGAGTTACATTTTGAACTGTGTACATACAGATGGCTGTTCCTAGCCACTGGTTGTTAGGAATGATGCTGAGGCATAGCCCAGAAGGCAATGCTGGGTTTGTCCCTCATATTTGTTCGTAATTACACTTTACTGAAGCTGTCAGTGGCTCGTGTGAACAGACCTCTGAGTCTCCGTTTAGTTCCATCCTGTTGTCCAGCCTGTCAGGTCCTTGTTAAAATACTTTTCTATGGTAACATTGAACTACAGTTATCATCAGTGCCAGACTGGCTGCATCCAGATGTTGTCTTTGTGGCTGTCTCTATCAATATGAATTCTGGGCTTATAACCTGGTGCAAATTTAAAAAACAGTTAGAGGTACTTTATCTTCATGTTTTCTCACAAATCACTTTGCAAAGCTCTCTGCCTTTACAGATTTTGCTCCCCAAATCCTATTAGAACGGTACAGAAATGAAATTTATTTTCTTGTTGACTTGACTCACACATTACCAAGGAAAAGGTAGAAGGACTTCAATATTTTGAGATATGAAGTTCCTGATGTTTCAAAATGGTGTAGGTACTAACCAGATTAATGCAATGAACTGAATGTTCTAATGTCACTTGTGAAGTTCCTTATACTTATACTAGCCATGTGCACCCAACTACGTTGCACGTGTTAAAGTTGTCTGTGAAGGCCTCCCTGTTTAAACGCGGCTGCCAGTCGTGAACTGGGCCCTTCGTTGCACAGCATTACGATTTTTTATAAGGGAAACAAAATTACAAAACAAAACCCTTGGACATTGATTCGATAGGAATGGCCTACTCTGAATCACTGTCCGAATAGTAATTATGTGGTGGTGGAGGAGCATTTCTGCTTCTCTCCGTTCACAGTCCGTCTCGTTTTCATGACGCTGTCGTTTCCTGTCACGATCTCTTCTCAACCTTTCTCCAATCTCGCAGGTTGCTTTGTGGCAATCCAAAGAGTAAGGAAGAACCAATGCTTTTTTCTTGAACTCCAATCGTCGACTGATGGAAAATCACAGAAGTGTGTCCGACTTATATACTCTGACTGCCGACTCCAAGAAGTGGGTGAACATTCAATTTGGGCGAACTGCTGCCAACGACGGTCGATAGAAACACAAAAAAACACAGTCTCGACAACGAAGCAGGTGTCGACGCCAGATCTAAACACAAAGCACGGTGTCGACGCCAGATCTAAACACAAAGAGTGGTATTGACAGTGTTTGTAAACAAAAGTAACAACCAAGGTGTTGTGTATTCAGCCAGTACAAACAGCACATAGTCTCCATTAGTTCAATCCTCTTTAATCACCACACTCCAACCTCATCCAACGATCCTCCCCCTCACTTCCTCTCCTCCTCCATCACTACTGCCCTCTACTGAACACAGCAGGAACACCACACAAGGCAGTGAATTTGCGGACAAGCAAAGATCAAGATCCAAATGAAGATTATATAGAAGGATCATCTGGAATAACATTCCAAAAGAACAAAGTCAAAGCCATAATGAAATGAAACCCAGAACCAGACTCTTTCCCAATGTAGTTGTCCCTCATGTTGTTCAAAGGTTCTGATTTCTGGTGTATCGATTTAAAACCTCTGCCACTTGATAAGCCAATAACAAGTTTATTTTAAGGAAACATGCTTGTTAGAGGGAGACTGCCTTTCAACATTTTTTGGAAGAAGGCTGCTGTCTTTGGGATGTTTTGACTTGATATCTACATTGTGTCATGTTTCAGCCAGTTTTTTTTTACTGGCTTATGTGCATTTTCTGTTTTGCTGCTATTCAGGTTAATTTTGAATTATTTCTTCTTATGTTTTATGTAATTTAAGTTAGTGTTGTTTGTTTGGTTTCTTGTATTGTATCTTTGTACATTCTACCATTCTTTGTATTTTGTGGGTGGACCACTTTGACTTCACTGATGCTGAGTCCTTCCTCTCCCTTTATACTGAACCCAGAGAGAAGGATGAATCTGTGTAGGCTGAAACCTGCAGGTGGTAGCTGATGGCTGACTGCCTACTTTTAAACTTTATCTGTGTAGGTTGATTCTAGAGATTTTTGGAGACCTCACACTCCTTTCAACACAATTATAATGCCAAAATACAAAAAATGATATATAAAAACTTTTAGGAAAGGATGACTTTGAGTCCATAATACACATCATCGATGCTTTTGCTGGAAAGAAATCACTTACATCCTATGTCAATACATGCAAACATAGGGTGTGCTTTAAAGGTGTGGGACTGACTAAAACTACAGAAGAGAGTGTAAAAACGCTAGGGGTCGCTGTCACCCCGTTAAACCCAACAGACAGATGCAGACACAGGTTAAAGGCACTTAATTCTTCCTCTTTGTAAGCAGTGCCTCCAAAGCACCCCAGCTCCAATAAACAGGCAATGAACAATAATAATCATATATGAACACAAATTTCTCCTCCACACCTCCCAGCAGGTTCTATCACACTCCTCCTGACTCTAGCTTGCTTGCTGGGTTTCCATCAGACCTTTAAATAGTCCTTGACCCAGAAGTGCTTCTGTCCTTCCATCCACGTGACTCATCAGCACTTCCGAGTAAGATGAAGAACTTGTAATTTCTTCAGCTCAGAAGTACTTCTGTGCTTCCGTCCCTGTGACTTTGGAGTCCTTCTGGGCTATATAAACAGGAGGGACTGTCCAGTCTCCCTGCAGCGTCTCCTGGCGGTACCCACGGTACCCAGCAGGGCTGTGAAGCCAAACTCCAGATGCCATGGTGCCCTGCGGGAATCTGGGGTACTGTTTTGCTGCAGGGAAGCTGCCAACTAGCGTCCTGGGGGAGGCAGTTTCCCAAAGCAGCTGCCTTCTCTCACCCTTCCACTTCAGGGGTGTCCTAGCAGGGTTGAGCTGCCGGCCGTTTCCTTTAATAGTTTGAGTGCAACATCTGTAACTAACAGAGTTTCCATTTGCCTTAGAGTGGTGGAGGAATTATCTGTGGAAAAATTATGTCACTTCCGCAGAAACCAGCGGTCATCCCTCCTCCTCCAAATCTGCCTCTATAAGAACCACCTAACCCTAGGTGTTGGCATTAGTATTGACCAGGAACTTGGTGAAGACAGAAGTGCCTGAGAACAAGGATCCTATTTCATGTCATGTATGATGTGAAAAACACTTTTTTCTTGCTTTTCTTTATTTTGGCAAAAAATAAAAAAAATAAACATGGGCATTAAATAGGGGAACACCAGCCTATTGCTCCAACTCCGTTTTTGTCTTACAGTGTCTGATTTACAGCTGGTATGCAATGAGACCTCAAGAAACTCAAATGATTCTGTCTTGGCAGCATATAATGGCTTCACAAATGGTTCACAAATCGGACCAAAAACTTTAATTTTCTTCTGAACTTTGTTCCATTTTAGTTTTTTGTTTTTTTCTTATTTGAGGAAAATAACATTGCATACAATCAACAAATTACTTCATACTCAAATTAGAAAAAAACAAGGAAAGAAAAAAAAATCATCAGAAAGTTGAAAAAAGCAGGAACAAAAAGAGACGAAACCTAACAAAACAGAATTCAAACCCCACCCAAACGAAAGAAAGGAGATACAAGAGCATGGTCAAAAAATGTTGAAAAATAAAGGGAAAATGTCTTTCTCTTTCGATATGAATGCCTATTTTAAAGTTTTGTTAATTAAATCTTGCCATATTAAAAAAAAGGTTTTGAACAGATCATCTGAACAAGAATTAGATTTTTTCCAGTTTCAAATAATATTGAACATCAGTTACTCACTGATTTATAAAAGGTGGGTTGGAGTTGCTTCAGTTTAGCAGGATAAGTCTATGTGCTAGTAGTGTGGTGTAAGAAATTACAATCAATTTATCCTTTATCACTGTAAGCCCATCTGGGAGTCCACCAAACACAGCTGTTAATGGGTTAGGAGTGATTGTGACACCAGGGCTGTCTGATAAGCAAGCAAAGATTTCTTTCCAAAATTATATTAATTTGTTTCACTCCCAATACATGTGGCCCAGTGAGGCTGGAGCTCGATTGCAACGTTCGCAGGTTGGCTCTTGCCCTGGATATATTGTGGACAATTTTAAGCAAGAGAAATGTTATCAATAAAGTATTTTAAGTGGGATTGTTGAATGCCTTGCACATATGGAGCTAGAGTGTATTGTATGCACAGCTGCCTTCAACTCTTTTTCTGAGATATTGAAAGACCCTTTTCCCACTATAGCCTAGGATCTCTGAAAGGAAAAGACTTTAGATGTTTTATATATTGTTGAGATGCTCTCTGAACCTTCAAGACTCATCAGAATTTCTTCTGGAATAGAAATGGGTGGGAGGTGTAGAAAATTGGATAGGTTCTTTTTAGCAATATTTCTAATTTGAAAGTAGTGGGAAAATTGTATTGCTGGGAAATGAAAATATCATCTATATGCATTTCTTTAAGTGCTTAAATCCTGAGTGTTTTCCAGAGATTACATACTATGCAGGTTTTAGAGGGTTGAAAAAGGTGATTATCGTGTAGAGGTGCCACAGATAAAAGCCTCTCTACCTTGAATTGCATCTGGCATTGGTTCCATATTTTGAGTGATTGATGGACAATTGGATTATAGGTATATTGACAATAATTAATATTTACCAGGGCACAAAGCAAGGCATATAAAAAAGAAGCATAAGATTGTATTTCAGTTGCAGAATAGTCTTGTGTAAATTCGTCAATTTGGGTCAATTTACACATATTTATAGCTTGTACATTTGCCACCCAGTAATAAAATTGAAAGTTAGTACCATGCCACCTTCTGTTTTAGGTCTTTGTCGAGTAGCCTTTTGAGTGTGTGGATGTCTTGAACATCATATAAATGAGGCCATAATTGAGTTTAATTTCCTAAAGAATTACTTGTTAATGTATATAGGGATGCTCTGAAAATAAAAAGAAGCTTGGGACGGTTGCTCATTTTGACAGTACTGATTCTCACTGCTACTGTGACATAGATGGACCACCTAGTCATCGTGTTTGATTTTTTCAATGCTTATAGCAAAATTGTGTTGAAAAAGATCTTTTTATTTATTTGTGGTGTTTACCCCTAGATATAATGAATAGATTGATATCCAGTCTAATATGGTGACATCCCTGTTTGGTTGGTTCTTCTGCTGGTCTGCAGAGGGACAAAAGAAGGGATGGCTAGATGACAGTGCCAACCCTTGGTGTGGCCAAGAAACAACATTATTTGAGCCTATCAACCTTCTCCCAACCACACGTGTGTGACACCAGATATCTTTTGAAATTCTGCTTGTGGGTCTGATATACACAGTGCCATATCATTTGCACATAGTGATATTTTCTGTTCAAATCCTTCTCTCATAATCCCCTCTGATTTATCTCTAATGCATTTTGAAAATGAATGCCCAATGGCTCAATGGTGATTGCAAAAATGAAAGGTGATAGAGGGCACACTTGATGAGTACCACATTCTATTTTGAAGTAGTTTCAGATCATGTTGTAGTTTTATCCAGCTGCATACATGTAGGAAAAAAAAAACAAACTAATTTGTGCAATGTGATGAACAGGACTTTGTCAAAGCCTGTTTCTGTGTCCAAAGCTAATGAGATCTCTGGTATTTTAGACTTTATTTGTGAGAATATTACAAAAAACAGACAACATAGGTTTGAAGCTAAGTGTCTGCTTTTAATAAATCTGGTTTGGTCTTGAGATATTACAGAAGGAAGAACTTTCTCAATCTTTAAAAACTTCAAAAATGAAATTAGTCTGTATGATGCACATTACAGTGAGTTCTTATTTTTCTTTGGAAAAACAGTTAATTAGTACTTGGCGAAAAGTTTGAGGTAGAATTTTGTTGTCCCCAGCTTCTGTAAATGTTGCTAATAATTTTGGAGCTAGCAATTGAAAATTTTATATTTTAGTATTAATAGTGTAAGATCTGTCATTAACCATTAGCTGCTTGATTAATCACTTGGTCACCTTTGCTAACAATGATGACAGTTTCATTTCTGACATATTAGTAGACTCACTAAAGGCAAAAGAAGGTAGCAATATCGGTTTAAATCCTATTGTTTGAAAATTGAAATGTTTACTTATCTATCAGTCCAACCCACTTAATCATTATTATTATTTATTGTTATTGTTTATTATTTGGCTGACACCTTTATCCAAGGCAGCTTACAACTTTTCAGATGCAGTATATTTGTTAAATTTCTTTAGTTTTTTTCCAATTGGTGCACAGGTAAGTGAAGTGACCTGCTCAGGGTCACATAAAAAACCTAGTTAAAGAGTATGGCAATTCTGGAATTGTTGGGTACAATTCATGATCTAATCTTAGATATTAGGTACCGGTGTGTTGCCAGTCACCCACACCCACATTCCCAGCACATCAATTGACAATCATCTATTAACTTTTGTGTGCATCTTTAGGATCTGTGAGGAAAACTGGAAGACCCAAAGAAAAAACATGCAAACACAGACTGTGTGTACAAATGGTTAGTTGATGTTAACATGCAGTTTTGCTGTAGGCTAAAATTAAAGACTTACTTACATTTTATTTTTGTCACATTATCAAAGAATGAGCTAGGAAGACAGTACAGCAGAAAAAAGCAATTTGAAGCACAAAAACATTGTTGTGAGCACTTCTCCAGTCATTCAAAGTCACACCGATGACATATAATCAAAGAGATAAAATGTCATGTATAAAGGGAACACACAGGGGTTGCTGTAACTTAGCTATCCAAAAATGTAGGCCTATAATGTCAGAATCAGGAACACTGGCACTTTCTAGCTCAATGTCTTTCTCCTTAATATGGAACTGCTTTTACAGCACATATCTATTTCTGCATGCCCAAGTGATTGACCAGTAGCCATTGTGAAAAAGGGGGGTCTACACTGATGAACCTTATGCAGTTAGATAAATGGTCTTTGCCGCAAGCAGGTTCTGTGTGTGTGCTCCATTTTCCTAGTGGCACGTCCAAAGCAATTGCCTACATCATTTATGCCAAGAACCAGGCAGGGCACGTTCTGTAAAAGATATAACTAAAATTTTTAGAGTCATGCCTTAAGGGTGGCATAGTAATTAACATTATTGCTGTACATTTCCAATGTCAGTCTCCTGCGATCAAATCCTGGCCAATCCACAGGTGAAGAGGCAGTGTATTTTCTCCATGATCTCATGTCAGTTTTTTTTCTAGGTAGTATTATTTTCAACCCAAAAATATACAGAGTGGGTTGATTAGTGTGTGTGAAGTTAAATGTGTCAGGCACAGTTCTTGCTTTCTAACTTGTAACCAGTGTAGCTGGAGTAGACTAAAACAGGTTCAGATCACGTATCAGTAGTACACATAACATCTGTTCTTTCATTTTGTCATTGTCTTGTGTAACAGAAGCCTGGACCACAGACAGACACCACGACTTTGCCACACAACACACCTTTATTTTCCTTCTTCTTTTCAGCACACACAGTGCACCAATCACCACAGTACTCAGTCCCTTCTTCCTCTTTCCTAGCTGCCTCCACTCCTTTCCCAGCAAGCTCAGTCTTCCTTCCTCCCGACTCTGGCCACCTGAGTGGTGGCAGCTGTCTCCTTTTATAGAGGACCCGGAAGTGCTGAGTTGTGGCAGCTGTTCCATGATCACCTTCTAGCTGCACTTCCGGGTGTGACGGCAGCCCTGCGCAGGAGGGCTCAGCTGTTCTCCATACACCCCCTGGCGGTGTCCATGGGACACAGCAGGGTTGAGCTTCCCTGCTCCGCGGCAGTATAGCAAGACAGGAGGGCTGCCCTCTGTCATCCTGGGGGAAGTATTGCCCCGTGCAGCTCCTTCCCCCAGTCCTTCCCTTATGGAGGTGTCCCGGCCGGGTAAGCATCCTGGCTGCCCATTACACTTGATTGAAAGGCAATCTCCATTCTTTTAAAAGGCATTGAAAACATTTTCTGTAATGTGTTTTGTTGAAAACCTATACTACAACAGCTTTACCGTCTTCCATATTCTATTTGCCACATAAAATGTACGTACTACCCTGGACATCACAATTTTTATGATCTCCCAATGGTTTTGCTTTTGTCTTCTAATCATACCAATGAGACAATGTCTCTGCCCTTTATGGTCCCTTTGAGTTGTCTTTCTAGGGTTATTGCAAACACACAAACATATATTGGCTACAGTAAAGTCTGATTTATTATCTCTACACTGGCCAGTAGGGAGTTGTGACCATGGGCATATGCTGGAGCTGCTGCCTAGAGCAAAGCAGCATCACAGGCTAAACTGCCGTATCTCACAAATACACCTGTGACACCACTATCTGATGACCATAACATATAACTGCAAAGGACCACAGAGTCCATATCCCATTGTAAAACTACACATTTGTTCTTTGTGCAGACCCCATGACCTCATCTCATGATGCTGAAATGAACAGTTCCATGCCCCTTAGCATCACTAATATCATTACCACAACCTGACTGCAATTCAGTTAGAAAAACTTTTTGTCTGCAACCTACCAGAACTTTTGTGAAAATAATGTGAAACTTTTATTTCTAATTTGTTTGTTTTAGTCTCTAGTGTGTGCAGCTTAACATTAATAAAACCAAAGTACATAGAGTTAGACTGTAGGAAAACAAGTGTTCTCTAGCCAAGGTTTACGGGTCAAGGTGATACAGGCATACGAGTTCCCGTTGGAGAGAGATATGGACTGAGCTGCCAAAGCTGTCATACTTGGCTGTAATTGTTTTTAAGCCTCGGGTCTAGTATGGATGGAATTTGTCTTCATGTTTTCAATCAGTTTAAGGTTTTGGTTGTACTATCTATCCATCTAGTGCTTTTTATTTCTGTCTATATATCATAGGCCCTACATAGGCCTCAAAAGAGTAACTGGCTTTTAAAGTTCAGAGTACTCAAAATATACTTTAAACATTCCCAAACTATACACAAATACCTCTCTAATGAAAAGAAACCATAAACTTCTGACTAGAGAGACCAATCCAACAAGGAATATTCATAAATGAAGAATCTATTTTATATTCAACTAAAAAAAAAAACAGAAATGGCAAAAAGGCAACCGACAGCAAACAGGCACAACTCCATAATCTAAGAATTAAAAACTCAAAGACAGAATCAACAAATACCAAAACCAGAAGCGCAATACTTACAACAATAATGCACACACTCTTTAAACATCAATGACTTACTGAAGGGTCTCTGAACCTCACCAGATTTAGGCAGAGGGAGATCCTTCAGCCATGACTTCAGGGTGGCCCCACCTTTTGGGCTTATTCTCACAAAACACAACATAAAGCACATAATACCCAAGGCTATAAACCTGACTAAATCTTAACTGGAGCATTATAACAGTAGATTATGGGTGAAGCAGATTAAGATTTAATTCCCCATATCAGTAGATGGCAGGAACTACTGATGTTACTCTGACTGCTGCATGGATGCCTGTTCTTTTAATGCAAAATGAATATGCAAGCCTGCAGTGATGCCTGGAGAGTTTAATAAAGTAGGATCTATCCTGAAAATGCTTATTTGGAGAAACTCCCTGACACTGGAAATACTCCTGTATCAGGCTGTTAGGATTCCCCACCTCTTCTGCCAGGTTGGGATCGAGTCAGGTGGGAACCTGGAGACAAATATTTACTTGAGCTAGAGGAAGGGAAACAAGGAAGGACAGATAGTGACAACTACATACAGAATACAGGTAGGCCCAGTGTGGCAGTAGTAATTAGCCTTTGGTAAAAGAACATGCTCTTCTCCATCTGTCGCATACTCCCCTGTTTATTTATTTCTGCCATTAAATACAGCATTTTCCTTTATTTTGTTCTCTTTAGGTCTTATTTTGGGGTCTATCTACTGTAACCTCTAAAAGATCAAGTCTTTCAATTGATTATATAACTTACACATGTTTACATGCAGATTTATCATACAATTTGTTAAGTGTATATCTCTTTAATATTCTTTTTTGGAGATGAATAAATCTATTTTCAGACATACAATTCTAAATAAAAATAGGTATGGAATATTAGAGCACTGGTTCTTAAACAAACTAATAGTGAAAAAGTTATGCATTCTCATGTAGCATATCATAAGTAATGATGTTAAAAAACTGAAAAACTCTTTAGATTCAATTTATTTGAAATCATCTACTTTTAGTTTCTATTTACAGATTAATAACCAAACACTGCAGGTTATAACCTTACTGTTTACATCTACAAGGTTTTTGCTGGGCTGATAGCTTTCTGTGTTATATCTGTGACATATCTCAGTATTAAAGACAGATATTTATTGGATGATATCTTCAATGGTAGTTTAATATGTTTTAAAAATATGCTACAAAAATAATAACTATAAACATTATAAGATATTTAAATGCAGGGCGGCACGGTGGCATAGTGGTAGTGCTGCTGCCTTGCAGTAAGGAGACATGGATTTGCTTCCCGGGTCCTCGCTGTGTGGAGTTTGCATGTTCTCCCCGTGTCTGCGTGGGTTTCCTCCCACAGTCCAAAGACACGCAGCTTAGATGGATTGGTGATTCTAAATTGGCCCTAGTGTGTGCTTGGTGTGTGTCCCGTGGTGGGCTGGCGCCCTGCCTGCCTTGTGCCCTGTGTTGGCTGGGATTCGCTCCAGCAGACCCCCGTGACCCTGTGTTAGGATATAGCGGGCTGGAAAATGGATGGATGGATGGATATTTGAATGCATACATATTTAAATGCAATATATTGTACAGTATAACTAGCATTTATAATATCTTAAAAAGATATTGTAATATCTTTTATAAACTGTATCTGACAGTACAGCATATTATTTGTTGCATTTTAAAAATATATTCAGAAATATGTTTTTATGTTTTTTGAAAAAAGGCCTTTTCAACCTATGCCCACCACTAAACTGGCATCACATCCTTTAACTTGCAGGTAGTGAGCCCACAAGATAGGTTCACATTACCATTTTGGGCTGTGCCCAGCTGGGTTATGTGGGTTGTTTAATCACCATGTGCTCACTGGCAGACAACATCTACTGGCTTGGCTCCTGACCTGGGTCCAGGTAACCCTAATCTGGGTAGGGTAAACTGTTTTATATTTCTTACCTCCATGAGGGTCATTGTGAATTGTTCTTTCAGCCCAATCTGTTTAGCAAGGGAGACCCTACCAGGAGGACAAAGCTCCAGACAGCCTAGCTTTGAGAATCAGTAACGTGTACAAGTACCACCACCACATCTAGGTGCCGGTCATCTGTGTCCTTCAGCATGTGGTTTGGGAGGTACTGCAAGAATATGGAATAACATATTCCTTATATGAATGCTTTGAGAACTGTATCTGAATACTTGGCAATAAACTGAATTCTTTCACTTTGGGTGTTGGACTCTTTGGTGTTCATGGATAGGATATCAAGGTGCAGTCAAGAATGTGAGGATGTCCTGTTGGCGAGACTAGGGGGTAGCATTGTCACTTTATGCAGATGATATTGTCCACCTTACCTCATCTGACTGTGAACTTCACCACAAACTTGATTGCTGAGTGTGAAGCAGCAGGAATGAGGATCGGCACCTCCAAGTCTAAGGTCATGCTTAACTCTCAGAAAAGAGTGAACTTCTTTCTCTAGGTGAGTGGGGACATCTGCCCTCAGTGGAGGAATTTAATTATCTCAGAATCACAAGTGTGGGAAAAAAGAAGCATGAGATTGACAAGTGGATTGGAGCTATAGCAGCTGTTCTGAAAACAGTGGTCCATGGTGGTGAAGTGGGAACTGAGTCCAAAGACAAAACTCCCAGTTTACTGGTAGACCTACTTCCCTGTCCTCATCGATGATCATGGTAGAAGAATGAAAAAATGAGATCACGACTACAAGCAGCAGAAATTAGGTTTTCTAGAAGGGTGGCAGGGGTGGAAAGATTTTATTTCTCAGCTGGCTTAGGAACACCTGGTAATTCCCCAGGAAGAGCTGGAATCAGCAGCTGGAGACAGGGAAATCTGTTTGGCGACCTGTTTGGCCTGCTGCAGCTTTGACCCTCACCAGGAAAAGTGGTTGAGAAGATGAAATGAGAAGATGTGACGGGGGAAATAATGCTGTAATACACCAAAACCGTTTATACAACGTATATTTTATAATATATTTCAGTATGCTGCATAGCATTGTAATTCATTTATACTTGAAAAACATTAATACATAAAGTAATATATAAGTATATTAATATTGGTAGCAGCATATTTTTTGAAAATGTATTTTATATGTATTTAATTTTTGTAAAGGAACAAAATTTATTTGCTTGGTGAGAGCCACTGAGAACCAATAACTGAATATTGAGACAATCTCTGGTGTGTTCATACAAGAGTGCAAATCCAGTGGATTTGCAGCTTCTTATTTGGACTAGGATTAGGTCAGGCACACTTTCTTATCCACTAAGCATAGGCTACTTGTAGGACAACCCTCCGCTAATTTTCCTACAGGCCAAACTGTGTGCGTCAGGGGCCTATTATTCTTACACCTACTCCAGGGAGTCACCCTACTCAGAGCCCCCCAGTTCCACCAATGACCTCATGGCAATGCAACAAAGTATTTGCTAGTCAGATTCTCCTTCGTGGTGCAAGGCATGTAGAGAGAGCACTGAGATGTGCATTGTAAGTTTCCAGCCTCTGTGGGTGTATCAAGAATTTATGATATGCATTTACAACGTCATGATGTAGCAGGACACTGATGTAAGTGTATGTGAACTTGAAGTGTTCTGGTAAATTACATTAAATTCAGGCTTTTGAACACATCTATGCTAAATTCTATTTATTATTCTTAACTGTGTGTACCCCTAGTATAAAGGTTATCTAACTTCAAGGGTCACTTTTTATTTTCTTGGATGTGCAATGTTTAAATTTGAAACCAGTCACCTATAGCTGTGAGGCTGTAAGTCTTATGTGGAATTTGCACATTCTCTATGATTTTAAATGCTTTTCATTTTTACTTGCTACTCTGGTTTTCTTCCCAGGTCCCAAAGATGTTAGGTTTAGACTATTTCAGTGTAAATGAATTCAGCTTAGGGTAGTGGGGAGCCAGAGCTTGTCCCAGCAGCACTGGGTGCTGGTGTTAAGTACAGTATCACTATAAATTTACAGTATGTGTATGTTATGTTCTATTGCTGTTTTTTTAAATTTGAGTTATTATTTTTCATGTCTTTGTGTTGTTGCTGCTGATTTCAGTTGTAATAATGTAATTGTACTGTCCTTTTAAATGTGCTTATGTTCTTTGAAATTTGTGGGTGGAGCTCCAGGAGGCGGGGTCACCCTGACATCACCATTCCTGAACCCTCCCTCTGGCTCGGTAAGTCTGATGAGGAGGCTTGAATTTACTTTTTTTTTGTTACTTTTTCTGCTCTGTTTTAAACATTCTGATTTCTGGATTGTTTTATTGGACTTGTTTGTAATGGATTGCATTTTAGCCAAATCCTTTTTGTCTTTTTTGTGCTCTGGTTAGCATTTTGCTGTTTTTGTTAATATATTTTCCATTTAGTTGCCCTGTGTTTGCTCATTTTTAATACAAGCCAAGTGTTTGTTATGTTTTTGAACATTCTCATTTGTTTAGTCAGCTGGTAGTATTTGGGGCCTGGCTGGATTAAGGTGTGCCTCTTCTGGATAGGATAGTGAGGATCCTGATCTCCCTTTTATGGAGCTTTTTGAGATCTCACACCAATTTTACCTTCATGGGAGCCTCCACTTCATGACATTGAGTCTGAAAATAGCTCTGGACTGGACATCAACAGTTTACAAGGCCTATCCATGTAATGCAAATTTGGAATTTAAGGATGTAGGAGGAAATCCATTAAAGATATGGAGTGAACATATAAACTCCTCGGAGACAGAATTCAAACACGGAATAGTTGATTTATGAGGTAGCAGTCCCAAACAGTGTGCCATATAATGAATCACATAAATAGATTTGTTAAAATACAAATGACACAATAAACTCAAAGGAATGTGCAAAATGTTGTTCTTTTATCTCTCTTTTTTTTTGTCTTTAGTAAAACATTAAGGATTTTGATAATGAAGCAGCAGCAGTCCTGAATGCTCAGTCACCAAATGACTGGATTATAACGTGGAGAGCAACATATAAGTCTGCATTAGATGAATGTAGATTGCAACATGGTGTGTAATAATGTAATGTGTTAGAAAATCAGACTGGGCCATTGTCATGGAGTACTTTATATTTTAATGGAAAAATCTTAAAGTACATCTAATATTTAATTGTCAAACAGTGTACTTGATACAAGTGAAGCAGTACTATGTTCCTAAGGTTTAATATACATTATAATTCTAGTTTTTGGGTTTTGAACATATTGTGATCTGTTTAATACTTTCTTTAAAGTGGGAATATAATAATCAAGAAGATAACTGACAAAAGCTTGCATAAATGTTTTAGCAGTATTATCGGTAAGAAAAGTTTTGAATCTCAAAAATGTTCCTCAGGCTGAAATGAGGTAGAACTGGTTACCTTCTTTGAAAAAAGTCACAAACAACAAATCTAAATTCAAAGTAACACTTCAATTCCTAACGTCTGGTGCAAACATTGGTATCAAAACTAAAGTTGAAATCACTTTACAAAGAGTTTTAGAACATATAAGCAATACCTGTGTCTTGTCTTCATTGTCAAGGAAGGGATGAAGTGTTTTAGGACTTGCTTAGAAGCCCCTTTTGGTCATTGTTCAAAGTAATCTTGGAGTTTAAAAAATGTAGTGATTGCAAGGGCTCACCAGGTAGGGAGGAACACAGGCCAGTGCAGTTTGTGAAAAAGGAGAGGAAGGTAAAATGGAGTGTCAGTGAATTTTGAGTTGGAAAGTAGACAACCCACCCCCACGGGGTTTGATGGGGTTTAATACTGTGCTTAAGCAGGTCCTGGGAAGCTCTAGTTTAGTTATTTTTCCTGAACTGTGTAATTTATTCTTACTCTTTATTTGATACATACTGTACTTTTGTATATTTAATTGTTGTTAAAAAAGTTATGCTTTTGTTCCTTGGGGTTCATTTGTGTTATTCTGGGTTCACAGTCTACTCAAGAGCACCCACTACAGGCCACACCTTAGTTTTAAATAATTATGACAAGTCAAGTCAAGTTGGGGAACATGCACTGGTACACACAACCACTACACAACGAAACGACTCGGGATCTCGGTTTGTAACCCCCCCAGGCAGACATGCGGTCCAGTCCCATCCTTCGGAAATTACCCTCTATCTGCCGCAGCCAGGTGTTACATGGGCAACCCCTTGGTCTGATCCAGCCACTCAGGTCCCCAACAATGATGAGCTGGATCACCCTCGGGGAAATGCGCCACATGGCCGTAGTGTTGTAACTGACACTCCCTCACAATGCAGGTAATGTGCCTCATTCAGGACTTCATGAGCAACCACCCATTCAACACAAAGTCAAACCAGTGGTACCCAAGGATTTTCCAGAGAGACACAGCACCAAAGGAGTCCAGTCTTCGTCTCAAGTCACTGGATAGTGTCCATGTCTCACAACCATATAGCAAGACAGGAAGCACCAGGACTCTAAAGACTTGGATCTTCATCCTTTTGCATATATCGGGAGCGCCACACACCCCTTTCCAGCGACCTCATGACCCCCCATGCTCTCCCAATCCATCTACTGACTTCATAGGAAGAGTCACCAGAGACATGAATGTCAATCTCCCAGGTAAGTAAACCTCTTAACAATGTCAACACTCTCTCCACAAACAGACACACTGCTGATGGCTGTGCCCAAGAGGTCATTAAAGGCCTGGATCTTGGGTTTTATTCAGGACACTCACAATCCCAGACACTCAGACTCCTCGCTCAGTCTCTCCAGTGCCCCGATCAGAGCCTCCATTGACTCCGTGAAGATCACAGCATCATCAGTAAAGTCAAGATCCATGAACCTTTCTTCACCAACAGATGCCCCACAGCCACTGGACCCCACGACCTTGCCCAACTCCCAGTCCATACAAGCATTGAACAGAGTAGGAGCAACAACACACCCCTGATGAACCCCAGAATCAATTGGGAAAAACGCAGAGGTCCTGCCTCCACTCTGCACAGCCACTCACAGTAGCAGTGTACAGGCCAACCATGATATCCAGCAACCTCGAGGGTATCCAAGTATGACACAACCACAAATTAATGTGAGCCACTAAATCTGGTGGAAGGTCACAGGCATGCGTAGAGTAAATGTAAATCTGACAGTTATCACAATAACAGTGAAAGTTCAATAAATATCTCAACCAGTGGGACAATATAAATGATAAATAAAAGACCTTTGGAAAACCTTGTGTAAGAGGGATATTTCAGGATTTGCGGTTGCCAGTAGGCTAAAGCAATTGCTAGCATTTGTGTGTAAGGCCTCAGTAAGATGTCCAATTGGCACAGAATGGCAAGCTATATAAAAAGCTGATGAAAGATCCAGAAGAAGAAGAACAAAATTAATGCCATTATAGCCTTTATCACAGCAGTCTCTGTACTAGGCTTAGTTTTAAAACTAGGTCCAGATGCTTTAACCTTTTCAATTGACATATTTCAGGTATAGGGTGGCACGGTGGTGCAGTGGGTAGTGCTGCTGCCTCGCAGTTGGGAGAGCTGGGGACCTGGGTTCGCTTCCCGGGTTCTCCCTGCATGGAGTTTGCATGTTCTCCCCGTGTCTGCGTGGGTTTCCTCCGGGCGCTCCGGTTTCCTCCCACAGTCCAAAGACATGCAGGTTAGGTGGATTGGTGATTCTAAATTGGCCCTAATGTGTGCTTGGTGTGTGTGTCCTGTGGTGGGTTGGCACCCTGCCCGGGATTGGTTCCTGCCTTGTGCCCTGTGTTGGCTGGGATTGGCTCCAGCAGACCCCCGTGACCCTGTGTTTGGATTCAGCGGGTTGGAAAATGGATGGATGGATGGATATTTCAGGTATACATCCAAGACCTGAAACAATTGTCAAATTGAACAAAAGTGAAGTGTATTCTGGGAAAAGTGAAAGGTAAAGAAGGACTCTTAGAATGTTTTGCATAGCCAGCCTGTTTACAGATTAGTTCAGTTTTTGATTCCCATGGAAAAATAGCCTTGACTATGATAATGTCTTAGTAACATTTTTTTTGTTTTGAAAATCTGCCTGGTCTTCTAGCTTAAGAAAACCAGATGCTCATCTTGGCCAAAAAAGAGGGAAAGAATGGCTGCCATTTATTAGAACTTTCTTTTAACAAGAGTTTCAGTTCAGTTTTCTCTTTACTTTTTAGTTCGGTTTTACTGCAGTTGCTGTTTTGATTATATATGATGCAATTGGTTATTATGCAAATAAAGGTTATATTTAAGTAAAAGCTTAAAGTCAATGTCTCTGTTTGATTATTGAATACTAGCTTCACCAGGCACTGGACTGATCATTCCTTGTCTAGCTGTGGTCCTTTAAGTGAATGAAGGTTGCTTTGTGAAATCCTCTATTGGTGATTGTCTAAGTTAAAACGAAAGAGTGAAAATAAGACAGCCCCGGCTAGCAAGCAGCCTGTCATGGGGGTTCCAAGGACTGAATATGCAGGTTACAATAAAGACAGACAAAAGGTTACAGATAACAATCACATAGCTGGTTTGGATATCTTTTTTCCTATCTCTCATTAGTAAAAAGCCTTATAGATAGGTTGGTACTTTTCATATTAGGTGCATGTTACAAGTCATCTGACAACACGGTTTAACAAAAGGTTAATAAGGTTTAATTGGCTGATGTTTCTCCATAAAATAAATGAAATATAAGCAGAAGTATTCTTTCAGCACCTTGGCCAAAATAAACACTGGGAATCAGTCTGGAATTTGAAAAACTGTGTTGAGCAAGACTTGACATTTGAAAGACTGGTGTAACAACTGGTACTTTACAATCGGTTGAAAAAAATACCTGATTTACAGATTACAGTAAATATTTCTTCTATTAGACACAATAGACAGGTATATAAGACAGTATTCATACTATCCAGTGAACAGGTGGTGTGGTAGTACTCCAATAAATGGATTAAATGGACCTGTTTTATAATTTTCTTTTGCTATAGAGTCTCTCATGAGCCATCAGAATGACCGACACTGTTACAAGAGTGGGAGTAAAAAAATAAATACATTAAAACTTAGCACTGAAGAAACAGTAACGCTGTTTACTAAGGTGTAACAGTCATGTTAGTATAACCAACAAGGAGTTCCCACGTTGCTTAAGAAAACATAAACGCCAGTTTAAATATTGATTAGCTAAATTAGAGATAACAGTTTTTATGCACTTTGTCAAGGCATATTTATGACTACTTGATTGCAATGACGTGAAAGGACCACTTAAAACATTTTTTTAATGATTCACATTTAGCTTCTATTGTCATAGGCAGGCATCAGCCTGAATGAGCACCTGCTACTGAGAACTTTTTGCATGGTGCGAGAAGAACAAATTACTTTCATAAACAGGCCCATGACTTAAAGGCATATTTCTCATGAAAATGTGGCATATTGTACTTACGTATAAAATAACATAATTTCCTAAAACACATTTATAAAACAGTATAAAAAATAAGAACACTGTTTTTATTATCAGTGTATAACTTTAATGTCCCTGCTAACAGCATGGAAAGCACATTTACTTTTATATGTCTGATTGCTGCTAACATTTAAAGTTATGGTGAAATTTACATCATGAATATAAACATCCTTGATGTACAGATGACATTGAGAAATTAAGTTTCATATGCTTACATCATCCCACATTGTAATAGTAGAAGAGATTTTCTGAACACATTTGCAAAACTCACTTCTTTTAAAACTAAGTCTGGGCTTAATGTACTTTCAGGATATAAAATACTTTATTAACTCTTCAGATAATGCAGATATATAGAGGAGTCTCCATGGAGTTATTTGATGGTATTTTTAATACTTTTGTTGTTATTTCACAAATGTCGTGAGCCTGAACCATAACCCTCTCTCTCCCTTCATGCTTCTTCCACAGAATCACTTGCATGATGCAGTAAGCCAGAAACAAAGCTCCTGTATTCCCAAGTACCAGTGTGAAACTCGCTGCGTGAAACTTCATAAATATAAGAACCAGGAGATCACTCTTGAAATAACCTGCCAGTTGGCAGCCATTCACTATAAAAAAGTAGCAGATAAATACAAGGATCTTTTGGCTAAGAAGCTCTTTTCATCATCTTTGCGGCCTGTTTTGTCACTTGTGTTAGAGCTCGGTTGTTCTTTCAGTAACAGAATTATGCTGAGGCTTATCATTTGCATTACCTTTAATAAAACTCACAGAGGTATCTGTCTGGAGAATAAACTGGAGAAATTAGGTTTATTTAGGGATGAACTGGAACATCAGGTCATTTATATGTAATCCAAGTAAAAGAAATTTCACTGAGTCCAGATTCACTGTCTAATGTCTCCTCCTTTCACATCTCAGTGTGTAGGTACAGTAGTACCGTGAGTCAGAGAGACCGTGACTGATGTTCCAGCACTTTGTGCTAGATAGAAATAAAAACAAATGCAATGGCATGTAAACGAAACTACACGCCAGCCACACAATTCTTATCCATTTGCCAGGTAATTCTAAGTATGGTCTTAATCCCACATTGACTATTATTTGTCAATTATGAAGAAGAGTCATGTCCATTTAATCTGAGAAAGACAGAAAGAGATCAATTAAACACTCTGGACTGGCAGGAGATTAGAAGGAATTTATAGTGTTTGACCATATCTAATTTGATTTTGAAATTTCAAGGTGGTATACGAGCAAAGACTTTCAGTTATTAAATTAATTGTGGCCTGAGATGGATGAAATTTATCAAGATGTGTTCAATTAAACTTTTGTACTATTTAACTAGTCCCAGAGGTCTGTACTTACATTTTAGTCTTTGCCCATTTCTTGAGGACTGGAATTCTAGACTTTATTAGCTCACTCGGGTTGTTCTCATCACATATCTTATCTTGAACCGCCACAGCGAAATTTATGTTGAACATGCAAGTATATACAATATGTGTTAAAATCTCATTTTATTGAAGCTCCTAATCATATGTATCAAATAAAGCAATTAAACTAATTACATATAGCCTGATCTTGTTCAAAATACAATTTATTGTTTATAAGTTGATGTTGTGAAAAGACGCTATATAGGTGCCTGACCGGACACAGACTGGACACGTAAAATAAATAAACTATTTTTTCTTCGTCTGTGGGCACACGTCTTCCCCGTGTCCCACTGGCAGTACACAGTCCCAAGCATAAACACCAAATTAAACACACAGCAAAGCACTCTTTTTCTTCCTCCACCACTTCTACCAGGCAACTTCGTCCTCCTCCTCCCGATTCTGGCTCCCGGAGTGGTGGCTGCTGGCCTCTTTTACAGTTCACTCAGGTGTGGTGAAAACACTGCCCACAAGGGTTCAGGAGTTCCAGCTGCAGCACCCCCTGGCGGCGCCTGCGGGACCCAACAGGGCTGCACCCAACTCCAATTGCCATGGAGCCCTGCGGGAAACCGAGGCACCGCTGCAACCCAGGGGGGGCGGCCATCTAGCATCCAGGGGGAGGTATTGCACCGTCCATGGCTGCTCCCCCTGAATATAGAGTGAAGGGGCGTCCCGGCCAGACATGGACCCCGGCCATCTTCCACAATGTTAAATAAAGATTTTTTCAACATGTGAAATATGGTCAGAAGTGCTATTCATAAGGGAATGAGAAGAAAGAGTATTTCTTTATTACTCCAATCGAGGAAAATGTTCAGAGGTTTCTGGTGTACCTTGTAATCCAAATGGGAGGACATCATATTTTAACTGTTTATGGTCAATGCAGTTCTAATTTCTATCACTGTGAAAGGAATCTACCAGTAACCATTGCTGATATTCAATTTATTTAATTTATTTTTATAGCACTCTTTATTGAGTGCAGGCTCAGGGAGTTGTAACAATTTCATGGGTTAAATTGCAATTAACTTTTTATAAACTACAAATTAAATAATGCATGTACAAGGATGCAGATTTATTAAAATATTCAGAAAGACAAAGTAGTAGGAAACTTATTAACAAAAACGGAATCTAACAATATCTGTGCTGCTGCCTTGCAGTAAGGAGATCATGGTTCACGTCCTGGGTCCTCCCTCATGGATAGCGCTTTGAGTGGTGAGGAAAGCACTATATAACTGTAAAGTATTATTATTATTATTATTATTATTATTATTGTTGTTGTTGTTGTTGTTATTGTTGTTATTGTTGAACTACAGTATAGCTAGTTGACAACAGAGCAGAGGAAAACAAAAATTCCAACCAGCAGTTTAATTTGAGAAAATAGCCGTCTGGGGTTGGTGCACGGTCAACTATAACAGCAAAGTGAGAAACAGTCAGAGCGCTGAAGATCTCGGCCAACTGGCTGCCCACCCCATCCTAAGCATTCTATAGTAATGTCTGTGCTGGGCCATCTAACATGACCACAGAATCTTGCCATCTATTGATTCCAAAACTCCCAGTATCTCAGGTGTCTTTCCCATTACCAAGAAAATACCTTGGCAGTAGAGAAGTGGCACCAAATGCCACAACAGGGCACCAGGAAGAGAAACAGCTAGTGACTGTTTATAAGTAGTTAGATTTTTGTACAAATGACTAAGAAACAGAGAAGCAGTATGCACAACTAATCAGAAGTTCTAGTCAGGTTATGTTAAACTAAATTAGTGAGTCTTCAGCCTGGATTTAAAAGCTGTGAATGAAAGGGCATGTTTTATATGGGGAGGTAGATTAGTAGGCTCTTAGTAGGGATTCCACAGCTTCAGCCCTATCACTAAAAGCTCAATCTCCCACTGTTATTTTGATAATCCTTAGAATCATACATACATATAGACAGAATTTTAATGTCCACATCATTGTGAAAGGAATTTCAGCCACTGGTTAGGTCTATAAGTTCCTTTGTTCAATTTTTACTTACCCAAATGTTCACAAAGAACATTTATACTGTATTCAGCATAATGCCATCTTTCAGTATGTGTCAAATACCACCTGCTTTTGCTCTTGGTGGTCATATCTTAGCATGCATGTACCATTTGCCTTTCAACAATAAAGGAAGAGCAAGTCTCTGGGTCTCACTGCATATTATTCCAGTACTGTAACTTTACCTACTCTCACCGCACAGGGTCCACTAGAGGATGTCGGGCCCTCAGGCCACCCTCATGAAGTCTGTTTCTGATTGTTTGGTCAGAGACATTCACACCAGTGGACTGCTGGAGGTCTTTTTGCAGGGCACTGGCAGCACTCATCCTGCTCCTTCTTGCCCAAAAAGAGCAGATACTGGTCCTGCAGATGGATTAAGGACCTTCTACGGTCCTGTCCAGCTCTCCTAGGGTAACTGCCTGTCTCCTGGAATCTCCTCCATGCCCTGGAGCCTGTGCTAGGAGACACAGCAAACCTTCTTGCTACCTCATGCTACCAGTAGTGACACTGACCGTAGTTAAATGCAAGACAAGTGAAAAAACAGATGAGGAGGGAAAAATGTCAGTGGCCTCCCTCCACCTGTTAAACCATTCATTCCTGTTTTGGGGGTCGTCTCATTGTTGCCCCTCTAGTGCACCTCTTGTTAATTTCATTAACACCAAAGCAGCTGATACTGATAAACAACCCCCTCTGCTACTTAACTGACCAGATCAATAGCCCAGAAGGTTCATTGACTTGATGCTATACTCGGATTAAAAAGCGTTCATTTAATATTTTAAGCAGTATATTTAAGTCCTATTCAACGAATCAGATATTTGCTAAAGACATTTAATCTGTTTAACTGTTTTGGGACTTTTAGATGATGCTAAGAGATAGGTTTGTTAAAAGAATATACCATTTGACGGTGTTATGCAAATAAATCTAATTTATTTTTTGACACTGCTTTGTTATAATAGGCAGTGCACGTGGCAGACTTCATCAGGCTTGCTGTAATAAAGAGCATCCATCTTAAATTTTTTGTTAGAGGAATCTCGTGACTAAGTTTTATTTACAGAATATTTTCCATAACATAATACAAGTTTTAACTTAGGCTTAAAACTCTAGAAGTAAAACTTGCCTTTAACACTTCAATGCAATAAAGAATTGTGAATAGTATGGGGCATTCCTGAACAATCCCCAAACCCAGTGGTTTTCTGTCTGTTTTGCAGTGCAACCACATTTCCAAAAAAAACAAGCCCACCAACACTGGGAAACCCTACTTACACTACCTGTAGATTGTGACTCTAAGATTGGGAAGCATTGCTGTAATCCATAATAAACCCTGCAGGGGGAAAAGTTACAAGAAAGGGTGAGTCTTTTTATGAATGAGATCAGTCAGGGGAGGGACAGTAAACATTTTAAAAGACAAATAAAAGGCTCTATTGCTCTGAGCCTTTCTATACAGGATGGCTTCCCTAATTTCTTCTGGTGTCAGACACAGTCATTGGCCATTCTCCTAGAAAGTTCTTTGCCAGTCTCATATGCTACTGTATCCTTCAGTTGCAGCTCAGCATTAAAGGAACAGGAAACCGCCCAAGGTAATGCAATGCAATAATCGTTTTATATTCTTGACATTTTACTGTTTGGAATGTCTTATTAATTAAATCAGAAAAGAACCTGCATTTTGCTCTCTTTTAGGTAAATGGTAGTTTCTGATTATTTTTATAGAGGCATAAAAACAAAATATCAAAGAGCTGGAATAGTGAAAACAACCCAAAGTGCAAACTCTGGCAACACCATCATTTCTGGCCTGCATCAGGGTGTCAATGAAGCAGTAATTCATTTTCAGATGAGTCTGCTTCATAACACAGTAAACAGACACTAAAGAAGGCTGAAACTTTTCATTTAGAAATCCTGTCACCATCCCTTCACAATCCTGACTTTGATAAATGCTTTTAAAAACATTATCAGTTATGCTTGCAAAAGGCCACCAGCCGGGAATAATCAATAACAGGAAGCCTGAAATGTGCTGGTCTGTTTTGAACAAGGATACCATTGTCAAGGGACCTCACAGTGCTGCAGTGAGAACCAATCAGTTGATTGATTTCCTTACAAAGTTTGAGTCATATGCCAACAAATAAATCATCATCATATTAAAATGATGAAGAAACTCTTCTGACCTTTTATCAATAACTCTACAGCAGCAGAAGAGAGATCTGAACATTTCAGTTAACGGCCACAGATCTTGTGCCTCTCTGTTTGATGTGCTATAATGGTCTGTTTGAGGTCCATTTTCATTTATTTTATATCCTCGTCCACTCAAGAGATTCAACAGCATAACCTGAGGTTTTATTTTTAAGCTTATGATACTCAGATACAGGCACACAAAAAATTAGAAGTTAAGCAATACTCACATCTATCGATGGATTCAGGGTAGACATTGATGTTTGCACAGTATTTATCCCTTTGGAACTCTGGAAATTGGCCTTTATTTTAGAAAATGATATTAAATCTAATATCTTTCTACTAAGAAATATTTCTCAGCTTTAAATTTCATTCAAAGCCTGAATAACTGACATTTTCGTACTGTATAAGCATACATGCCAATGTCAGCTAATGTCAATATAATAGACTAGCTGTTGGGCAGCCTGCAGTTTGTGAGACTCAAAGACTGTGTCTCTGATTTGGACGTGAGCAACACTGGGCCACCAGTCCTGTCTCCTTTTCTCTTCACTCTGTACTCCTCAGACTATAACTATAACACCAGGTTATGTCACCAACAGAAATTCTTAGATGATTCTTTACTAATGGGGTGTATTTGACTTGGCGGGAGGGGAGGGTGAGGCAGAGTATAGGAGTCAGGTGGAGAACTTTGTTTTTATGGTGCAAAGAGGATTGCCGACAATTTAACATCAGCAAGATGAAGGAACTGGTTATTGACTTTTGCTGAACCAAAGAGCCTCTGTGTTCGGTCACAAGTCAAGGAGTAGATGTAGAGGTGGTGCACTCCTACAAGTACATGGGAATCCACATTAATGGGAGGTTAGACTGGTCTCAGAACACAGAGGAACTATATATGAAAGGCAGAGCAGGCTCATTTTTATAGGAGACTGCATTCCTTAAATGTGGGAAGTGACATCCTTCACATCTTCTATAACTCTGTGATGGCCAGTGTTACATTCTACACTGTGATGCAGTGGGCTGGTAACATCACTTCACGATAGGCCCACCCAATCAACAAACTAAATAAAAGGCTAGGCTCAGTTATAGGACACACTCTGGACCCCCTGGAGGTCGTAGCAAAGGAGAGAATTAAAACAAATCTGAGTGCCATTATGAACAATGGTGCACATCCTCCCTCTGATACACTAACTCTGAGTAAATTCAGGCAATGAATTATTCAGCAGAAGTGTGTCAAGAAACGCTACTGGGGCTCCTTTATACCAACAGCAATACATCTGCATAATGCCTTAAGTTATCTTTCCTTTCAATCATTCCTGTATGTGTTTAGAGCATGGGGTGTGTGTGTGTGTGTGTGTGTTTATTTAATGAACTTCTGTAAAAAGCCACATTTCCCTCTGGGAACAAACAAAGTTCTATCTATCTATCTATCTATCTATCTATCTATCTATCTATCTATCTATCTATCTATCTATCTATCTATCTGGGACAACGTTGTCTGTCTCATTGGCGACGATCAAATATATTTCTTGAAAAGACTTGTTCTTCTGTACCAAGTGTCTCGTTCCACTTTTTCTTGAACAATGCTTTATGACCACACTTCCTCATACAGATTGCATCACACTAATGAAAAATTCCTTAGTAGCCTCTGCACTAAATATTAATTCATCAGATACTTTATTGACACAAACAAGAGTTCTAGTCATTGAATACACAACAAACTACATGGAAATTAATTTTGAAGAGTATTTTCAATTGTGTCAATAATTTTACGCATTTCATGGACATATCCACCTTTCTATGTATTTCAAAGATATATTTACTGCATCTTCTGGGGCACACAACTAGGAAAGCATAAAAATCTTGCAAAATGGTTTGTGTTAATTCAAAGATCATTAAATGATAAGCTGTAATGAAAGAGTCAGTCAGTCAGTCAGTCATTGTCCAACCCATTATATCCTAACACAGGGTCACGGGGTTCTGCTGGAGCCAACCCCGGCCAGCACAGGGCGCAAAGCAGGAACAAACCCCGGGCAGGGCCCCAGCCCACTGCAGGGCACACACTAGGGATAATTTAGGATCACCAATGTACCTAACCTAAGGTACAAGGTCTCCTTACTGCAGCGCTACGACTGTGCCACCATGCCGCCCAATGAAAGAGTCGTCTTTCTAACTAAATGCATTTGATTTATTCACAGCCTTTAGTATATTGTCTTATTTTTGTCTTCATATATGCTTTGCTTTAGTTTCTTGAGCATTTGCATGGTGTTGCTAAGTTGCAAGTTAACATTACGTAAGCCATACCATATCACAGTGCCATCTCAGTGTGTTAGTTTAATTACTGTATATCTACAAATGTGATCCTTCCCGTCAGCATTTAACTTTCGTAGACCTCCTAATTCAATTCAGCCTTTTTTAAACCTCCTTATTCCTGAAAAAATGAGCCAAAAGCATTGCATTTCATTCAACAAGAAAAAAATATTATTACGTGTAACAGACAAATGTAATGCCAAAATGTCAGCAATAAATACATTAGTGTCCACTGCTGTTTTGATGCAGATTTAGTACTTATCCTTGGCGTGTTTTATACTTTAAAACAGTCACCAATGCAAAGCGTGATTTTATAATTAGGACAGTAAGAGTGTGTTTCTTTGCGCACTTTTCTTACAATATTTTTTCTGCTGCCTGCACACGAGAGAATATCAGTGCCTGATTCCTACAATCAATGCATCCATTGTGTTATTTTCGGCTTCCACAGTGTAAGGCTAAGTGAATTCCACTTTTCCCCTGACTCAAACAACAGTCACTACTTTTTGAGCAGTGCTTAGGGTGCTAATGTCTTTCTTGTCCTTCCACATGATCACATTCATTTTGCCTTTTTGCTATGTAGATACTGCACCCTGCTGGAGCTTTATGTGACTGATGTGACCAGGCATATCACAGTGGTTCACTTGTACCGTTCCATATGCATCAGTTTCTTCATCTGTCTGGTACTGCCCAGATAGGTGAACCCGGCCACCTCATCGACTTACTTTCCTCCAGCTGTGATATATACTTTGGTGGTTTGATTTATTTCCATAATCTTTGTGTTCTTATTATTTAGTTGTAGACTGATCAAGCCACCTTCATTTTCGAGCCAGGTGCTTGCACCTTGTTGCACCAGTTATATCTTGGTCGTCCATAAAATGCAGATTATTGAAATGGTCATATTCAGTCCACAGGATGCCACAGGAAGAGTTTCATAAATATAAGATTTTTATTTTACTCTTTGATATAGTTTTACCTAGATACCATTTTGTCAGTTAATTGTAATTGATATAAACTGCAGAAGACGCAACTAGTAAATGTGATGACATCTTCTTCAGATCCAAGTCTGTCATCAACCGGTCCCAAGATGGCAGAGGAGCTGGTTTTCAGGTGTGTAGGGAGGAAGAGGCAGTTTCAGGAGGTGAGAAAGAAGTGTGAAGGACAGCCGGGTCCCATGCCCGGCAAGGACGCCCCTGCTGCATCTATTCCGGGGGAGCCACCATGGGCAGCTCAGTACCTCCCCCGGGACGCTTGGTGGCAGCCTCCCTGGTGGACGATGATTCCCCAACCTGGCGCAAGGCTCCATGGGACATGGAGTCCTCCAGAGCCTGGTTGGGGGCTTGGATGGCCGCCAGGGGGAGCTGCGTGGACTTACCAGCCCGGCTGGTCAATTCCTCAGCCCCACCCGGAAATGCAATTAGGCCCAGGTGACCAAGCACCTGGACTACATCCGGGTGGGGTATAAAAAGGCCAGCCACCACCACTCGAGAGAGCCAGAGTCGGGAGGAAGAGGACTAAGCCTGAGGAGGAGTGGTGGTGCTGAGGTGGAGAGAAGTATGGTTTGTTGGATTTGAAGTGCTTTTGGGACTGTGTTGGGCCTGTGGGACACGGGGAAGGCGTGCCCCACGGCTGAAGAAGAAATAAAGTACCTTTTATTAAAGTACGTGCCTCTGCGTGAGTCTGTGCCGGGTCGGGCGCTATATAGCGCCTTTTACAGAAGAAAAAACATTATTAACTGTAATGATTATAAGTTTCCATCCATCCATCCATTATCCAACCTGCTCTATCCTCAATACAGGGTCACGGGGGTCTGCTGGAGCCAATCCCAGCCAACACAGGGCGCAAGGCAGAAAGCAGACCCTGGGCAGGGTGCCAGCCCACCGCAGATGATTATAAGTATTTAACTCACAGATACCAATGACTGTATTTTGTATTAATTATGTGGCAGAGAGCTATATGATTTATTACTTCTATATGAATTTGTTCTTCTTTTAGGTAGAAAAAGAATCTTGTGCACAGAATTATATAATTAACTTACATTCTTTTATGTGAAAATGCTGACCTCTTGATATTAACAGAACACCCTGTGATATTATAAATCAATGTGATCATTTCTTTACTCTTGTTTAATATTATAAGAAAACATGTCACTTATGAATTAATAAATAAGGATTATTAATCTAACCAAACAAATATAATCTAATGAAGATATTAAAGCTATAAGAATGTAATCTCTTTATAACTAATGTAATGAACTATAAGAAACTGCTTAAATTGGTCTTGTGTGTGTATACTGAGAAGGGCATATTCCTTAGGAATGCGAGTGCCTGATAACTCTTTGTTTTGATATACTCCTGTATGTCATAAATCAGGATGTAACTGTAATCTATGTATGACCTCAAAATGAACTGATTAAATTGGTGTTTTTCCCATTGTTTTTCGACTTCAGCGTTCACAGAGGTTAAAAACCGGAAGTGATACCATTGGTGTTAAGTCCGTCAATCATCCGTTCTGCAGTGGGAGAAACTGAAAAAGCATTAAGCGACAGCGCCTTGGAGTGCAATTACTAGTTGATGATCCCTGAAGTTGTCTCCCAAGCACATGTGTGTGACAACAACAAAGTCCTAGGAAACATCCCATCTATTCCACAGCTGTCTAAGGAACTCTGTCCGAGTATTAAGCACTCTTTGGCATAGTTTATTTAAACAGGAGTGTTGTGGGGATCAGAAGGTTAATTTCAAGAAGGTGAAAACAAAGAGCAACCTGCGTGAGGAGGACCTCCAAGTGGCCAGCAAGGGCTGAAATACTGCATGCATCAGAGCGGACAACAAGGCAATGATGATTCACGTGGAACTGCAAAGAGGTGCAACTGAAGAACAACCCGGCAAAGTGTATGTGCAGAAAACACAATGCAAAGTGAGGTGCGTCTTACCTTGGTGTTAAGCAGCATATTTGTTGTTTTGGATGCCATTTCTCATGGTCCCTAACAGTGTGGAGGTTTAGCAACCTGACTCTTCTACATTCTGATGTTAAACAGCAAATACTCTGGGCTGCCTGAGTACTCAAATCTGCACATCCTGTGTGGTGCCTTTATATGTTATAGTTGGGTTGTTGGAAGTTGGACAGTAGTATTATTGGAGTGCTCACATGTCAGCATCTTTGTTGTTTAAAATAATGCCACCCCAAAATTTTGCTACCATAGGTTATCTCCTAGTTTGCCTAAATGGTAAAGCCAGGCCTAACTGTATCCCAAAAATGATGGAGATATCTTCATACAAGAACTCTTCATCAAATTTACAAAAGTAAAATTGGAAGCACATAATTTTTAAATTAGTGTGTCTTTTTTAAATACAGCATGTATGATAAAAGTCATAGTTAATTGTAACAAAAAATACTACAATAAATTTCTGATAGTCATTTATTTTTGTAAACAAAGCAGTCCCTATTTGTCCAAAGGAGTAGGAGAGGATAATAGGCAGCATCATTTTATAAAGGTGCTCCCATTTACTGTGTAATACACATGTGGGGTGTGTTTAGTGTATACAGTACATTATTTCCAAAACATGAATAGATTGCATTGGTGTGTTTATAATATTTAGCAGTAATGTTCTGTATAAGAATATGGGCACTTGCTAAAGTGGTCTTATCTGGCCAAGACGGAAGTTATTTAAACTCTTGTGGATGATTTTCCAGACAACAAAGAACAAACATAGTAATACTTCTACTAGAAACGAATTTTTGAATACTTTGTCCACCTCTGGACACTGCTGGCTGAGCCTTGCTATGTAATCTTTTTGCTGGAGAAGGTCATAGATGTATTTTTTAGTCAGTTTGCATTGACAATGTCATAGAGACCAATGCACAGAATGGAGTCATTTTCTTAAAAAAAGTGTTATATTTTTTTCATGTTGTTTTTCCTCTTATATGTTGTTCTGGATATGAAGGGCTGACATGAAGTGTCCCTACTGTTATATATTGCATTTTAAAATAAAGGTACACAATACTGAGCAACAGAGCAGATGTAGCAATTGTGATGTTTTACTCTCTGTCACCTTTAGATTTTCTTAATGTTTCTGTTTACTTTATCAGATATGTGTTTCTTTATTTTCAAAAAAATCATTTGTTGTAAGTTAACTGAATATACATTTCATTATAATAAATCAAACTAACGATAGACATATTTATTTCTTTGAATTCTTGAAATGCAGGATTATTTTCACTCCATAATGCATTATATATTGTGGACGCTAGAGGTCACTGTTGCCCCTTTAAACCCAACAGACAGTACACAGGACACAGGTTAAAAGTACCAAGAAGATATTTAATTTATAATTTTATATTTAATTATAATTATTAATTTAAATATTTTCTTCCAGGAAAAATGCCTTCAAGCACCCCAGCCACAATAAGCAGGCAATTCAGCAAACACAATTCTCTCCTCCACGCCTCCCAGAAAGCTCTCTCCTACACCTCCTGAATCCGGCTTGCTTGCTGGGTTCCCTGCAGTCCTTTATATAGTTCTTGACCCGGAAGTACTTCTGTCCTCCCGTCCCCATGACTTTGGAATACTTACGGGCTATGCAGACAGTAAAACTTCCGAGGTCCCCCAGCAGTGTCTCCTGGTGGCATCCATGGTACTCAGCAGGGCTGTGAAGCTGAACTGCAGATCCTATGGAGTCCTGCGGGAATCTGGGGCACCACTATGCTGCAGAGAAGTTGCCATCTAACATCTTGGGGAAGGCAGTATTGCAAAGTAGCTTCCTTCCCCCATCCTTTCATTCTTTGGGCTTCCCGGCCGGATTGAGCTGCTGGCCAATGATCTCAATGATGGAAATGAAAGTTCAAAAAGACAAAGTAAAAAAATGATGCAGCAGGCTAGTTAATTTTGCCGAAATTTCTTTGCAGCAACTAAAAATCGTACTCAGTAGTTTGTATGGCCCCCACTTGCTTGTATGCATGCCTGACTACGTCGAGGGGGACATGCTCGTAATGAAACAATGGATGGTGTCCTGGGGGATCTCTTCCCAGATCTGGACCAGGGCATCACTGAGCTCCTGGACAGTCTGAGGTGCAACCTGGTGGCATCAGATGGACCAAAACATAATGTCCCAGAGGTGTTCTATTGGATTGAGGTCAGGCGAGTGAGCGTGGGGGCCAGTCAATGGTATCAATTCCTTCATCCTCCAGAAACTACCTGCATACTCTCGCAATATGAGGCCGGGCAATGTTGTGCACCAGGAGGAACCCAGGACCAACTTGCACCAGCATAGGGTCTGACAATGGGTCCAAAGATTTTCATTTCATACCTAATGGCAGTCAAGGTGCCGTTGTCTAGCCTGTAGAGGTCTGTGTGTCCCTCCATGGATATGGTTACCCAGACCATCACTGACCCACCACCAGACCGGTCATGCTGAATGATGTTACAGGCAGCATAACGTTCTCCATGTCTTCTCCAGACCCTTTCACATCTGTCACATGTGTTCAGGGTGAGCCTGCTCTCATCTGTGAAAAGCACAGGGTGCCAGTGGTGGACCTGCCAATTCTGGTATTCTATGGCAAAAGGCAATCGAGCTCCACGGTGCTGGGCAGTAAGCACAGGGCCCACTAGAGGACGTCAGGCCCTCAGGGTGCTCTCTGTCTGTTTCTGATTGTTTGGTCAGAGACATTCACACCAGTGGCCTACTGGAGGTCATTTTGTAGGACTCTGGCAGTGCTCATCCTGTTCCTCCTTGCCCAAAGGAGCAGATACTGGTCCTGCTGATGAGTTAAGGACCTTCTACAGACCTGTCCAGCATAACTGCCTGATTCCTGGAATCTCCTCCATGCCCTCGAGCCTGTGTTGGGTGACACAGCACACCTTCTGGCAATGTGTTGATGTGCCATCCTGGAGAAACTGGACTACCTGTGCAAACTCTGTAGGGTTCAGTTATCACCTCATGCTACCAGTAGTGACACTGACCGTAGCCAATGCAAGAGTAGTGATAAAACAGTCCGAAAAGATGAGGAGGGAAAAATGTCAGTGGCTTCCACCTGTTAAACCATTCCTGTTTTGGGGGTCATCTCATTTTGCCCCTCTAGTGTACCTGTTGTTAATTTCATTAACACCAAAGCAGCTGAAACTGATTAACAACACCCTCTGCTACTTAACTGACCAGATCAATAGCCCAGAAGTTTCACTGACTTGACACTAAACACTTAAAAAGTGTTCCTTTAATTTTTTTGAGCAGTATATATATAATATATATATATACAGGGGAGCAGTAGAGTGTGTAAGCCTGATGAGCCCAAATGAGGGCGAAACACATGTCGTGTACTCTTTGCATTTTTTGACAGTAAACTATGCAACAGTATATATTTTTTTCTATTACCATGACTCTTTGATTCCCCCTAGTGGTACATTTTAGAAAAAATGCTCAAGGTTATATTTATATACTTTTACATCAGTTTTCGTTTGGACCTTTTTTGAGACCATTGAACATGTTTTGACAACATAACCTTTCAATTTGAGTCAACAGTAAGGTGGTGGTATAGTGGTAAGCAGTGCTGTCTCACAAGTCCAGAAATCTGAGTTTAAAGTCCAGCTCATCTGCCATGTGGAGTTTGCATGATCGCCTTGTGTTCATGTGGGCTTTTCTTCTGGTACACCAGTTTTCCTCCAAAGACATGCAAATTAAGTTGCCTAGAAATTAACCTTGTGTATGTGCGTGTGTGGGTGATCCCACACTTGACTGGTTGGTTGCTGCCTTGAAAGATCCCCATGACTTAATGTTAGATTGAGACTGTTATTTTGACTCAGGTGCTGCTTTCCAATGCATTTGGGCTGTTCGGATTGATCCCTGGCCCGATACTTGTTTATTGGAAGTCACTTGAATTCCTTGTGTTTGTGTCAGTTTTTATCCATGTACTCCCATTTTCTTCCCATATCTCAAAGACATAAGTGCTACTTTAATTGGTGACTATAAATTGTGACTGTGGGTGTGCACCACTCCTACTCCCATTAAGCAAATATTAAATACATGTGTTTGCATACTGAATTTTATGTTATGGATATGATATTAATTTACAAAGTCCAATAAGTATAATGGGGTTTTTTTTTCCAATACAAATGTTAATAAACACTGCTGCAAAATTATCAATGGCTTTTGAGATCTAGTGGTGGTTCTCATGAGGGGAATAGTCCAATTAGTGCAACCAAACGTCAGTATCCTCATTTAGAACATACACTTTTTTCCATAAACATATCTGATCTTATGGATGTAAATGAAAGTGTATTCTTCAGCACAGTAGCCACGTTAACTTCAAATATGTGTGAACCCAACCTAGGAGAATGCAAAGGAGGCTAAAGTACCAAGTAGGGAAAGTATTATTTATTAACTGGAAGTGGTGAATAAGTACCAACTAAAAGTAAAAAAACTGGGAGAACTGAAATGATATCTTTTGACAAAACTAGCCAGCACTGTGAGGATTTTTTGATTTCTACAGTGCCTTCAAAACCATCCCTGTTAATGGGTAAACTCAGAGATATGCAGGTTCATGAGCCTATGGTATCCTGGGTAATGGACTATCTGTCAGGCCAACCACAGTTTGTGAGACTCAAGGACTGTGTCTCTGATATGGATGTGAGCAACACTGGAGCACCACAAGGAACTGTCCTGTCTCCTTTTCTCTCTAATCATTACACCTCTGACCAGGACATGTCACTTGCAGAAATTCTCAGATGATTCTGCACTTATGGGATGTATTGATAAGGGGGATGAGACAGAGTATAGCAGTTAGGTAGACAACTTTTTTTGTATGTGCAAGGAGAATAGTCTGCAATTGAACATCAGCAAAACCAAGGAACTGGCTGTTGACTTTGGCTGCACCAGAGATCCTGGGCTTGACTCTACTGATACCAGACTTACTGTATCTAAAGTGTCAAAAGAAACATCTGATGAGTCTTTGTCAGGTTGTTCTATTGGGTTCATCATTAGTTCCCAAAAAATTCTTATAGTGGCTTTTTTCGGGTGGAAGTTCCTCCACATTTTGTAGATTGCAAAGCCGATAATCAAAGTCAGGATCTTCATACTGCATTGAAAATCCTTTCTCAATCTGTAGCTTTTTCGATAGCATTTCTTAGAGGTCTTCTAGTGAAGAAGGGTAGGGAATGAACACTTTTTGTATATTGTCAGGTCCGAGAATAACTCGAAGTAGCGTAGTGACAAATGTTACTAAAAAACAAGATAAAAAAGATGTTCACTAAAATTACAATAAGTGGCTAACAAATTATAAATCTCTTGAGAGAAATTAAAAGCTTTCCTCTTATTTTGTAAGGTGTAAGAGGATAAAAGTCATTCAGCTGTTCTGGACAAACAAGAATTACATCTCCATAGTTGCACCTTGCAACTTCATACGACCAAAGATGTTCAATGTACCATGAGCTCTGTTTTTCAACAACAAATGAAACTTCACCTTTTATTATTAAAATATTCTGAATGAAGCAAAGTCAGGTAAACCAGAACAAGAACTCACAGATATTACCATACCTTTTGAGTAAGTAGTTCAATGCAAACATACAGAATGTGTGACAGACACCATATTTTGGCCTGGATACACTTTACTGATAATATCCTTAAGCTTTGGTTCAAGGAACTGGGTTTGGACCACCTTTACTTTGCCAGGTTGCAATAAAGGCTTAAAAAAATTGGGTGAGTCCAAAACATATGCCAGCATTAACTGATGTTGTCTTGCCAAAGTAACTACAATATTTTTAAAAGTTCCTGAATCATGAACTACCCTCTTGAAATAACTGTGCTTAGATTCAAACCTCATGCTCCACAGATCAACTAAGGGGCCAAAACATCTTATCATATTTGGATAATGGTCTATGAAATGGTGTTTGGGTTTAAGTTTTTCAATTGGAAACACTTCTTGAAACAGCTGACTGTGTCCGGAGAGTTTTAGCTCCAAATAACACAATGTTTCTTCGGAAAATTTTTTGGAAAATGCTAGTTCCAAAATATCCTTCAGGTCAATTAAAATTTCCCAAGTTTTCTCTTTTTCTGGCACTAAAATACCAATCATCAAAGATAAGAGTCTTAACAGTGTCCAGTTTTCATGTCCATTACCACCAATTGGTTTTTTGGAACTGAAGGTTTGTGAATTTTTTTGTGGCCGATTAACTTTATCAGAGTGGTCATGTGGAAAATTCTGGATAATAGTGTTAAGGCAGTCAAGTGTGAAATAATTATCTTTAATCAACTTGTGCAAACAAACACTTAATTCAAAAGGCACAACACCCTCAAGAAAATTGTGAAGAAGGTCTGGTGGAAACCCAGTTACAGGGTGGAAAAAAGTCAAATGTTTACTCAACCCACATTCAGCTTTCACACCACTGGCAGACTCAAGACTGGGGTTTGTTTTAAGCTGAGTGATTAAATCATCCTGCCCCTGTTGTGTTCTTATTTGAAATAATCCTTGTCATACATCTATGCTCTGAATGTCACTCAGTGATGCTAAACAGAAACGACAGAACTTGTCTACCTTGAAGCTCTCCTGGAATACTGCAAGACTATGTGCAGCAAGATTATCGGCAGAAACAGCAAACACAGGTCCTCTGATGTTTCCAGAAAGTTTACTGATGTACAAACCTTCTTGTTCAAGCATCTTTAAATCTTTGACTAATGGATCAAGAAAAGGTTCATAACCAAACTCTTTTACATCCAGACTTTTGCTTAGAAGTGCTAACTGTATTGCATTGAGATTGCTTCAAAATTCTGATGGCCAGTTAAGAAGAACCCAGTATATTGCAGTTAACTTGTGTTTCTTGCGTGAAGTGCCAAGTGGATTGGCAACTTCAGAATCATCAATGTACAAACAAATAGCAATTCTAAACTCTCTGGAACCAAAAAGTTTGTTTTCTTTATAAAACTTTCCATCAAGATATGACATATAATATCCTGGTGTCTCCACTGGAGTACTCAATGTGTTCTCTAAAACATCATCTCGACCTAGCAAAGTTGTTAAGACTTTCAACATAAACAAATGACTAGTGTTTTATTCGGCTGAACACAAACTCAACTGGTTCAATTACAGCAAAGTTTTTCTTAAAATAAGCTTTTGTGACCAGTAGCAAGAGTTCCTCCATCACAAGGTTTTAAAAATGGGTTGCTTTTGTGAATGGTGTCTGAAATATTTGCAAGATCAGAGTTACCAAGAGTGCAGCCATTTTTGTTCAAAGTGTCCACAGTAATATGTAAGGTTTGGGATTCTGAAAGTTCTGAGATCCATCCATCCATCCATCCATTTTCCAACCCGCTGAATCCGTACACAGGGTCATGGGGGTCTGCTGGAGCCAATCCCAGCCAACACAGGGCACAAGGCAGGGAACCAATCCTGGGCAGGGTGCCAACCCACCACAGGACACACACAAACACACCCACACACCAAGCACACACTAAGGCCAATTTAGAATCGCCAATCCACCTAACCTGCATGTCTTTGGACTATGGGAGGAAACCGGAGCGCCCGGAGGAAACCCACGCAGACACGGGGAGAACATGCAAACTCCACGCAGGGAGGACCCGGGAAGCGAACCCAGGTCCCCAGATCTCCCAACTGTGAGGCAGCAGCGCTACCCACTGCGCCACCGTGCCGCCCAGTTCTGAGATCTCTTTTAAATTTTCAATAATCTGTTGCATTGCATTTTGTGAAACATGCAGTACAGTTTGCATGCACAAAAAGAAAGCAGCAAGCTTATGTGCAATTGCTAAATCTAAATGTTCTCCTTCAACAACAGTGTTAGAATGTTACTGCTACATGCATCTGTGGTATTTTCACCATCATCAGAGTGCTCTAGAGTATGGATAGCTTCACCTAATTCATCCTCTACAAGCACCACAAACGTTCTAAAATCCTTCAAGGAGTGATTTTTGTGTTTTCTATTAACGTGCACTCAGAATGTGGAAAGAATTTTGGTTTTAAAAGTACAATTAGAATATGGACATTTCACAGTTTCATAGTTTTTCAAGTGTCTGCTCAAGTGAATAATATAAGTCCTTTTTTTGCAAATGTCTTTGAAATTACAGTTTTCACAGTTAAATGTGGCACACTCCGATTCATCACTTTTAGAATGCATGAGGCTTAGGTGCATTTTTAAAGCTCGTATTGTATTAAATAAAGCTAAGCAGTCCAAGTACAAACACTGCACTCTTCTGTTGGTTAGATGATGCCAGCATTTTAATCGATAGTACTTAATCAGAATATGTTTTTCCTGTGAAAATTTGCAATAACGACAAGGTATTGATGGTGTGGACATTCTTTGTTATTTAAATTCGACTTCCTTAAACTTTAACATTGGCACATTCATTAACATTTCTGATAGAACAAGACTATATGAACTATGACTATTCTGAATTTTTGGCACAAAAATAAAGAAGTGCAACTTAAGTGAAACAAAGTAAACTGCTTAGCTATGCAAACAATTCATGGCTCACGTTGTTAGACTTCCTCCTTTACGGCAGGTTAAATATTATGAAGCTGACCACTTTCCTTAACTCACACTGTCAATGTCAGAGAATATCACGTACCTCAGAACTTAACAAAATCTTCACAAAATACAGCATGCAATGAAAATGGAGTCACTTTCCTGGATCTTCCGGAAGTGTAAGTCAAACATGGACATGCATGAATTAAATTAAACGTTTTTACCTTGTCGTAACTTAAAGTTTTATGTTTACTTTAAGAGCAATACTTGAAATGTGCCGAACTTGATATAACATTTTGTCTCAACTTCATTTCCTACAAAAAGTTGAAGCAACTTATTTTTATAGCATTCCAGAACGATTTTTAGATTTATTTTTTTACAGTGTATCTGTGTCCTCCAAGCTTTTTATACAAAAAAAAAACTCCAGATGGACTGGAGAAAAGAAAACACAATCTGCAGGGGTTCTAAGGCCACGAGACCACCCAGCCCCCACTGGGCATTCTACCTAACATAAATGATCTCACTCAGTCCTCATGGTTTTGAGGCTTCACATGGAAGACTTAGACGATGATGGTCATGTGGACCTCTGGCCTTTAATCCATCAATGTAGTAACTGAACGGCGCTTTGATCAGGTGGTGGTGGCACAGATCGCCACCACAGAAAACCAGAAAAAGAACAGCAGAGAAAGTAGGGGTTAGTGTGGATTGTGGAGCCATGAATAACAAAAAAGAAAAAAATGATAATTAGATAGATAGATAGATAGATAGATAGATAGATAGATAGATAGATAGATAGATAGATAGATAGATAGATAGATAGATAGATAGATAGATAGATAGATAGATAGATAGATAGATAGATAGATAGATAGATAGATAGATAGATAGATAGATAGATACTTTATTAATCCCAGGGGGAAATTCACATACTCCAGCAGCAAAAAATATTAAATTAAAGAGTAATAAAAAATGCAGGTAAAAAAACAGACAATAACTTGAATAATGTTCAACGTTTACCCCCTCTGGTGGAATTGAAGAGTTGCATAGTTTGGGGGAGGAATGATCTTCTCAGTCTGTCAGTGGAGTAGGACAGTGACAGCAGTCTGTCGCTGAAACTGCTCCTCTGTCTGGAGATGACACTGTTTAATGGATGTAGTGGATTCTCCATAATTGATAGGAGCCTGCTGAGTGCCCGTTGCTCTGCTACGGATGTCAAACCGTCCAGCTCTATGCCAACAATAGAGCCTGCCTTCCTCACCAGTTTGTCCAGGCGTGAGGCATCCTTCTTCTTAATGCTGCCTCCCCAGCACACCACTGCGTAGAAGAGGGCACTCGCCACAACCATCTGATAGAACATCTGCAGCATCTTACTGCAGATGTTGAAGGATGTCAGTCTTCTAAGGAAGTACAGGCGGCTCTGTCCTTTCTTGCACAGAGAATCAGTATTGGCAGTCAGTCCAATTTATCGTCCAGCTGCACTCCCAGGTATTTATAGGTCTGCACCCTCTGCACACAGTCACCTCTGATGATCACGGGGTCCATGAGGGGCCTGGGTCTTCTAAAATCCACCACCAGTTCCTTGGTTTTGCTGGTGTTCAGTTGTAGGTGGTTTAAGTCGCACCATTTAACAAAGTCCTTGATGAGGTTTCTATACTCCTCCTCCTGCCCACTCCTGATGCAGCCCATGATAGCAGTGTCGTCAGCAAACTTTTGCACGTGGCAGGACTCCGAGTTATATTGGAAGTCCAATGTATATAGGCTGAATAGGACCGGAGAAAGTACAGTCCCCTGCGGCGCTCCTGTGTTGCTGACCACAATGTCAGATCTGCAATTCCCGAGACGCACATACTGAGGTCTGTTTGTAAGATAGTCCACAATCCATGCCACCATATATATATATATATATATATATATATATATATATATATATTTTATCAGGGTTACCCTAAAATGTAGCTATGAGAAAGCCATGTTAAAATAGTAATTTTTTTTGCAATTTTTTAAAATGCTCCACCGTATTAGCTTGGCGAATTTCTTTCGGTAAGCTATTCCAGATTTTAGGTGCATAACAGCAGAAGGCTGCCTCACCACTTCTTTTAAGTTTAGCTCTTGGAATTATAAGTAGACCCTCATCTGAAGATTTAAGGCAGGGGTGTCAAACTCCGGTCCTGGATGACTGTAGTGGCTGCAGGTTTTCATTCTAACCATCTTCTTTATTAGTGACCAGTTTTGCTGTTAATTAACTTCTTTTGCCTTAGTTTTAATTACCTTGACTCAAAACAAGCTGCCATATGACCAGCTCACCTGTGCCTATCACACAATATCAGAAAATAAAGAAAGGTGAAGGTCTCAGTAAGGTTGATTTCTCAGCTCACCAAAACATTTTGACGGAATTCTTAGAAAAAACAGAATATCAACAGTTTTAAAAATGTCTGCTGTGGCAGAATGAGAGCAGCAACAAGCCATGGAATTAAGTAACGGGTTTAATTAACAGCAAGATTGGGCTTCTCATTAAGAGATTGAGTGAGTTTGAAATCCCAGTTTAGCTGGTCATCTGTTTGCTCGTTTCACGTCTCATTTCTGTTTGGCTGTCATTTATTGAAATGAAGAATCAATTCAGAGGGCTGAATCCTTAAAAACATCCATCCATCCATCCATTTCCCAACCCGCTGAATCTGAACACAGGGGTCTGCTGGAGCCAATCCCAGCCAACACAGGGCAGGAACCAATCCCGGGCAGGGTGCCAACCCACCACAGGACACACACAAACACACCCACACACCAAGCACACACTAGGGCCAATTTAGAATCACCAATCCACCTAACCTGCATGTCTTTGGACTGTGGGAGGAAACCCACGTAGACACGGGGAGAACATGCAAACTCCACGCAGGGTGGACCCGGGAAGCAAACCCGGGTCTCCTAACTGCGAGGCAGCAGCGCTACCACTGCGCCACCGTGCCGCCCTCCTTAAAAACAGGGCTATTAAAATGAAGGGAAAAGAAGTTAATTAGCAGTGAAAACTGGTCACTGATAGGAAAATGGTTAGAATGAAAACATGCAGCCACTGCGGCCCACCAGGCCTGGAGTTCGACACCACTGATCTAAGGTTACGATTTGGAGTGTAAGGTGAAAGGCATTCCGAAATATAGGATGGAGAGAGATTATTTAAGGCTTTGTAAACCATAAGCAGTGTTTTAAAGTCAATTATGAATGGCACAGGTAATCAATGTAGTGACATCAAAACTGGAAAGATGTGCTCGGATTTTCTTTTCCTAGTTAAGATTCTAGTAGCTGCATTCTACACTCGTTGCAATCGATTTATGTCCTTTTTGGGTAGTTAGTCCTGAGAGGAGTGCGTTACAGTAATCTAGCCGAATGAAAACAAAAGCGTGAACTAATTTTTCAGCATCTTGCAAAGTTATAAGGAATCTAAATGTTGCTATATTTCTTAAGTGGAAAAATGCTGTTCTAGTAATCTGATTTAATATGTGATTTTAAAATTTAGGTCAGAGTCAGTAATTACCCCTAAATTCTTTACCTCCATCTTGACTTTTAAGCCTAATGGATCAAGTTTATTTCTAATACCCTCACTACATCCATTTTGCCAACAAATAAGATTTTTGTTATCTCCTTATTTAGTTTGAGAAAATTACTACTCATCCTTTCAGAAACACAAGTAACACATTATGTCAGTGAGACAACAGAATCAGGGTCATCAGGCACTATTGATAAATACAGTTGTGTGTCATACAAAATATTAAGGTAAGTGTCCCATTAATTTTCTCCATTCCAATTTCATTTGTATTATTATTTGTAATATTCTGTTGAGTCAAAACTCTAAAGCAATGTCTGATTTTTCTTAAAAATGGAATAAACAGATAGGTGCCAATTACTTTTTTCAGTTTCAAATTATTTCAGAAACAATTGTGGGTTCTTCTTTTTTCATGGAGGGGTATCAACAAATTCATCCATGTCTATAGTTACTCATTATAAAATGCATTGTGTTACAAACAATGCCTCACATTTGCATTACTTTTTTTCCTTTTGTATGAAAAACTGCACATTTCACTGGCCAGCACTTGTTGTTAAATCAGACAGGCAGTAATAAACACACACCACAAACTCCATTTAGGATCACTCATGTGATGGAAACAGATTTTAACTGGATTACTGTATTTATTTTAGTGTTACATTTCAGTGTACAACCATGTGTGCCATTTTCTCCACCTCCTTCACTTAGAAAACTTAAAATATTTTTGGTATTTATTTATCATCACCATTTTTTACAAATGACTAAGCATATGTTACTTGATTTAGAGTAACTTTGGAAGCAAAAGTTAATGTTCATCATTAAGAAAATCAAAGAAAATGAGTTCCTTGTTTAAGACAGTGTTTACTCAAAATATTGTGTATCAGGAACTATTTTCTGCTTAAATAGGCTATTTAATTCAACAAGGTTGTACAGAAGCATACAAGTACTGTATATATACAATAAGCATTTAAGCATACACATTATACGTTGTCACGCAAGCATGCGAGGAGGTGCTGTTGATAACTGTCTTGTCTCTTTCCTCAGCAGTTCTACGAAGATACCCCAGGGAACAAACTGACTATGCCCCATTATCTCTGCAAGCCCCACTCCTTCCATTCTGGAACATATAAAACTTTCCATCCCCAGAAGGTGCTCTGCCACTTGTGTCCCAAACTCCCTGTAGAATGGAGCTCAGAGTTAGAACCCTCCTTTTCTCTTCAAGTGATATTTTGTGTTTTGGCTCCACCGTGTGTCCATTTATTTTCTTGACACTCAAAACTTTCAGTAATTTTGCAATTAAACAGGGTGACTCGGCTGGCACCCTAACTATTTTGGAAACTATACAAATCACTCTATTCTGCAATTTATACATAGAAGCATACAAATGTACAAATTATTTATCCATTTTCTCATCCTTCTTTTGCACTTACAGCCATTAGCACTGTCCCCACATCTAATATCAGAGCCTTCATTCCATGGACAGCAGGATGTGCTGTTATGACCAGTACAGCTTAAGCAAAACCTCCTTTGACTCATCTCCTCCAGTGTAAATGTGGCCTGTGTATTGGTAATGAAATAACTGCAGAGATCTCCAGCATTGCCGCTTCAGCATGGCTTTAATGTTGCATTTCTAACTTTCTTTTCAATAGGACATGTAGCTACTGCACCACTCTGGCCATCCTGAACTAGGACTAATAAGACCAAACTACAAGTGCTTTAAAGGCAATGAAAAGAAAAATGCCATTTCCTCACATCATTTACCAGCTCCCAAACACCACAAGAAGGGCTAAAACTTGTATGATTAACTCCACCTTTAGGTGAAGAAGTGGCATTCCATACAAAGTAGCAAAAAGTTTCCAAGCCCTTTAAACATTAAAGTATTTTACTTTAAAATGCCTTTGCCAAATTAAGTTTGACTTTATTATTTCCTTCTTGAGTCTTTGCCTTTGCAATAAAAATACAGTCCGTAAAAAAATGTGCAAAGATGTAGTCCATAAACATCTGACACCTTTCATAAGGTCTGAAAACTTTTCAAAGGAAATGTGTAAAAGAGCATTATTGTACGTTGTCATGTATGTGCGTCTGGGGACCACCTTCCTGGCTGTGGGGAAGTAAGCAGTTCTACCCTGGGATGAAGCTAACAGTATCTTCTCTTTCCCCCGTAGCATTGAAATTCCTGATTATGCCCTCATGTCTCTTAGTAGACTTCACCCATTCTTGTGCCAACAATATAAATATGAGCTAACCAAGGAATGGGGTGTCAGACTTTGACCCACTAGAGAGGGGGGCAGAGCTCCAAATCCACAGCTAATCATGTGCTTTACCAAGACGAGGCTCTTTAGAGCCTTATTGTTTGTTTCATTTCTGTTGCCGCATTACTGTATTTTTGTTATAACTTTTTGCCTGCCTGTGACAATCTGTTTCCCAGCCATGTTGCAAGGTGCACACTATAAAAGGAGATACAGTGCATCCGGAAAGTATTCACAGCACATCACTTTTTCCTTCTTTCGATTAAATTCATTTTCTTCCTCAGAATTCTACACACAACACCCCATAATGACAATGTGAAAAAAGTTTACTTGAGGTTTTTGCAAATTTATTAAAAATAAAAAAAACTGAGAAATCACATCTACATAAGTATTCACAGCCTTTGCTCAATACTTTGTTGATGCACCTTTGGCAGCAATTACAGCCTCAAGTCTTTTTGAATATGATGCCACAAGCTTGGCACACCTATCCTTGGCCAGTTTCGCCCATTCCTCTTTGCAGCACCTCTCAAGCTCCATCAGGTTGGATGGGAAGCGTTGGTGCACAGCCATTTTAAGATCGCTCCAGAGATGTTCAATCGAATTCAAGTCTGGGCTCTGGCTGGGCCACTCAAGGACATTCACAGAGTTGTCCTGAAGCCACACCTTTGATATCTTGGCTGTGTGCTTAACGTCGTTGTCCTGCTGAAAGATGAACCGTCACCCCAGTCTGAGGTCAAGAGTGCTCTGGAGCAGGTTTTCATTCAGGATGTCTCTGTAAAATTGCTGCAGTCATCTTTCCCTTTATCCTGACTAGTCTCCCAGTCCCTGCCACTGAAAAACATCCCCACAGCATGATGCTGCCACCACCATGCTTCACTGTAGGGATGGTATTGTCCTGGTGATGAGCGGTGCCTGGTTTCCTCCAAACGTGACGCCTGGCATTCACACCAAAGAGTTCAATCTTTGTCTCATCAGACCAGAGAATTTTCTTTCTCATGGTCTGAGAGTCCTTCAGGTGCCTTTTGGCAAACTCCAGGTGGGCTGCCATGTGCCTTTTACTAAGGAGTGTCTTCCGTCTGGCCACTCTACCATACAGGCCTGATTGGTGGATTGCTGCAGAGATGGTTGTCCTTCTGGAAGGTTCTCCTCTCTCCACAGAGAACCTCTGGAGCTCTGACAGAGTGCCCATCGGGTTCTTGGTCACCTCCCTGACTAAGGCCCTTCTCACCCGATCGCTCAGTTTAGACAGCCGGCCAACTCTAGGAAGAGTCCTGGTGGTTTCGAACTTCTTCCACTTACGGATGATGGAGGCCACTGTGCTCATTGGGACCTTCAAAGCAGCAGAAATTTTTCTGTAACCTTCCCCAGATTCGTGCCTCGAGACAATCCTGTCTCGGAGGTCTACAGACAATTCCTTTGACTTCATGCTTGGTTTGTGCTCTGACATGAACTGTCAACTGTGGGACCTTATATAGACAGGTGTGTGCCTTTCCAAATCATGTCCAGTCTACTGAATTTACCACAGGTGGACTCCAATTAAGCTGCAGAAACATCTCAAGGATGATCAGGGGAAACAGGATGCAGCTGAGCTCAATTTTGAGCTTCATGGCAAAGGCTGTGAATACTTATGTACATGTGCTTTCTCCCCGTCACCCTGTGTTCGGATTCAGCGGGTTGGATAATGGATGGATGGATGCAAAAATCTCAAGTAAACTTTTTTCACGTTGTCATTATGGGATGTTGTGTGTAGAATTCTGAGGAAAAAAATGAATTTAATCCATTTTGGAATAAGGCTGTAACATAACAAAATGTGGAAAAAGTGATGCGCTGTGAATACTTTCCGGATGCACTGTATATAACATAAGGACTCATTTGTAAATTTCAGGTTCATGCTTTGTTTTTCTTTATTGCTATATAAATTGACTATTCTTACCAGCTTCTTTGCAAAGCATTTTATTTATTTTTGGGAATTTTTAGAGTTCTTTGAGAAGGCCTATATGGAAACAAGAGTGACACTGGCAAGTCAGCTCACTGTTTCAGTTCAACCTGATACTGGATGGCAATACCATGCAAAACAAATGATTCTGCTAACTCCACTGAGTCATTGTAAAATTTGCCTTACTTTGTATCTCTTAATTGAAATTATAGGGCAGCTTAGGAACACTTCCTTAGCCATATATATTGGCTTTGGAGAAAATAACTCAATTCAAATTACTATTATTAAGCACTCTTCTACTTATGAGCCTACCACACTATATAATAATTGCAATATATAAGGATTGCACCGTAAACACAAAACATAGTGTTGAAACATAAAAAGAGAAAACTCACATGGTTCATTGATGGAGGTGAGTGTAATGAATGTATGTCATATGAGAGTGGCTTTCAAGTTCCTAGTCAAGCTGGAATGCTTGAAAAGAACACTGATCTAATAAGCTTGCCACTTACTGTGAACACATCATTGGTTTCAGAATTATTCTTCCATCAGACTGAATGAAGTTTAAAATGTTGAAAGAACAGGGTGACAGTTTCTATTTATATGTGAATTTGGGTAAGAATCCATCCTGCCTCAGTCCTTCCCAAGTGATAGTAGTGTTTTGAGTTACTGTTGAGTTGTGTTGAGAATTTTGATCAAGGATCAATTATTAGTTTTTGTGCTCCTAGCTATAAAAAGTCTAGGCCTGAAACACCATTTATTTTGTTAGAGAGGCCTCTTGCCAGCCTGTCCTTCTTACTTGCATTGTTTTGAGTTTCTGCGAGTCAAGCTGTGAGACAAAGTCATCATGCTCTCTGAGGAAGCAAGCAGGCAAACTTCAATTTGAGAAATGCAGGTGTGGAGCTTCTTACTGACAGAAGACTAAACAAACTGTATGCAAGGCCTTTGCCTGTGTGAGTAAAGGGCAAGCTCTCAAGCTAGCGCATAAAACATATAAGCAATTAAATGATATTTAGAAGCATTAAGGCTTATCAATACCTTAGGCAATAAAATTAAAATTCAATGTATTATGAAAAAGATACAGTAGCACATATTTGTTAGCTTAAAGAAGCAATTGTTAAAGGCTTGTCTATTTCCTTCTTTCTCTCAAGCATGAAGCACTGTGTCACAGTTGTTCGCAGCTTGGCCCTTATCAATGAAGCTGTGCGCCGCCATTCACTGGCACAGATGCCTATTATGTTAGCCTTAACCTTACAGGATGCTAGTGCAACAAGTAATCACTTCTTTCTATTGTATAAAATAATTTTGGGACGAGACAAGACTTTTCAGAGAGATGAGACGAGACATTTGCAGAGAGATAATTTCACATCCCGCGAGACAAGTCTTTGTGCCAAGAGATGAACTGAAAACCTAACAGGTCCAAGCAGGGGCGGAAATAAAAGATAAACAGTAGAAGAAGAACAGACAGAGTAGAAGACAAAGTAGAATGTCGTAAAGAGGTTCAAAAACATTGGTGGGATACACATGTAGAGCAGGTTAGAAATTATGAAAGTACTGAGATTTGAATGTCTCAAAAAACTGATAGTAAAGATCGCATTTGCGCTAACACATGGAAATTATTACTCAGTGAAATAACAGAATAGCTAAAAGAGATTGAATATATGGACATAGGTGATATGACAGAGCTACTACAAGTTTAATTTCAAAGAAACCAAGTTTATATTTATGATCACGAAGAAACAATGCAACCTAGAATTGATCTGACGTATTAGAAATTCTACAGCCAATAATGGATACAAATCCATACGCCCAAAAGTATGTCACTTTTCATGAAATTTTTCTGAAAAATGCGGACAAAGAAGTTTTCTTAGATTTCTATATGAATCTGAAAGATCACGCTCGTATATATAATAAACCAACATGTGACGAATTGTCAGCGATAATAGTTTCGAAAGACGAAGATATCAAAGACAGAGTTGATATTCGTGTTTATCCAAAAGCAAAGCACGATTTGTCGCAAGTGGCAGATCCGGGAAATGACTAGTACAAAGGGCCTGCATGGGGACTGGCGAGCGAAGCGAGCAGGGGCCAGAGACCCCTAGTATTGAATTATAATTAGGCAGTCCGGTTTTCATATATGGGTCCTTCTGATCTCAACTTAATTATTAAGTATTGAATTGTTAAGAATTGATTAACAACTGAAAGGCCATCGATCTTAACAGCTCAGGATTAGGCTGTGAGAATGAAGGGACGAGTAATCTGGTGTTGCTTATCGCCAGATGGCAAATATGTCCTGCCAGCAAAAATATTGTTGTGGGAAGGTTTATTGGGAAGAAGACTGTTGTGTGGATGTCTTCAGGGGCAGGAATATTGTTATGAGAAGGTTTGGAACATCAGGTGATTGTTATGGGTAGAGGAGCTGAGTGGGGACAACATCATGGGAAACTCTATACAGTAGATGTTGGGAAACTAGTCTGGAAGGGGGGCATTTTGAGATGAGAATTGTAATATATTTGGGGCTCTCTGAACACTTGGGGCTCACTTCACGAACTGAGGCTTTATGTGCTCTGCAATTGTTTTCTATGCTGTGCAATAAAGTCTTAAATTCTGACTGCCTTTCTGAAGACTCTGCTTGTTTTTTCTAAAGATTTCTCCACAACAGTTGCAAACCCTTCCTTTGCTGCACTGAATAGTGGATGTAACAATCTTTTTAATAAAAACATTTTTACAACAAAAATAATTATAATGAAAATATTTGGCAGAGTTTCACTGAATTAAAGAATTTCAGTGAAAAAAATCCTTGACTTAAAGTTTAGTTCTATTCTGTATGAAGGTACAAGTTTGTTAAAATTACCTTCTGAGTTGTTTTGCTATTTAAGTCGAAAATTCTGCTAAGTTGTGGCTTTTGATTCTCAACAAGAGACAAATAAGCCAAGGTTTCTATAATGGCTTCATCATTATCCTGAAATATATTTCTATTCATATTATGCAGAAAATTAAGGGATGATATTTTTTTATACTTGTAGCATACTGATTTTTTTAATAATTAAAAATCTTCTTCAATTGGAACTGAAGTTCCCTGATGGTGCAAAACTTAGTGGACTAACAGAGACATTTTTTTAGTACAGATGCCCCTAGCTACTCAAAATTAGGCTTGTGTCTGACAAATTAGGTTTGATCCAAAGAGAATTTAGTTGAGAGCGTGGGAAAAACAAACAGAATCGTAAATGGAGTGGGGGGGTCTAAAGTCAGAAATGAGCTCCTGTACTTCATAAGAACTTTGAGGCAACAGCAATGACAACCAGTCAACCATTTTAATAAAAGCACTCAACATCTCAGAAAAAGAAGGTACAAATGCACAGAATTCACTCGAGTTCCATATGCACAAAGCATACAATTATTCCTACTTAAAATTATCTATCGAGCACATCTCTCTCGTTTAAAATTGTCCAAAATGTTTCCAGGGCAAGGTCCAACCTGCGAACACTGCGATCAAGTTCCGGCCTCACTAGATCACATGTTTTGGGCCTGCGCCAAATTAACATCATTCTGGACCAAAATCTTTAAATGTCTTTCAGATAGCCTTGGTGTCACAATCCCTCCTAATCCATTAACAGCTATGTTTGGTGGGCTCCCAGATGGGCTTAAAGTGGAGAAGGACAAACTGTAATTGTCTTTACTTCATTATTGGAACTGTGACAAGGCACTATATTGGCATCGGACCTGACACATACCGACACGGGAGGCACACTAATAAAAACAAATAAATGTTTTATTTTTTGTAAGCTACGTCTTCTCTGAACCCACAGACACAACACAGTCCCAAAAGCACAAACAGAAACACCAAAACAAAATACTCTTCTTTCCTCCACTCCTCTCGGCAGCTTTGTCTCCCTCCTCTCGACTCTGGCATCTTGAGTGGTGGATGTCGGCTTCTCTTATAGCCCACCTGGAAGTGCTCCAGGTGATGATCGACCTAAATTATGCTGCACTTCCAGGTGTAGCTGCATCACAGCCCAGATGGGCTCAGGAACCCGTGCAGCTCCCCTTGGCGGTGGCCACGGAGCCCAACAGGGATGATCTCCGGTGTAACACAATTGTGGCCCCAATGCAACCCAGGGAGGCTGCCACCAAGAGTTCCGGGGGACATAGTGTGCATCCCATGGCTGCTCCCCCAGATCCAATGTCAAAGGGGCGTCCCGGCTGGGCATGGGTCCCGGCTGTCTACCACTGCAAGTTTACTCATCTTGCTCAACAGGAAGAATCCTAACTCTCCTATTCTAAGTCAGTAGATAACTGATGTTATATACTATTTGAAATTAGAAAAAAAATCAAATTTGCACCTAGAGGATCTGTGCAAAACTTTTTCAAAACCTGGCAGGATCTAATCTTAATACATAATTCGCCTGCCTCCTCACTCACTCACTCACGTCCGTCCGAAGCCAAACACGCAGTCGCCTTCTGTGCACGTCCGAAGCCAAATGCGCAGTTGCCTTCTGCGCAACTGCCCGAAAAATCTTACGAGACCGACATCCAACCCCAAAATCGCGGCAGGTAGCGGATTTACGGCCGCAAAAATTCAAAGAGAAAGGTGACTTCGATTAAAGCTCTAGAGGCCTGAAAGGCGATTTCGACTACAGCTCGAGGCCTAATTATGCATTCTGATTCAATTACGCATTCATTCAATACACCTATATCAGGTTTGTGGTGCTTATACTTATTACTATTCCATATTGTACTGGAACATTCATCATTCAATATTATACTATAGGCCTGGAAAATTCATCAACTAACAGTATAAGCCTGTACAGTAATGAGTAAAGCGGACTACAATCATTACAAAACAACTTCTTCGTTACTTAACATTTGTTCTTCATACACTGCTGACACAAACTCGTGCCCGTTTCATCTTATGTTGTCAAAATGGGCTCTTTGTCTAGTCAATAATATTTTAAAATAAGCATTTAAATTGAGTAAGCAGATTCTCTCCCCTCTTTTACTCCATTTATCTTTATTCATTTATTAATTTATCTATTTACTTATTTTTACTAGCATAACATTTTACTCCGCTGGGCTAGCTCTCTTTCTCAGGGGTGGGGGTTGATTTGATTTGAACCAAGTCTTGTAAAACTTGACTTATTTGTATGAAATGTTATTTGTTATTAAAATCAATAAAATCCAAAAAAATAAAAAATAAAGCACTTCTTATACTGTATATATTACAGTAGTGAGGTGTCATTTCAGAAATCTAATTTCTACAGGCAAACATTGTTTTCTATACAATTAGCTCTATATGATTTGTGTCCACTAGAGGGAACCAAATACTACTCATCCATCTATCCATTTCTCTCATGGGCTTTCTTTGGAGCACCAAAGTTTTTCTGATCTTCAGTGGGCATTGCAGACCTGATGAGGAATGCCAGGTAATTGCAAGGTCACACCCATATATATATATGTCCATTGCACATTTTTCCTAAGTGCAACTATAAAACAGAACTAATATGCATCAGAAATTATGTATAGGTATGGAGCCCCTTTTCTGTTACTGTGCAGTTGAAAGTATCTGGTGTGCGCTTGATACTATCTGGTGAGCACTTGTTACTATCTGGTGTGTGCTTGATACAATCGGTATGCACTTGATACTATCTGGTGAACACTTCTTACTATCTATTGCACACTTGAAAGTATCAGGTGCACACTTTTTACTATCTGTTGAGCACTTGTTACTATCTGGTGTGTGCTAGATACTATCTGGTGAGCACTTATTACTATCTGGTGAGCACTTTTTACTATCTGGTGTGCACTTGAAACTATCTGGTGTGCAACTGAAACTATGTGGTGCACACTTGTTGCTATCTGGTGCACATCTGTTACTATCTGATGCGCACTTGTTACTATCTGTTGCACACTTGAAACTATCTGGTGAGTGCTTGTTACTATCTGTTGTGCTCTTGAAAATATCATGTGCGCACTTGTTACTATCTGGTGAGCGCTTGTTACTATCTGGTGTGCACTTGAAACTATCTGGTGTGTGCTTGCTACTATCCCTTGAGCACTTCTTACTATCTGGTGTGCGCTTTATACTATCTGGTGAGCACTTGTTACTATCTGGTGTGCGATTGATACTATCTGGTGAACACTTGTTACTATCTGTTGCACACTTGAAAGTATCAGGTGCTCACTTGTTACTATCTGGAGTTCGCTTGATACTATCTGGTGAGCACTTGTTACTATCTGTTGCACACTTGAAACTATCTGGTGAGTGCTTGTTACTACCTGTTGTGCTCTTGAAAATATCATGTGCACACTTGTTACTATCCGGTGAGCGCTTGTTACTATCCCTTGAGCACTTGTTACTATCTGGTGTGCGCTTTTTACTATCTGGTGAGCACTTGTTACTATCTGTTGTGCTCTTGAAAATATCAGGTGCGCACTTGTTACTATCTGGTGAGCACTTGTTACTATCTGGTGTGCTCTTGAAACTATCTGGTGTGTGCTTGTTACTATCCCTTGAGCACTTCTTACTATCTGGTGTGCGCTTTATACTATCTGGTGTGCACTTGTTACTATCTGGTGAGCACTTGTTACTATCTGGTAAGCGCTTGTTACTATCTGGTGTGCACTTGATTACACAATGTCCCATTGGGGGCTCCATAGAGTTTTCCTCAAGCTATCAGTCTTTGTTTTCTATAACACCATGTGCAGCGTGCAGTGCGAATTTACCATTACAGTCTGAAGCCCATAAATAGTGCCTTCAAGCACCCCAGCTACAATAAACAGGCAATTAAATCACAAGTTTAAATAATAATACACACAATTCTCTCCACCACAGCACATATAAGTGAAGTATTGCACAGTATTTCTGAGAACCAAAAAAAAAAGTTATTCATGTGAAAAGCAACAGAGAAGTTATTGCATATCTAAGTAGTTGAAAAATGTTCTGGGAGATCCATTAAGGAAAGACGGAACAGCTTATTGTGTGGATGAGTGACTGGATGAGGGGTTATAGAGTGTGATGGCTGTTCGGAGGAAGGATTTCCTGTGATGTTCAGTGGAGCACGTTATGCTACTCAGTCTACTGCTAAAAATGTTTGTCCAATCAAATCACAATGAACTGGGCAATTAGAATTTTCAATAATAGACTGAAATCTAGACAAAATTCTCTGATCTATCATAGTTTCTAAAATATCCAGTTTCTCTTCTACAACAGAACCAGCCTTCTGAATTAGTTTATTAAGCCTCTTAATGACTGCCACCATCATGCTGCACCCCCAGCATGCCACAGTGAACAAAATAGCACAGGCAACCACATGCTCATTGAATATCTGCAGCATAGTGTTGCAGACCCTAAAACATCTGAGTCTTCATAGGAAATACAGCTTTCTTTGACCCTTCTTATTTATGGCCAGTGAGTTCTTAGACCAGTCTAACTTATTGTTCATGTACACCCCCAGATGCTTGTAGTTCAGAAAGTTCTCAACATCCACACCCCTAAAAGACAAGGGAGTAACTGAAGATTGTGATATTCTCAAATCCACCATCAGTTCTTTAGTTTAACTGATGTTGACCCACAGCTGATTCAGCTCAACACCAGTCCACAAAACTGTTCACTTCCCCCTATACTCCATCTCATCACCATGTCTGATACTCCCCACTATTGCAGAATCATCAGAGAATTTCTGTAGATGGCAGGCCTCTGTTTTGTAGCTAAAATCTGTTGTGTGCAAGGTGAAAAGGAACGATGAAGAACTATCCTTTGTGGAGCACCAGTACCTGCAGTTATTTTGTTGCGTGGGTCCCAAATTCATTGTCAGTGAATTGTACCCTTAAATGTTTTGCAACATTCTTTGTAATGATATGCTCCATAAAAAGCACTATATAAAATGAAGTTTCATTGCTTACTTCCATTGTGAAAGTAGGCGCCCAGGCACCTTGATGACCATTATAGCTGAGGTTTATTTTTTGAAAATTCTTATTGGGTCAAATTTATTTACATTTATTTTTAAGTAGCACACCTCTTTAAGTATATTTTTAATACAGTATCCAAATTAAATAATACCTAAGAGTGTGCTCTTTGGGAATAGATTGGAATACACACAATATTAAATAATAAACTGATTCTAAACTAAATCTCAATCTTTCCATCTAGTTCTCACATTCTGTGTCTTCTGGATGAAGGTTCTCACTTTCCTCATAGCTCACATTGCATTTAACAGGATACATTATTGTTTCATTTGTAATGCTTCATGTAGTTTTCTGGTAAGAACAGTAGAGGCCAGTAAACAGACTGTCATCTGCAGTGTGGACTGCTTCTGAAAAGTCCAAAACGGGAGCTTTAGATAAGTGAGCTGAAAAAGCTGCCAGCAGCCTCCTCTCCTTCTGGAGTTTCCCGCAGGCTCTCCGTCTGACTAGGATGAAATGGGAAGAGCTGCGAGCAGAAGTTCCTGGATACCAGAGTGCGTGGCTTTTATTGTGTACTGTATAAATGTTTAATGAATACTCTTCTTTCCACTTTGACCAAAGAGTCCAGGGAGGTGATTCATCATGGCTCATCAAGATCTAACAGGACTCTGATTATAAAAGTATGTACAACTATGCAAAGCAGTCATGTCTGTGGCATGAACTCAGTGACACTGAAAGTTCAAGAGTGCGAGTCAGACGTGGTTGAAGCCAAGCTGTACCCTTAGTGCTTGGAGCAGTTTGTTGTGAAGGTCTCTGGGTTCATTTTTCTGCTGGGCATCTGGCTTTTATTGACAACAAAAAGAGGTGCTCTAACTTTAATATTTGACAGAAAAGTCTCTCCTTCTCCCCATCAAATGAAAGGGAGGCAGCTGTACTGAGTAAAGGATTACCTGCTTTGGCTCGAAAGTTTGAAACTAAGCTGTAAATGTACATTGCAAGAACAAGTATGAAATTAATTGCACTGGCCCTTCTTATAATGTCAGGAGTGCTATTAGAGCTAATTAATTTTAAACAAACTTATGTTAAACGTGTTGTGATTCCCAGTGGTGAAAATAAAAGGTGGCTTTATCCCTGGGCTATAAAGACGTGCATATTTGCAGTTATATACTGAGGGCATATTAATTTATATACATACTTGGCTCCTCTTAAACAAAAAAAAAATAACAATGACCTGAAAATTTTCAAATAAAGAAAATATTTGGGGATATTTGTTAAATTTCAAACAAAGTTTAATCTGAAATAAATACAATAAATGTATACCTATTCACACATACAAAGAATAAATAGCATGGCCTAAGACCCACTTGGATATTTTCTTTCTTACCAACAGTAAGAAAGATGTTAGTGCATGGCTCATATTTGTATGTGTTAAAGTGAGCCAAAGACAAATTGGAAGATATATACATAGACTATATGATGGGGTTATTTCTTCTAGAAGAACTTTAATAGAAAGGATTTCCAAAGAACTCATGGAGGGCCTATTTGGTACAGCATGCTAGGGGTCCATGGCTTTGAGAGGTTGTAAGAATGAAAGCAGTGCACTCATGGCCCATGGGTGTAGGTGTGTGCGGCGGCCTGAGCGACCAAGGAGTGGTTGATGAGGATAGTTGCTAAAACGTGTTTGTACGTGAAGACAAGATTGGTTGAGCCAATTTTCTCAGTGACATTCATATGTGGTGTAAATAAGGCACATGCACCTACAATACTATAAAAGTAGCCTGAGCAGGTTAGAAAGAAAGAAAGAAAGAAAGAAAGAAAGAAAGAAAGAAAGAAAGAAAGAAAGAAAGAAAGAAAGAAAGAAAGAAAGAAAGAAAGAAAGAAAGAAAGAGTTTTTTTTTTTTGTTTTAAATATACCTTTTATTAAACATTCAACAATCAATACAAAAATCCACAAACCAACAAAAAATAGAACATCCTATGTAACCTAGTAATGAGTAATTTGTTGTAGATTCATAATAAGTAATTCACAAAACAAAAACACACTCCTCATTATCAAGTTTACAAATTGCATTCACTGCACACCACTTTTCTATAAATGTTTGCAAATTGTGGGTCATCCTATAAATCTTGAAATCTAATAAAATTCGTATTTTTAATTGTGCTTTAAAGAACCCCACCAAGTCAGACTCCCCGTCACTCTTAATTTTTTCCTTCCTGGTGATATAAATGGCAAGCTTAGCCTGGACCAATAAAAAATTCGCTAATCTACTAACATTCTTTTTTGCTCTCACATTAGCACAACCATATATAAAAACCTGATTGGTAAAATAAACACCCAAAACCTTAAAAACACTGCCAAGTACAGATAAAAGAGGTTGAATCCTAAAACAGTAAAGAAAACAGTGAAAAACAGTCTCTCTCTGTTGGCAAAAAGGACACATCTCTGAGATGTTGGAGTTAAGTAAAGACAAAAAAGAGTTAACTGCCACAATCCCATGAACAATTCTCCACTGCAGATCGCCAGTTCTCTTATTCAATGGTGGACTGTACAGACTTTCCCAAATGGGGCCGACACCCTCCACCCCTCCCAGTTTATCCCTCCAGGGTGTATCCGGGTATCTGCATAGTTGGGACTGGTATCGAGCCTGGACACACACTTTATAAAGCTCCTTCCCTTCCGCAGAGTCAAAAGGAAGATATTTAGTTCTTCTCCTGTTGTTTTCCTCCATCGTGTTCTCATTGGCATTAATTAACAAATTTGGAAATGCAGACAAAGGCTCTGGATAATCTGTAGCTTTGAAAAAGTCTTTCAAGAAATCCTTAGCTGTTGAAGGTATATTCAAAAAGATCTGCTGCAAAAATCTTTCTGCTGTGCGCACAGAGCTCAGTCCTAAAGCTGCAGCCACCGTCTCTGGGCTCAGCCAACTGAGTAGCTGTGGTTGAATCAAATTTTTAATTTGTAGAATACCAGCCCTGATCAGGCATTGTTTCAGAGATGTTGACTCTACTGCCATGGTAGAGACAATTGGAACTCTAAACTCCAATATAAATTCAACGATTTTTCCTCTAACCGACAGTTCAACTGTTGCCAGATTCTTTTCCAATTTCAGGTTGCCAACTTGGCGCAGGAGAGCACATGCTAGTGGCTTCCAAGACACAGCCATATGACCATAGAGCAGTTTTTGCAGAGTTTGTAGTCTGAACGCATTTTTCCTGCTACAGATGTCCACCAGTCCTTGTCCTCCTGCACTCCTGGGCAAGTACAAAACACCTTGATACAGCCAATGCTTCCCATTCCAAAAAAAACTAATCAACTCCCGTTGCACTTCAGTAATCAGTTCTGGTGGGGGTTCCAGGCATGCCAACCTGTGCCACAGAGCAGATGCAACAAGATTGTTTATGATTAGCGTCCTTCCTCTATATGACAGTTGGGGAAGTATCCATCTCCAGCGTTGTAAACGGTTTCTGACCTTTTCTGCAACGCCTTCCCAATTCTTAATGTCACTGTTTATGCCTCCCAGATGTAATCCCAGGTATTTAATTCCATCTCTTGTCCATTTCAATCCAGATGGCAATGAAGGAAAAGGACCCATCCAGTTACCCAATAGTACTGCAGAGCTCTTGGTCCAATTTACTTTAGCTGATGACACCTTTTGGAACTCATCCAGCACGGATACCAGCCCATCCACATCTTGTTGTTTTGCAACTAATACTACGAGATCATCTGCATATGCTGAGACCTTCAAAGGCACTGAACACTCAGGGACAGTCAGTCCACCCACCACTTCCCTTAATTTGATCAGCAGGGGTTCTATAGCCAGGGCATACAACATGCCAGACAAGGAGCAACCCTGTCTAATCCCTCTATCTACTTTGAAAGGAGCGCTCAGTCCACCATTGATTTTCAGTACACCCTGAATGTCACTATAGAGCACCTGAACCATGGAAACAAAGCAGGGAGGGAAACCAAATCCCATTAGTACTCGCCAAAGGTATTGATGCTCCACCCGATCAAAAGCCTTCTCCTGGTCCAAGGAAATTAGACCACCGCATAATCCAAATAGTTTACAGATGTCAAATGTATCCCTGATAAAAAAGATGTTATCATATATGGACCTGTTTGGCACACAGTACGTCTGATCAGGGTGAATGACATGCCCCAACACCTCCTTCATTCTTGTAGCCAACACTTTAGAAAATATTTTATAGTCAGTACAAAGCAAGGCTACTGGCCTCCAGTTCTTAATATTACAGAGATCACTTTTTTTTGGAATGAGGGCAACAACAGCTCTTCTACAGCTCAAGGGGAGGAGACCTTTATCTAAGCACTCTTGAAGAACCGCAAGTAGGTCTGGTCCGATGAACTCCCAAAACAACCTGTAGAATTCGACAGTAAGTCCATCAATACCTGGAGCTTTCCCAGTGTAAACTTGCCAATGCCCATGAGAGTTCTTCAAGGGTAAGCCCTCTCTGTAAAGCTGGTAACTCCTCCTCTGGCACCTGCGGCAGCCCCTTAGTAAAACCCGAACAAGCAGTGTCCTGTTCCACCAGCTCAGATGAGAAAAGTTTAGAATAAAAATCAACAGCAAATGCCCTAATTTGAGAAGAGCTTGTCATCTCACTTCCAGAGGGGTCACGCAAACAATGAATCATTCTGCTTTGGCCCTGTTTTCTTTCCAGTCCAAAAAAGTACTTGGTTGGAGCATCACACTCAGTTTCTGCTTGAAAACGGGCTCTAACCAAAGCACCTTGGACTTTATAATCAGTCAGTTGTGCGAGGGCAGCCTTTCTCACTTTCAACATGTCCAGGTCCTCACTGCCCTTAGAGGAGTCAAATTCCTGCTGGAGTGCTGTTATCTCTTCCTCCAGTTCTTTCATAGAATCATTCAAACTCCTTGTGACATTCAGAGTATACTGCTGACAAAACTGGCGAATCTGCACTTTACCAACATCCCACCACTGACCCAGAGAAGAGAACTGACATATCCTTTCCTGCCACTGTGTCCAAAAGTACCTAAAACAATTTTTAAAATGGGAGTCCTGACATAAAAGCTCATTAAAATGCCAATGAGAGCTTTTTGACTTTAAAGATGACATAAGAACATTGCAGGTAACTAATGCATGATCTGAAAGACTTGTAGGCACAATGACACATGAATTAAAACGGTTAAGATGATGGTTAAAAGTATAAAACCGATCAAGCCTGGCAAGTGAAAGAGTGCCACCTCGCACCTGTGCCCACGTGTACTGCCTGTCTCCCTCATTCAGGGCCCTCCACACATCCTTCAATTCATATCGCTCAATGAGCGCATTCAGCTCTCTGGCAGATCGCGGGTGGGGTTCTGCATGGTTTCTGTCCAATGCGTCAGTAAGGGTGCAGTTAAAATCCCCACCTAAAAACACACATTCATCCGGGTCACACTCTGCTAAAGTACTCTCAAGACATTTAAAAAATCGCACTCTTTCACTGCCAATTGTTGGAGCATAAACGTTAATAAAAACCAACCGGCTGTTGTCCACTTCAACCTTTACTTTAAGCAGCCGCCCTTTTATCACTTCGTAGGCAGACACCGATGCCGGACACATTTGTTTAGATATACCAATGGCAACACCAGCGCTACGTGTAGACCCGTGACTAAAAAAACACATCTCCTCCCCAGCATTTCTGCCACTCAATTTCAAGAGCATTTTCGCTGTGCGTCTCCTGCAGGTAAGCCACTGTCAGATGCTTCCCTCTCAGGAAGTCGCACACTTTCGCTATCTTGAGAGGGCTCTTACAACCGGCAACATTAAGACTCCCAATTTTAAAATCGTACATTGGTAAAATAAATAATGGAACCAAAACAAATGTTATAAAACCATTAAGTAATATAAAAAATGTTGATTCTTTAGCCATTATTAAGTTGTTAAATTAGCAGAGGTACGTAATTTTCTTAAAATACTTCTAAGCCTCCACCCCTCCTTGTCTGAAAAAACCTCAGTGCCCGATCTTTGCTTCATTAACCGTTTAACGGAGGAAATAAATAATTTAACATCTGGAAAAAAGTTCTGTACATCCACTCTTTTCCCCTTTGTTTCAATCAGAAAGGCTCTAATTCTGTAGAATCCATATCCTTCTGTGGTGTCCTGACTACTTTCTGACACAACAGAGGAATCAGTTAAATAACCGTCCTCCCCACAATCTGAAACCGAGGACGCTTCCGTGTCAACCGCAGCTGCAGTCTCCTCAAAGCTTCTTTTTTTAGAAGCAACTTGCTCATCTGCCCCACAGTGTCTTTTAACAGCCTTTGGTGTTTTGAAAGTACTGTCGGAGCCGACACACTCCATGTCCATATCGCCCCATATGCTTGTGACCACCGATTCTGTAGCAGAATCCGATACCTCCAAGACACCCGACTCATTAGCAGCGTTTCCAGACTCTAATACAGGGGTGTCCTGATTTCCATTATCCTCATTTAATTTAGGATCAGCATTAAGCGAATCGCTGATCAATTGGACCAACGCAGTCTGATCGCTAGCAGCGTCTTCATTCTGAACAGCAGCAATCCCGCCGCTACTTTCTGCCGTGTTATTAACTGCAGACGCCTTCTCTGCCGAATCTGTCTCATCCCCAGGGCGGTCGGGGTTCTCATCTATGGTCAGTTGTTTGCCTGATTTTGCAGCTTTAACAACATCTTTGCAATCTCTTGCTACATGACCAGCTTTGCCACATTTAAAGCATTTCATCGGTTCCGAGGTGACAAAAATAACGTATTCGTAACCGTCCACTCGGAACCTCAACACTACGTTTAACTCATCCGCTGTATTTTTTAAAATCATTAAAACTTGCCTTCGAAAAGACATCACATGCTTCAACTGGGGTGCTTTACATCCTAAAGGTATACGTTTAATCTGTGAGATTAACTGTCCATAGCGAGATAGCTCTCTTTCAAGGGTCACGTTAGATAGAAAAGGAGGTACATTAGATAGGGTAATCTTTTTTGCCGGAGTTGTAAGAGGCATTACGGGAGTTAAAGTGTCTTTTATAACAACTCCATTTTCTACCAGTCTATGGACAAAATCCGTTGTAGCAACAAACACAACCACCGCACTGCTCATTCTTGAGGCTGAACGAACATTGTCACAGCCTATTACATTCCCTACAGCCAATACACATTCTTCCAGAGAACAGGTCGCTTCTGGCATTAGCTTTACTCCATGTTGTCGGGTGAGTTTTTCGAAATCACCGTTCCGAAAACGGACCCCTCCTGAGGAGGCCATTCTGGCCTTCCTCAGAATAAACCACTCCAACCAAAAGATTAACAGTCAGAGACAGAATAACAATTAAGAACAAAAAAGCAGGAAAAAAAACAGTAAAATCACAAACCTTCAAACACTCCCGCTCTCACTCTCACTTTCTCACAGAGCTCCGCCCACTCACCACTCTCGCGAGAGAAAGAAAGAAAGAAAGAATCATGTGTGTGAGCCAGCACAGTGTTGAGGAGGCAGACTGTTATTTGCCCTGTGAAGGAGTGAGGAGAAAGTTGCTCTGGGAATACACTGCAAAATATTAAATCTAAGCCAAGTAAAAAGTATTTCTATCATAACATTAAATCTTGTTTTCCGTATGAATTTATGTTTTCCTTAAGATTTATTGACTTGTTCAAAAACTTGCATTTACTATTATGTAGAATACTTTAAGGCATTGTCGGGCTTTTCTAGGGGCGCCACGAAAACATATGTAAAATATTTAAAATTGCTAGTGTTTTTGAAATTTTGATTGATTAAAAAGATAATGTTTAAAAAAACATATTTTATGTTGGAAAAACAGATAGCAGTTAATCAGATTGTTGAATAAACGAATGTATTTATTTTGAATGCAAGTTAAAATTTTCTCTGTTCACCAATCACCATAATATCAACACCAGCGGTGTCAAAAACACATCTCGTGAGACTTAAAAAGTCTCGTTGTTAGAAGATCTTGCTCAATGTATGGATAGAAGAAGGCGGAGCAAATATAGAATGAGAAAATACGAACACTACATTTCGGCTCCTGCCGACGAGAGAGTATCCTGTAGCTGCAGTTCTCACCACTTAATCATCTGAGTATTACTACAGAAAAATTAACCTTACTTTCGTTCTGACACCGCTGATCAACACAGTAAACTTTGTAAACTCAGTGACCTTTTCCAGTTTACCATTTGGAAGCTCTTATCTCTGTGAGCAAGGTTTTTCAATACTAACAGAAATGAAGTCTAAGAAACGCGAGAGACTTCAAATGATCGACAAGGAAATGCGCGTCTGTCTTTCGAAAATTGATCCTCACATCAATCTCATATGTGCTGAAAAACAATCTCAACGTTCACACGTTCCTTTATTAATAAAATGTCTTTCAAACTTGTAAAATTAACTGTTTTTATTGCCGATTGTCCATAGATTGTGTTGTCACGACTTTATTTATGGGCAGTCCCTCAGGTGCGCCGCGAAAGAAAATTTTTGGACTTAGTGCGTCGCAACTTGAAAAAGGTTGCCTTTCGCTGCTTTAAGGTATCTTCAAATCTTCTTGAAATTCAAATTTGCTTACCGCATTGGCAAAACAACCATCATTTAAAGTTTTTTGTTTTTTTGTCTGGCTTTTGTAATTGCATTTTTTGCAAAATAGATTTTCATTCATTGAGCATCATGGAGAAGCAGGAAACAACTGAGAGGACTACTAGAGACAAGAGCAGGTGGCTGGGAAGACAGCTGGAGAAAGGGGCCGCAGCTGCTGCCATCTCCACCGGCTGAGAAGATCTGAAGGGACAACCAGGCAAAACGAAGGATAAAGATGCACTGGACTCAGAGAGGAAACCCGATTCTGCACTATAAATCATTATCGGACTTTCTCATTTTTATTGATTGGTTTAATCCTCTGTAGCAGACTATGCTTCAGTTGTATTTTTCTTCATCAGGGGGGACAATAAAAAGGTAAAAGTAGGCAATGTACTTATGAAGGGAAGGAGAAAAAAAAAGGTAGGGCAGAAAAAAAGGAGAAAAGTTGAGAGCTGGTGTGAACAGTTGCCATTGGAGATGATGAAGGAAGAAATTAAAAAGTTAGGTAGTCATTAAGACCTGGAGATATATGCGATCCCACACTGACGATAATCTCAGGTTTCTCAGCTTCTCTTTTTCTTTGAAAAGTGTCTTTGTATCCCTGTGAAAAAACACAAACAGAGAGGTCAGTGTGGCTATGATCATGGCATGTAAAGTGTTCTACAATAGACATTGTAAGATCTTTATTTTGTATTGTGAGTCTCCTTAATATGGGTGCCATGGTCATAAGCAGGTCACAAGGAAAACATTTCTGTTTGATTTTTTGACTATTATTTCCATAATTATATTTGTCATTGTGAAATCAGGTAGGCATTCCCATACAAAAGTTTATTTTATAGTTCTCATGGCGGCAATACAGTGTCATAAACAACATAGGCTGGCTGGCATCCGGCCCAGGATGAATAGGTTCTTACCTAGCCAGGTGAGCCTTTACCAAGGTCTGCCTTACTTATCTGAGCTTATCATGACTTACAACCCAGAACACACATTAAGATCCCAAGATGCTGGTCTGCTTATGATTCCAAGGATTAATGAAATAACAGTGGGAGGTTAAGCTTTTAGTTACAGGGCCCCTAAACTCTGGAATGGCCTGCCTTCTACTATTACAGATGCCCCTTCAGTCTCAGCATTCAAATCCCGGCTGAAGACTCACTACTTCATATTGCATATCCCGACTAGAGCTGCTGATTAACTGTGCATTCTGCATCTCTGTTGTTAGTCATTAGCACTAAAACATAAGTAATATCACCAGAAATACACTCATGAAATAAAATGCATTTCACTGTGTGGTGAACTGGCAAAATAAAGAGAAACCTCTGCCTTTCAGGTTTACATGTGACAATATAGCTGAAGAATTAACTGATGTCATGTCACATGCGGTAATAACAATGGTCAATGTTAGACATAAAAGAAATTGAAAAAAGATTAAATAATATTTAAAATGTTGATTTTGCTCCTGAACTTAAAAATAGACAGTAAGCTGAAATCCCCAGCAGTGCAATGAACGAAGACATGTTACCTTAAACAACACTGCAAAATGCGTTGACACATTCAAGTTGTTCTGAGGCCAAGTAATGTACCAACTTGATATTAAGCCTGCGTAGCATACCACCATATTTAAAGGATAAGTTTGATATATGAGAACTCACACAAGCAAATTGAAAATGTGTCTTTGCCATGAGAACAACAGTACCAGGAATATGTGATGAAATGATTATTTCTAGATCCCTTTTGTTTTCACAAGCATGTGTCAGAAACATGGAAAGCATGTTTTCTTATATCAAAACTTTTGCTACTTCATCAGTAAGATTTTAGAGCTTTTATTTTACGCTGGTGACCCATGCCCCTTTTACCTCTATTGTAAGACCAGTGAAGACAAGATATTTTTTTTTAATTTCTAGAGAATGTTTAACTTTAGAACACAATTTTGCCTGGCAAGTGCATATATACAATGCTTCTGTAGAAATAACTCCAACTTGAAAAATGCCAAACATATCCTTTTAATAATGTGCAAAAAGTATTACTTGGGTTAAAAAAGTTAATTGTCCCCTGGAGAAGATGGTGTCCACATAAATTTCATGTCTGGGAGGAGTGAGACCCTTTGCCATTATTGAGATATCTGACCTACAAAACTAAGAAAAAAGATTAATTCTAAAACTTCAAGTATGTCTCAAAGTAGAAAGTAGGCTTGCCCCTGAAACTTAAACTCTTGGTTTTGGAGTGCACACAAAAATAGACCCTGAAATGAGAAAGGGGAACTATACACATCCCTGGCACATAGAACAAAGCCATTTCTTTTAATATCAATATTATAATAGAAAAGCTTATTCAAAAAATTTTGAAATCTGATCAGGAAGTGAATTAAAAAATTAGAAATGTGTATTCAAAATATTGCCGCCAAATGTGCTGCTTATGCAAGGTGATGGCAGTTTTGAGAGAGAATGTGTTGTAAGTTGGAGTCACAAACAGGTGAAAGGGTGTAAGCCCTGCTGAAAGTCCCAGAACAACAGGCCAGGACCTCTTCAATCCTGGTCAGATATGGCCATATCCCAGGAAGCCAGACTTAACTACTACCTTCAGGCTTTGGACTAGTCAGGCTCAAAAGTGGGCAGCTGGCTTTAAAACTTTAAATTATCACAAATATCCCAGAAATATACAAAAACCTCTGACTTGTTGAGATGACCCAAAACAGTATGTTTAGTAATGAAGACATTTACTGAATGAAACAACAAAAAAAAAAATCAAATAGGAAGTGAAAATTAATGCCTAAAACACAAACCAAAGCAAACAATTTTTTCTCCCCGGAAATGTGTTGCTTCTAAAACATTGTACTAATGATGTCATGTTGCATACCCTTTAGGATCTATTTCCCAGCAATGCAGCCCCTTGCAAACAGTCCCCAACATGGTGATATCCATAAGTAAAACAAGGCAGCACTGTGAGAGAATGTGAATCATGTTTAACGTTGTCTAACCACAAGGAAAACAAATAATGCATATAACCACTAGATTCCTTGGCCTTAGAAACCCTAAAAAACATAGTCAAATCATTTTTAGAGTCCAAAGAATAGTTGGGAAAAATTAAAATCATAAGTTAGATCATGTCACCAAGAGGAAACACAAAAATGAACAAAATCCAAATCTGCAAACCAAAGTCAAATCCAAAAAAAACAGAGTGAAAAGTCAATTAAGCATAAAATTAAAAAATCACTTATAAAATGCTCAAAAATAATCCAAAAATGAGAGGCAAACAGCATGAGCAGGAGCATCTCAGTCCTTTATATAGGTATAGGATGGGCCCAACAGTTACTGCCTCAGTGGCCCATCCCCTTGGGCTCAACATACAAAAGTCAAGGACAACTAACAAATTTAAAAGCAGAAGACAACATAGAAGAAACAAGACAATGTTACTTAGAGTAAAAAACAATGCAAAAAGATAGAAAACAGAAACATTTCCAATAACATAAAAAGTAAAAAAATAATCCAAAATCAAAACAGAAGAAAAACTAAAGCCAGGAAAGGAGCCCTTGTCAAACTGTGACAGCTATATTTTGGTGGTCAGATAGCACAGAGCCACAAAGAGTGGTTGAGTTTTCAATCAGAAATTGTCACTAAGAAATGCAGAAATACCTTCAGCCTCCTGCAGATGTGTGCCCAGAGGGCGCTCCTGGCCCTTTATGGGTGCAATGATATTTGAAGGCTCCTCTCTGCTAGTGCACAAGACAAAGTTTGGAATCAAGGAGGACTTGTACTCCTGACAGGGAGATAAGTCAAGAGAGAGTTTGTACGGAGAGAATAGGAAATAGAGTGGAAGAGTTCATGACACTTGTGGTACATCATTTTTGTTGGTGTATAAATGGGGAATAGACCCCACTATTTTACTCTATTTGTTCTCACAAAATGACTGAATGAATGGTTTGGTAAATAAGAGGCATCTGATAAAATGTCATTCAGCTCCTACAGTGCCATTAGATTCCTGCCAGGCAACCCTGACTCTTTTTTCACCTTTTATGCTACCCTCAGAGGTCTAGGATATGTGCCAACAGCTGTATAATCTTTAACTATATGGCAACAATTAACACATGGGGGGATTGAGTTGAATCACAGGAAATTGTGGCCCTGTTTGTCTTTTCAAGAATCCACACTGCAGGTGTCCCTGGGTCTGCTATATGAAGGGTCTGGGTTGAAAATTAATCCGGATTTTAGACCACCTCATGTGGACAACCTTGGCATGGTTAAGTACTGGTAAAAAAAAAAAAAGAAAAAAAAGACAAATGTTGCAATCCTGAAACTGACTGACTAGGCTTGGATTCTGTAACCTGCGTGCAAACACAGTATTATGGTGTCCTTGATGCCTGATGGCAATCACAGGCCACTTTGGACTTTGTCCCAATGCCGATAGGCAGAGGTGGGGATATTTCTTTCAACAAGAATCTTTTGCACCAGTCAGATATTTTTCAAACTTTCAGAGGCATATAATACTGGCAAAGTTCAAGAACTGACTATCTACTAATATGGAAAATATGGTCTATTAGCTTGCAATCTAGGGTGCCATTATATAAAAAACTTGATGTACTCTCCCTAGACACACTGGATGAAAAGAACAATACTTAGTGGGTAAAGGTCATTTGTATCCTCCTGTCCAAATATAATAAAAATGTTTAATCAAAAAACAATAATAATAATATTAAAATATAAAATGTTTCAAAAACATATAGTAGTACTAGGGTGTTGTACCGTGTTAGCCATTATGAATGTAGAGAAAAGCCAAGCAAAATGACACCTTTTATTGGCTAACTAAAAAGATTACAATATGCAAGCTTTCGAGGCAACTCAGGCTTACATCTTACCTGAAGAAGGGGCCTGAGTTGCCTCGAAAGCTTGCATATTGTAATCTTTTTAGTTAGCCAATAAAAGGTGTCATTTTGCTTGGCTTTTCTCTAAAAACATATAGTGAAATTCTGCAGATTCACTTACAGAAGTAAATCTTGGACACCATTCTTATGCAATCCAGCTAGTACCCATTTATTGCACCCCATCTCTAATGTACTCTTAAATTCTCCCCTTCAACACTCAACAAGTGTTTAAATTATTAGGTATAATAAATTATTTCGGTTACATGCACTTTTATAGCAAGTTATTTTTTGCATTTAGTTCACTATCATGTAAAGGCACCTGAAGGTAGTACTAGTTTCAGAAAACACACATATGAATGCTACATTGTTACAAATTCTATTTGAATAACAGCCATTGGAGTAATGAATTTGATGAGGAAAATGAGTTAATTGGCCTAAAGAATTAATGATCAGTACTGAGTGATAAACATCAAACTGCAAGGGACCCAAGTGGCTCACAACAGAGTTTGTGGCAGCAGAAGTAAACTGAGAGTAATATATTTTACTATAGGTTCTTGGTACTAGTTTGGTACCCATTTATAAGTACAAGAGAGATATTCAGGATTGTCGAAATTATAGAGGAATAAAATTGATGTCACACACAATAAAAAATTGGGAATAAGTTACAGAGAGAAGTCTTAGGGAAGAGACCACCATAGGGGAGAAGCAGTTTGTTTTAATGCTTTAGACTGATAAACAGAAAGGATTGCATATCATGTTTATGGATTTGGAGAACACTTATGATAGAGTGCCATGTCAAGAGGTTTGTAGGTGCATGAGAGAGAAAGGAGTAATGGAGAACTATGTCAAGGATATGTATGAGGGAGTGATGAACTAGGTTAGAAACAGTGTTGGGATAACAGACAAGATTCCAGTTCGAGCAGGTCTGCACCAGGGGTCTTTATTAAGTCCGTACCTCTTCAATCTGGTTATGGATGCGTTGAGTCATGGGAATAAAAGACAAACCTACTTGGTGCCTGTTTTTTACTGATGGCATTGTGTTGTTTATCTCCAGAAAGGATGAAGCAGAGAGGAAGTTGGAAGAATAGAATGTGATGGGTGGCTGGAACGCCCCTTCAACACTGGATCCGGGGGAGCAGACATGGGATGCACTCTACGTTCCCTGGAATGCATGGTGGCAGCCCTCCTGGGTTACATCGGGGCCACAGGTGTGGGACTTCAAGGACTCAGACCTGTTGGGCTCCATGGCCACCCCCCGGAGGAGCTACATGGCTTAACGAGCCTCTGTGGGCTGGAATGCAGCCACACCTGGAAATGCAGCCTAATTAGGCCATTTACCATCTGGAGCACTTCCGGGAGGGCTACAAAAGGAGCCTGCAGACACTACTCAAGGGCCAGAGTCCGGTGGAGGAGGACAAGGTTGCTTGGGAGGAGTGGTGGTGCCAAGGAGGAAGAGAAAGTGCTTTTGTTACTTGTGTGCTTGGGACTGTGTATTGTCTGTGGGTCATGGGGAAGACGTGCGCCCACAGGTGAAGAAAAATAAAAGTTCTTGGTGTTTTACACGTGCCTCAGTGTGAGTCTGTGTCAGGTCGGGTGCTATACAGTGTCCATATCACAAGAGAAAGGCTTTTAAATCATAGAGAACTGAACATTAGAACATTAGAACATTAGAACACTCTAGACGAGAACAGGCCATTCAGCCCAACAAAGCTCGCCAGTACTATCCACTTATTTCTTCCAAGAAAACATCAAGTCGAGTTTTGAAAGACCCTAACGTCTTACTGTCTACCACACTACTTGGTAGCTTATTCCAAGTTTCTATCGTTCTTTGTGTAAAGAAAAACTTCCTAATGTTTGTGCGAAATTTACCCTTAACAAGTTTCCAACTCTGTCCCCGTGTTCTTGAAGATAAATAGGAAGTAGACAGAATACTGTATATGAGGTTTAATGATGATCAGCATTCAGAAGTTAGCTTGCAGGGAGAGGCACTGAAAGATGTAGATTCCTTTAAATATCTAGGATCAGTGGTAGCCCAAAATGGAGAATTAGATGCAGAGATAACCCACAGAGTGCATTGCAGATGGAACAACAGAAGATATCAGGAGTATTGTGTGATCAAAGAATTAATGTGAAGATTAAAGGTAAGGTTTTTAAGACAGTGGTAAGACCAGCAAAGATGTATGGAGCTGAGACACAGGCAGTAAAGGGAAAGAAATTAGATGTGGAAAAAATGAGAATGTTGAGATGGATGTTTGGAGTAACAAAAAAGGAGAGAAAAAGAAAAGAGACAATCAGAGCTACAACAAAAGTGTGAGACATACTGTAGCTAAGAAAGCAGGTTGAAGTGGTATGCACATTTGGTGAAGAGAGACAATGAATATGTTGTCAAAAGACTGATAGGAATAGATGTACAGGAGAAGAAAAAGTGAAGGAGGCCAAAGAAAAGGAGAATGAAGTAAAAGAATATTTGAAGCAAAAGGGCTTAACTGGCAAGGAAATGTAGGAGTGAGCTTCATGGAGAAGGCTGATTTAGAACATCGACCCCACATAAAATTGGCAAAAAGCTGAAGAGGAAGAAGAAGATATGCTGTGATGTTATTGTAAATGGACTATGGGGCGAAATTCATGCCAAGTGGCAGGATGGTGTGTGATGGTGAAGTGTGCAGATAAGAGATTAATTGTACTTTGTACACATAACAATAAATCTTAACTGAACTGATTACACTGCATTGTATTTTTTAAAAGCCTTAGATTTTTGAAAGAGTCAAGCCACCTGTACATCAATAGTAAGTTCACAGTGCCAATCAACACTTAGCGTTATGTCCTTTCTGTGGTGTGTTATGTGCATGCACATTAAAAAAAATATTGAGAAAATGAAAAAAGGCCGATTATGAGCCAAATTATGATAAAACATTTAAAGTGCCACAAACCAGTTATCTAATGTTATAAAGTAAGCTGAGGATGTTGCCATAAATGAACTGAGGACAACTTGTTTTGAGTGAGAAAATGTGACTACAGTAATCCCTCCTCCATCGCAGGGGTTGCGTTCCAGAACCCCCCACGAAAGGTGAAAATCCGCGAAGTAGAAACCATATGTTCATATGGTTCTTTTTACATATTTTAAGCCCTTATAAACTCTCCCACACTATTATAAACATTTCCCGCACAATTATACAGCATAAACCCTTTGTATTCTCTTAGATATTAGGTAAGATTCATTGAAATTATGTATGTAAACACAGTTTATATACAGTAAAACCTAAATATTATTTTAAAGATATCGAGCGTCTCCGATATCACATATGTTACAGCCATTATGACAGACAGGCCATCAGCAATAAATACGTACAATGCAAGAAAAATTGTATACAGTAAAATGTGTGTACAGTGACACTAAACTATGTACATGTAATAAGTACTGTACGTAGATAATTAATTATGGTTACTCACCAACAATGACACGACGACTTGTCCGATAACGATGAGTTTAATTTTACTGCACAACTAAGGATAGCGTTACAGATCTTCTAAAGGAGCCTCTTCAGGCGACTGTGTAGCACCGCCGTTGTTCTTCTTCCAGCACTCTTCCATCCAAATCCCTAAAGCAGATTCCATCCAGACTACTGCCTTATCACGTCCACTTGCAACTCGTTTTGCGCCCTGGTTAAAGGACACTGCGGCCGTAGATCTTATATGCTTTTCCTCCTTTTTAAATAAAAAGAATCGTGGACTCATTGATGCCGTAATGGTGTCCTGCAGCGGTGTAGCTGTTCCCTTCCTTCAACATATCCAAAACTTTTACCTTTTCTGCAATCATTTGCATCTTCTGTTGGCGCTTGGACACGACCCCTGAAGCAGTAGCAGGAGCATGTTAATGCTGAATGAGTGAGATGAGACTTCCTGGTTAATGCAACACTCCGTCGCTGAGCCAATCAGCAGCACACAGGAACTTAACTGTGTGCTCTGATTGGGTAGCTTCTCAGCCATCCGCTAATAGCATCACTTGTATGAAATCAACTGGGCACACCAACTGAGGAAGCAAGTACCAGAAGTAAAAAGACCCATTGTCCGCAGAAATCCGCGAAGCAGCGAAAAATCCGCGTTATATATTTAGATATGCTTACATATAAAATCCGCGATAGAGTGAAGCCGCAAAAGTCGAAGCGCGATATAGCGAGGGATTACTGTATAGCAAGTTTCACTGTTTGTTTCTGGTAGACATTTACTCAAGTCCATAACATGGTGAGGTAGATCTGTGTTGTGAGTCGATGGAATTTTTAATCACCTTTGTGTCTAGTTGTCTACAGTACAGAAATAGCAATTCACATCTGGGCATCATCATTCAATATTATCAATAATAGTTCTTGGAGACAACATTTCAAAGTGAATACACATTCCAGGGGCTTATGGGTTGCTGTGAATGTAGATGATCTGCGAAGTGAATCACAAAGCTGGCCCCTTTTTAGAATGGTTGACTCTCATAACATTTTCTTGATTTTTGTTTTGTTTCTTCCTAAAACAACATGGACATGCTGTTATGCAATATGTGTACAAGACATGAATCAATACTCAGTAATACTTCTGACTTGAAAATTGGATGTATTCAGTAAGTGTTAAGGGTTTTGTTTATAATCTTGAACCCCTACCCTATGACTTCCATTTTAAAATGCTAGAATAGGTTAGGTATTTTTCACATTTTTTTAAAAAAGGCTTTACTTTAGAACATAACTTCATATGGCAACTTAATATATACCATAATTGTGAACATATAACTTTGACTTGAAAAATAACAAAGGTACCCTTTGATGCTCAGGTTCAGCAGACAACTGAATATCTTACATTACCTTTAATCTTTCCCTGTGGTCATGTAATTGAGTCACATATGTAGCTGTTTCACAATTTGTAGATTTACATTTGGTGACTATCTTCTTGGTGTCCATTACTGTGTGTACTTCCAAGAACTGTTCAGAGCACACAGGTGCTGACGTGTTTTGTAGCTGGCTACGTCTGAATAAAAGATAAGCTGCCAAAGGTTTTGCAATTATGAAATGAAAGACAATACTGTTGCTTCTACCTCTTGTACTGAGTTAGTTAGGTGAAACAAGCATTTGAAAACCCATCTAGAATATAAGCTGCTATGTACAGTATGTTCCTGTTTTCTCTAATACTAAATAGTGTCCTACAAGGATGCAACACCACTTTTTTTTCTTTTATGTCTCTTGACGGAGCAGTTCACCTTGCAGCAGCTATTACCTGCTATCTCTAGCTGTCTTCAACCACATAGAATTAGCTGTCTTCATTGTCCAATTCACTTCCATACTTGGCCGCAGCCATGTGGCCTCTCTCTCATTTAGTTCATATTTTTTAATCCAAATTCTCAGATCTTAGACCTCGATACTGACCTCTTTCTCATTTTGGGAGGTTAGTGGAACACCTAAAATCTACTATGATAAATCTGTCTCTCTGCAAGCTCTCACATTATGGTAGTAAATTAACCCTTTAACCGCCAACTCCCTAAATATTCCCTTAGCCAGGCGAAATCTGAACAATTTTCGTTTTTTTACTTTTTTACATTTTTTTTACATTTTTTACATTTATTCAAGCAGTATTGACCACTAAATGTTGTGCAAGTTCTAGAAATGGGCAAACACATAATAAAACACAAAATGTACCTTTTCTCAGGCTTCCACAACAATAAACTTTCATCAACTGTAACTGACGGTCCTGGCATGTAGGGCAACTGAAATGCTTCAAATAAATGGTCAATCAAAGGACGTAGCTTGAACAAGCGGTCGCGGTTTGGATCTTTCTTATCTGGCTCATTTCTGTTGTCATTCAAATGAAAGAATCTCAGCAGCAAAGAGAATCGGTTATGTGTCATGATACCTGCAAAAATAGGTGTTGCATACATAGGATCTGTAGACCAGTACATCTCAATATCTGGTTTTCTGATTATTCCCATCAACATCAAAATCCCAATGAATTTTTTCATTTCGTTTTCATCAGTGTCTACCCAAGCACGAACACGGGAATGTGGAGGTAAATTGGGATTTTTCTCAATAAACTGTGCTGCATACAGATTTGTCTGATGAGCAAAATGTCTGATCAAATCAGGTGACACAAACAGCTCATAAAACTGCTCAGCAGTGTAATTGTTTACATCAACAATAAAGCCACACGTTGCCTCAAACGGATGCAGAAAAGGTAGTTCACCTCGGGCAGCAGTCCAGTTGAGATGCTGGGGATACACCCACTCATCGCCATCATCCGATGCGCCGTCATTCACAGTATCATGCAGCGCACGTTGCTGATCATCATTGTCGCGAAAATCTTCTTCAGAACTGCTACAATCATGAATAGAATTATTGTCCAAAATCGCCTGCAAAACCTCACTTAAAGTCAGTTTACGTTTCACCATATTCACAGCTTTCACTTTCGAATCACATCACGTGATCGGCCAATACAAGCGCAGAGTTGTCGAAATACAACGTAGTAATAATACCCACGCCAAACTGTCAGTTATACTACGCGCCAGGCATTCACATAACCACAGGCAAATGTGCCGGATAATTCCGGCAGTAAGGCGTCAGCAATAAAGCTACGATGCCGGATATATCCGGCAGAGGGCGGTTAAGGGGTTAAAATACTGTGATAGATGCCCGGGGAACTTGCCCTACTGGGAGGCCTGGAGAAGCAGGGAACTGGGAAAGGGACAATTCCCACCCCAGGATGCAAGAGGGCAGCCCTCCGGGATTGCATGGGAAACACGGAGCTGGGAAGCCTTGTGGGAACCCGTGGCCACCGTCAGGGGGTGCCTGGATCGTTCAGAAGCCATGGTATACAGCACTTCCACCACACCAGGAAATGTTGCAGGAATGTCATCAGGGAGCACCTGGAACACATCCGGGTGCATTATAAAAAGGGCCACCTCACTCCATTCAGGGAGCCAGTGTCAGGAGGCAGAGGACAGAGCTTGCGAGGGAGGAGTGGAGGTGGCAGAAGAAAAGATGAAAAGTCAAAGGAAAGTAAATGGACTGTGAGAGAGTGAAAGAGAAGGGCAAGTGCAGACTTGGAGAGGAGGTAAGGAGTCAGAAAACAGCCCTGTGGGAAGTGCATGGACGGTGCTTGAGGGGCAGGGGTTGCTCCTGCTTAGTTCCTCAAGGAGCAGGAACAGCCAAGTGCTCAGAGTGGACTCTCGCTTGAGGCCAAGGGACGGTCGGAGGGAGGAAAAAGGTTTGTCACAGCACTGCGCCGATTGCCTAGGATTGTAGGTGGAACCCTGAGCCAGGAATAACGGTTGATTGTGCCTGTTGGTGGGTGTCTCCTCTTGCTGTTGAGAAAGAAGAAAAAAAAATTATTAACTGTAATGGTTATAAGTATCCATCCATCCATTATTCTTCCTGCTATATCCTAACTACAGGGTCACGGGGGTCTGCTGGAGCCAATCCCAGCCAGACCCCTGGCAGGGAACCAGCCCACCGCAGATGATTATAAGTATTTAACTCACAAATACCAATGACTATATTTTGTATTAATCATGCGGCAGAGAGCTATATGATTTATTACTTCAATATGAATTTGTTCTTCATTTAGGTAGAAAAAGAATTAAGCTTGTGCACAGAATTATATGATTAACTTACATTCTTTTATGTGAAAATGTTGACCTCTTGATATTGACAGAACACCCTGTGATATTATAAATTAATGTGATTGTTTCTTTACTCTTGTTTAAAAATATAAGAAAACATGTCACATATACGGTGGCGCAGTGGTAGCGCTGCTGCCTCGCAGTTAGGAGACCTGGGTTCACTTCCCGGGTCCTCCCTGCGTGGAGTTTGCATGTTCTCCCCGTGTCTGCGTGGGTTTCCTCCGGGCGCTCCGGTTTCCTCCCACAGTCCAAAGACATGCAGGTTAGGTGGATTGGCGATTCTAAATTGGCCCTAGTGTGTGCTTGGTGTGTGGGTGTGTTTGTGTGTGTCCTGCGGTGGGTTGGCACCCTGCCCGGGATTGGTTCCTGCCTTGTGCCCTGTGTTGGCTGGGATTGGCTCCAGCAGACCCCCGTGACCCTGTGTTCGGATTCAGCGGGTTGGAAAATGGATGGATGGATGTCACTTATGAATTAATAAATAAGAATTATTAATCTAACCAAACAATTATAATGTAACAAAGATATTAAAACTAGAAGAATGTAATCTCTTTATAACTAATGTAATGAACTATACGCAACTGCTTAAATTGGTCTTGTGTGTGTATACTGAGAAGGGCATATTCCTTAGGAATGCAAGTGCCTGGTGTCTCTTTGTTTTGGTATACTCCTGTATGTCATAAATCAGGATGTAACCGTAATCTATGTATGACCTCAAAATGAACTGCTATGTTTTTTTTCTGTTCTCTCTTTGGCTAATGAACAAGCTAGGTAATAAAAGAGAGACATTTTTTTCTTTTAGGGCAGTCTGTCTGAACCCAAATCAGTTGACTGAGCTTGCAGTCTCTCATTCTTTTTAACTTACCAAGAATAAAGAAATTGCTTTTTATTTTTAAATTGGTGTTTTTCCTGTTGTTTTTCGACTTCAGCGTTCACATTGTGGAGACCTTTTCAAGGTAAGCAGAGGAGATCTGGGTTTTAAAATGGAAGCACCATGCTTGGGATTGTTTTAAATGAATAGATTATGCCAGGAATTTTAATCTTGCTTTTATCTAAGTTATTTATTGTTATTTATTGAGCATTTTAACCTCCACCAGCATGGATGTTTTTATTGGGTTTATTTATTTACGTGTAATAGATGGAGTGCACTGTTTGCAGTTTGTTTGGAATATGATTTATTGTTGGAATAACAATTACACTCCGCACCACTTTTGCTTGTTTGTGTCCTCATTGTCCGGCTCATGCTCGGATATGTCTATCGATGGTCCCAGGTTCTAGGGAGTATGGCATCTGCAAGCAACCCACTCTGTCACAAACTGTCACTGTCATGCTTAAATCTGGCTATCCCTCTACAATGAAATGTTGGGCCTGAAGTACTCTTCTTAGGGAAGCTACTACAAGCCTACTTGTGACTTTGAGTAAGTTACAGAAGTCATTGGTTTCAAATTCAAGTTATGTTCATGGATCTGCAGTCCCCAGGAAGTGTCTTTATGGGAAAAATTTCAAGAAAAAGGTTCTGGCAAAAAAAAATCTTGTTTACGTAGTAAATGCAAAATATCGCTTAGACGTTACTGAACTTATGCCTTGAGATCAAAACAGATGCTTTCACTTGAATGCAAAGCAGTATGTTTGGTATAAATGAAACATGGACAACCACGCAGATTACAACATCGGCACCATCATGTATTGTTGTGGAAGCATTAAGTTATGGCAATGCTTTTAATATGCCAAAACGGACAGCTGTCAAACTTGAAAGAAAATTAAATTAATGAAAAACACAGAGAAATACTGGAAAAACAGAACCCTTCTGAATGAATAATGAAACTATGGATGAAACTTACTTTTCAACAGGCCAATGACCAAAGCAAAGTCCAGGAGAAGCACTATGGTGGATTAAAAAAGGAATTCAATATCCTGGAAAAATCAAGTGGAGATTAACTTTAATTACATAGAAAACTTGTGCTGAAATCTTGGAATTCTTGTTCATTCCTTTTCCTTAACTCCCTTGAGCTAAGGCACTTTTGCAAGAAGAAATGTGGAAATATTGTTCTATCACAATGTGCAGTGTTGATAAAGATGTACCCAATATGATTTGTTACCTGCTATTGCTGCAGGAGGTGATTCAACACAGTCACAAGTGATGTCACTTCAATGTTTTATTGTTTTTATTGCATACTTTGTTATGTCACTTACACATTGCAATTGTCATTATTCTTTACAAAGGTGCAAACCTTTTACCTGTAAAACTGTAGCACCAAGGCAGGATATGATGATGGCTTCTTGTCTTGGAAAAAAAAGTGCAGATTATACCTGGATCAAAGCTTAATAAGCAATGCCTATCTGCGAATTTCATTTTAAAGTAACAGACCAAACAATTTTAATCACCACCTGCCATATAAGATGCCAGTGATGGTTTCACCATACTGTCCTGATGATGTGTCTGAAATGAACTTGGCTGTGTTCTCCAATGTCATTACTTTTTTAGGCATCCAAGAAAAGCCCCAGTGTCTCCATCAATGGTTACCAGTTGTTGAAGAAGTGTAGTGGATTCTGAACTCACTCCCTGCATTATAGTCTGCTATGAAATTTCAGGACTACAAAGTACTACAAAGAGCAACAAAAATCAAAAATATGACTGGCACAGAGCTCTCTTCTGCTCAATACTGATATTTCATGCACTGTCTTTGAACAACAAACAGTATTATTAAAGTCCTCAGCCATGCTGGCATATATCTTTTTTACTTCTTCATTTTGCCAAGAGGTATAAACCAATAAAATTCACACCAATAGATTCAGAGATAGTTTCTATCCAAAAGTCATATGGTTATTCAACAGTCACTACCACTGGCAAAGGCTCAGTTGTTGTGTATTGTCCAAAACAACAACAACAACATATATTTACGAGGGGTGTTCCATTTTTTTTTATTTTTATTGATTTTATTGAAATCACACAACATTCCATACAAATAGATCAATTTTACAAGAATAGGATTGAAAACAAATCAACCCCCACCCCTGAGAAAGAGAGCATGGAAAGCAGAATAAAACTTAAACCTAGAAAAAATAAGCAAATATATAAATTAATAAGTGAATATAGATAAATGGAGAAGAAAAGGAAATAAAAAGAGAATAGGGAGAGAATCTGCTTCCTCAGTGCTTTAAAAGCTTATTCTAAAATGTTATTGATTAGATCCTGCCAGGTTTGGAAAAATTTCTGCACAGATCCTCTAAGTGAGAATTTAATTTTTTCCAATTTCAAATAATATATAACATCAGTTACCCACTGACTTAAAAGGGGAGAGTTAGGATTCTTCCAGTTGAGCAAGATAAGTCTACGTGTCAATAGTGTAGTAAAGGCAATCACAGTTTGTTTGTCTTTCTCCACTTTAAGCCCCTCTGGAAGTACACCAAACACAGCTGATAGTGGATTAGGAGGGATTGTGACACCAAAGCTGTCTGAAAGGCACTTCAAAATCTTGGTCCAAAATGATGTTTATTTGGTACAGGCCCAAAACATGTGACCCAGTGAGGCTGGAACTTGATTGCAGCATTTGCAGGTTGGATCTTGCCCTGGAAACATTTTGGACAATTTTAAGCGAGACAGATGTGCTCGATATATAATTTTGAGTTGAATAATTGTATGCTTTGCACATATGGAGCTCAAATGAATTCTCTGCATTGCTACCTTCCACTCCTTTTCTGATACAGTGCATCTGGAAAGTATTCAGAGCGCATCACTTTTTTCACATTTTGTTATGTTACAGCCTTATTCCAAAATGGATTAAATAAATTTTTTCCTCAGAATTCTACACACAACACCCCATAATGACAACATGAAAAAAGTTTACTTGAGGTATTTGCAAATTTATTAAAAATAAAAAAACAGAAATCACATGTACATAAGTATTCACAGCCTTTGCTCAATACTTTGTCGATGCACCTTTGGCAGCAATTACAGCCTCAAGACTTTTTGAATATGATGCCACAAGCTTGGCACACCTATCCTTGGCCAGTTTCACCCATTCCTCTTTGCAGCACCTCTCAAGCTCCATCAGGTTAGATGGGAAGCGTCGGTGCACAGCCATTTTAAGATCTCTCCAGAGATGTTCAATCGGATTCAAGTCTGGACCACTCAAGGACATTCACAGAGTTGTCCTGAAGCCACTCCTTTGATATCTTGGCTGTGTGCTTAGGGTCATTGTCCTGCTGAAAGATGAACCGTCGCCTCAGTCTGAGGTCAAGAGCGCTATGGAGCAGGTTTTCATCCAGGATGTCTCTGTACATTGCTGCAGTCATCTTTCCCTTTATCCTGACAAGTCTCCCAGTCCCTGCCGCTGGAAAACATCTCCACAGCATGATGCTGCCACCACCATGCTTCACTGTAGGGATGGTATTGTCCTGGTGATGAGCGGTGCCTGGTTTCCTCCAAACGTGAGAATTTTTTTTCTCATGGTCTGAGAGTCCTTCAGGTGCCTTTTGGCAAACTCCAGGCGGGCTGCCATGTGCCTTTTACTAAGGAGTGGCCTCCGTCTGGCCAGTCTACCATACAGGCCTGATTGGTGGATTGCTGCAGAGATGGTTGTCCTTCTGGAAGGTTCTCCTCTCTCCACAGAGAACCTCTGGAGCTCTGACAGAGTGACCATCAGGTTCTTGGTCACCTCCATGACTAAGGCCCTTCTCCCCGATCGCTCAGTTTAGATGGCCGGCCAGCTCTAGGAAAAGTCCTGGTGGTTTCGAACTTCCACTTACGGATGATGGAGGCCACTGTGCTCATTGGGACCTTCGAAGCTGCAGAAATTTTTCTGCAACCTTCCCCAGATTTGTGCCTCGAGACAATCTCGGAGGTCTACAGACAATACCTTTGACTTCATGCTTGGTTTGTGCTCTGACATGAACTGTCAACTGTGGGACCTTATATAGACAGGTGTGTGCCTTTCCAAATCATGTCCAGTCAACTGAATTTACCACAGGTGGTCTCCAATTAAGCTGCAGAAACATCTCAAGGATGATCAGGGGAAACAGGATGCACCTGAGCTCAATTTTGAGCTTCATAGCAAAGGCTGTGAATACTTATGTACATGTGCTTTCTCAATTTTTTTTATTTTTAATAAATTTGCAAAAACCTCAAGTAAACTTTTTTCACGATGTCATTAAGGGATTTTGTGTGTAGAATTCTGAGGAAAAAATGAATTGAATCCATTTTGGAATAAGGCTGTAACATAACAAAATGTGGAAAAAGTGATGCGCTGTGAATATTTTCCGGATGCACTGTATGTTGAGGGAGAGATCCTTTTCCCACTGTCCTCTTGGATCTTTGAAAAGGAGGGACTGTAAAATGGTTTTATATATTGCAGAGATGATGTCTAAGTCCTTGAAACTGATGAATATATTTTCCAGCATAGAGGGAGGTGGGAGATGAGGAAAATTGGGCAGGTTCTGTTCAACAAAGTTTCTAATTTGAAGATAGTGAAAGAAATGTGTTGGGGTGTTCAGTTTTAAACAGGAATTTTCATGCTCTGTTCTTATAAACAGTGCAAGGTAGACGTGACTCATTGGACAAACACATGTATGTTTGAACTTGTCGTTACTAGTGCTAGCTGCTCTTTCTCCCCTTCCTGTCAGTTGTAAACAACATGTCGGAGCAGAAAGTACACAGTAGCGTTGCACAGCAAATTATTATTACATTTTTGACAAATGAAGGAGTCATTCCATCTCAGATTTATTGGAGACTTAAAAATCAGTTTGAGGATGAGTGTCTCTTTCTCTCAGTTTCGAGTGTATGATTGGTGTAAGTCATTCAGAGAGGGACTATCATTTCTTCGGTCCACTTAAGGATTTTTTAGAAGGGAAGAAATTCAAGTCAAATGAGGAGGTTACTGACTCTGTGCAAGAACGGGTCAACATGCAGTCAAAAGACTTCAACTCTTCTGGGATTAAAAAGCTTCCTGAGCACTGGAACAAGGCCATTGCAGTGGCCAGAGACTACATAGAAAAATAGTGTGTAAGTTGTTTCATTGTATTCAATAAATAAAATGTAGGTCATAAATTCCTGTTTATATTTGAAAGTCCCTTATATATAGCATGTTTTCATACAAATGATAGCTCAAATTACTTTACAAGATGAAGAAATAAATTAAGAAAACATAAAAATTTTGCAATGATAATTAACAATGAATAAAGTAAGTTCTTATGGCCAGGGAGGACAGAAAAAACAAAAAAAAACTCCAGATGGCTGAATAAAAAAATACAATCTGCAGGGGATTCCAAGGCCATGAGACCACCAAGCCCCCACTAGGCATTCTACCTAACATAAATGATATCAATCAGTCCTCATGGTTTTCAGGTTTCATGCGGAAGAATTAGACGATGCTGGCGATATCTGGCCTTCAATCCATCAATGTAGGGACTGCATGGTGCTTTGATCGGGTGGTGGTGACGCAGATCGCCACCACAGAACACAGGAAAGAGAACAGCAGAGAACGTAGGGGTTAGGACTGATTTTGGAGACATGAAAAAAAAAAAGAAAAAGATAATCAAATGCATATACAGAATATCAGAGTTACACTAAAATGAAGCTATGAGAAAGCCATGTTAAAGTAATGAGTTTTCAGCAGTTTGTTAAAGTGCTCCACTGTATTAGCCTTGCACATTTCTATGGGTAAGCTATTCCAGATTTTAGGTGCATAACAGCAGAAGGCTGCCTCACCACTTCTTTTAAGTTTAGGTCTTGGAATTATAAGCAGACACACATCTGAAGATCTAAGGTTACGATTTGGGGTGTAAGGTGAAAGGCATTCCAAGATATAGGATGGAGCGAGATTATTTAAGGCTTTGTACACCATAAATAGTATTTTAAAGTCAATTCTAAATGACACAGGTAACCAATGTAGTGACATCAAAACTGAGGTGATGTGCTCGGATTTTCTTTTCCCAGTTAAGATTCTAGCAGCTGCATTCTGCACTCGTTGCAATCAATGTATGTCTTTTTTGGGTAGTCCTGAGAGGAGTGCGTTACAGTAATCTAGCTGACTGATTTTTCAGCATCTTGCAAAGTTATAAGGGTTCTGTGCAACACGAGAGTCTCTCAGGGCACTCTATTTTGTGGTTATAAGGGGAACAAGGGGAGAGAGAATGGTTATTCACTCTACTTTCATTTCCTAATTAAGAATGGAGAAGCACCATATAGAATAAGATGCTTGTCACTTCCTCCACACGTTGGGCTTTTCCCCTTCTTCTCAGGGCACCTGAACACCCAACATCACAAAAAGATGTCCTGATCCTGACCTTCACAAAGAACAAACAGTGCTGGTAATAACTGGCAATTAAATTGGGTATCCCAGCTAAAACCTCAAACCTTTTTAAAGCCACATCACCACTCTTTTAAGCTAGGCATTAAGAATTATAAGCACACCATCATTAGAAGATCTAAGGTTACGACTAGGAGTGCTGTGGGACAGGCACTCCAAAATATAGGAAGGAGTAAAAGTATTTATGGCTTTAAACACAATTAGTAGTATTTTAAAGTCAATTGTTAATGATATAGATGACCAATGTAACAACACCAAAACTGGAGAGATGTGCTCAGATTCTTTTCGTTGTCAAGATTCTTGTTGTAGCATTCTAGACTAACTGCACCCAGTTTCTTAGCACTAGAATCTCTGAAGCCTATGAAAAAAGTCCTAACCCCGGGCCACCTTAAAAATGTGTCAAGCAGCTATCCCATCCCCCTCACCAACACAGCTGAAGCTCTCCCAGCTCATGTCTGTTTATCTGGATGTGAGGTGCCTTGAATTGTATGGGGTAAATATATCATTATTTGGAATACATATATTTCATGTGTGTTCCGTTTTTCTCAACAATCTAGGTAAATGTAGGATGACAGGAAATGCAAGGCAAGAAAGGTTGAACACATAACTAAAACAAAAACCTTGTTCATGTTCTACTAATAATTGGCAAAATTCTGGCATGAAGTGTATAATGTGTGAATACTGAAGTCCAAATATCAAATAAACACTTTCACAAGGTACAGGTACAGGTATAACAAAACAAGTGCACTTTTATCCAGGAATATAACTGAATAAAATTAATTTGGGTTAGGGTACAATGCTGAAACATCTGCTTGGCTGGTGCAGAGGTAAGAAATGCTGTCTCATAATCAAGAGGTTGCGGGTTCAAATCTGAGTTCTTCCTGCATTTACAATTGTGAGATGCTTTTATCATTAATATTATAGAAAAGAAACTATGGAATATGACCCGGACACAGACAGACGGAGAGCATTTTAAAGTCCACCACACGTTTATTATACACTACTATTTACACTTATCATGAGCACAACCCAGTGCCTCTGCACCAATCTCCCCTTCAGTCCTTGGACACACAACACAATGCCTTCAGTCTCTCAGGTCCACCTCCACTCCTCTCCTCCGAGCTTCATCCTACTCCTCCCGACTCTTGCCCTTGACTGGAGGGAGGCGGCCCCTTTTATACACCCCAGATGGACTCCAGGTGCATTCTGAAGAGCTTCTGTAGCCACAACCCTGTGTGGCAGAAGCTCTGGCGGTGTATCCAGAAGTCCTCCGGGTGTCCCCAATCCTCTTTCCCCCAGCACTTCTGGGTGTGGCGGAAGTACTGAGGTCCAGGGCTCCCAAGGCATCAGGGCGCCCCCTGGCGGTGACCACGGGCCCCTACAGGGTAGAGCTTCCATGCTCTGTACCCCTGGCCCCCAAGGCAACCAGGGCGGATGCCCCCTCGTGTTCTGGAGGAGGCACAAGCCCTCCTCTGGTCCTTCTGGGCATCCCGGCCGGGCATGAACCCCAGCCGGGTGCCACAAAACATACATTTGATTTGAGTCTGTAACAGCCAGTGTAAATTTATGGTACTTATAAAGGTTAGGTTTTTTTTATTATTCAGTTTTAGTATCTGTCATATTCATGCCCCCCCGATCTGACACTGCTAGTTTTCAAATAAAGACTTACTATAACAGAGGTTAACTCAGATTAGGATGAGGGTTCTACATCAGAGAAAGAGAACGGAAGCCCTCCCCCCAGGAAATGTCCACTCACACATAAGAACAACGCAACTGCACCAGGTGTAAAGGCAAAAGATGACAAAGTTTGGATGCAGCAAGAGGTCAGGCATCATCCTGCCAGTGAATCTGCCCCACGTGTCCTACATTGAGAAAGCAAAGCCAACAGAGCTCGCCAAGGTATCGTGCAAAGTTCTGTTTGTGATTATGCTTTTTGATGGTCTTTATATAAAAAATATTTTTATCGATGGGGGATGGGATAGCAGGCTGCTTGCTGCCGGTGCTGATTGACACATTTGCAAAACAAAGACGCTTAATGAAGAGGTGCGAAGGAATTTAATGTGGCTCAGGATTACAATTTTTTTTCTGGGCTTCAGTGATTATAGTGTTAGGTAGCTGTTAGGAGTGTATTAAAAGTAATTTTGCTGACTAAAAACAAATGTGTGAATTAATTTCTCAGCATCTTGCAATGTTATAAGAGGCCATTGGTGAAAAATACAGTCCAAGTAATCTAGATAATGTTCAATTTAAAATTTAGGCCAGAGTCCATGATTACACCTAAATTCTTTTCCTCCGCCTTGACCTTTAATGTAAAGGGATCAAATTTATTTCTAATACCCTTATGATTTCAATTGTTGACACCCACTAAGATTTTTGTTTTTTTCCTTACAGTAATCCCTCCTCCATCGCGGGGGTTGCGTTCCAGAGCCACCCGCGAAATAAGAAAATCCGCGAAGTAGAAACCATATGTTTATATGGTTATTTTTATATTGTCATGCTTGGGTCACAGATTTGCGCAGAAACACAGGAGGTTGTAGAGAGACAGGAACGTTATTCAAACACTGCAAACAAACATTTGTCTCTTTTTCAAAAGTTTAAACTGTGCTCCGTGACAAGACAGAGATGACAGTTCTGTCTCACAATTAAAAGAATGCAAACATATCTTCCTCTTCAAAGGAGTGCGTGTCAGGAGCACAGAATGTCACATAGATAGAGAAAACAATCTCTAGCAAACAAATCAATAGGGCTGTTTGGCTTTTAAGTATGCGAAGCACTGCGGCACAAAGCTGTTGAAGGCGGCAGCTCACACCCCCTCCGTCAGGAGCAGGGAGAGAGAGAGAGAGAGAGATAGAGAGACAGATCAATACGTGCCCTTCGAGCTTTTAAGTATGCGAAGCACCGTGCAGCATGTCGTTTCAGGAAGCAGCTGCACAAAAGATAGCAACGTGAAGATAATCTTCCAGCATTTTTAGACGAGCGTCCGTATCGTCTAGGTGTGTGAACAGCCCCCCTGCTCAATCCCCATACGTCAGGATCAGAGAAAGTCAGCGCAAGAGAGAGAGAAGAGTAAGCAATCTAGCTTCTCAGCCATCTGCCAATAGCGTCCCTTGTATGAAATCAACTGGGAAAACCAACTGAGGAAGCATGTATCAGAAATTAAAAGACCCATTGTCCGCAGAAATCCGCGAACCAGCAAAAAATCCGCGATATATATTTAAATATGCTTACATATAAAATCCGCGATGGAGTGAAGCCGCGAAAGGCGAAGCGCGATATAGCGAGGGATCACTGTATTTAGTTTGACAAAGTTACTACTCATCCATTCAGAAATACAAGTAAGATACTGGATCAGCGAATCTAGAACATCAGGGTTGTCTGTCTAGCTGTGGTAGCTCACATTGTGTTACCAGAAAAATTTTGCTCGGTTTTGCGGAGTGGCACCCAGTGTCAAAGCAGTGCCACTGTTTCTGTGGTCTCCCTTTCTTTTTTAGATTCACATCCATGATACGGGCTTTATCAAATACATACAAAATTAATTGCATATTGTTTAAATAATTTAAGGCATTTGATTGTAATCATTCTGTAGCAATATAATGGTGCATGGAAGGGCCAGACTTTTCCAAATATCATAGCTGCTTTAGCGTTGTTACTCTTACTGCATCATTGAGAGTATTTTAACCCATTTTATCTGTGTGTGGTATCATAGCTGCACAACAGTTGATTGGAAAACTCTGCAGCGGATTGTGTCGAGAGCGCAGAGGATTATCGGGACACAGCTTCCAGCCCTGGAGGGGATTTATAGTACATGCTGCCTGCATCTGCGTGGATTCCACTTATCCATGCCGCAGTCTATTTGAACTTCTGCCATCTAGCAAATGCTTCAGAGCCTTTTCTGCACAGACCTCGAAGGCTCAGAAACAGTTTCATCCCAAGTGCTATAATTACACTCACTCAGTCCAGAAAGTGCTTCTTGTAGAACTGCTTGTACTTATAATTACAATTACCTCACTGTAAACTTGCACTATAACTGCAATTTTGCACAACCCGAGCCATTTTATGAAACATTTGCACTATCTGCACTATATGTACATGTATATTGTACTTATGCTTTCATATTGTATAATTTTCATTGTATAGGAAAATCAGTTTAGGAAGGAGCTGAATATCAAATCTCATTGTTCCACACAATGATAATAAAGGAATTCAATTCAATTGAATAGAAGAGAGCGCGTATTTATAGATGTTGATCCCTGGCTTCTAAGTCGATTTAGATTTCCAAGAGCTATCCTTTTTGATCTGTGTGCTGTTTGAATGCTAGGATGTACACTTGATATCATTTTTATGATGAGATACATTAAAGTACGTATTGAACAAGTAGAGGCACAGAGGCGCAGCAGTAGCAAATACGAACACCTTTACTGTGTGGTGATTGGTTACATGGAGAAAAAAATGGAAGGACAGCAATTAGGTGTTGGTACGTTTGACAGAAACAGTGCCACTAAAATAAAGAATAAAGAAAACTCCTCCTCAAGAACATCCATTAACTTCCCAGGACACCTTGCCACAATATCTCTAAAAAGTGATTGTAATCTTTTTACTTAGCCAATAAAAGGTGACATTTTGCTTGGCTTTTCTCTACATTCAGAATGGCTAACACGGTACAACGCCCTAGTAATACAGAGAATAAAGTTGAAATTTTGAGACTAAAGCCTCCAAAATAGTATGTTTTTCTTTGTCTACACTTTACTGAGCAGGACATAAATTTCCCTTTCACTTAATTTTTTTTTCCACATGCTTTTGACATTGTCATTTAACTCTTTCAGGGCTGATGTCGACTTTTGTCAAAATTCAGGAGCAGAGGACGGTAATCAGATGTAAACTGCAACAAAACTTACCCTTACGCTTTAGTTTGACTCTCTTTGCTAGAAGGAAAGTTACATAGGTTTGTTGATTTAACCTTGATTCCCTATGCGTGCATGAGTAGCAAAGAGCAAACAACCTCTAAAATGGCACTGACATCTGGTGAGAGACCAAAGCGAATGTGCAAAGCAAAATACTCCATGGACGTTTTACGTAATTTCATTGAATCGGACTCTGACCTGTCGGACTCCAAGTTTGATGCAAGTGATCTGGAGATGGATATCAAAATGAAAGTGAGGTACCAGCATCATCTGATCAGTCCTCGGCTGATCATGGCACTGAACACTTGTGTGTAGCTGATGCTCCAAAAGTAGCGTTTCCCAGGTAGGACCACCACGAGGTACCTCAAAAGGTACAAACCAGATTGCGTCACACTGCAACCGCCACCCGCCTGCTGTGCGAAGACAGCCAGGCAGCTGGCCCACTGTGCATTCCTGCTGACCATCGATGTGCCCCCATGCAGCCACTGCTGCCAGAGATGCCGAACATACGCCAACAGCAGCCACAGTGCATAACAACAGATGTTGACTTATGTGTGAAACCATTGCTATGTGTGAGTTTTTTGGAAAAACTCAAAGAGTTAACAAAACACTGAAAGTCTATTCATACTGATTTGCGTATTCAAATAGGCAAAATTCTGGGAGGAGTCAGGGTAGGGCTGTAGGCACATGCCCATGTGTTAAAATTCACGTTGATTGGGTTTTATAAAGGGGAAGTGCATGGAACTTTGCTTACTCACAGTTGTATGCATCTGAATTTTTTTGCACATATGCACATTTCTAGTTTTGTTCCCATTCCATGTTTTAGTGTGAATTTTATGCACAGCGTTATACATTAGGCCCATTGTGTTTTGAGATAACTTAACCTAATGGAAGCATGTTGATTGAAAAAAGTAGCAGGCCCACAACAGATCCTTGTGGTGCACCATATACAATATTATGGACCTCTGAAGTACAATCGCCACAACTAACAAAGAACAACAAGCCAAAAATCACTATACACAATGCCAAGTGATGGATGGAGTAGTGTAAAGCACACTATCATTTAACTCTGTTGCAGTGGAATTATGTTCTCTAGAGTGATGAATCACACTTTACTATCTGGCAGTCTTATGGATGAGTCCCGGTTAGCAGGTGCCAGGAGAACTCAGCCTTCTGAACTGTATAATGCCTACTGTAAAGTTTGATGGAGAAGGAATAATGGTGTCGGGCTGTTTCTCAGGGTTTGGGCTAGACCCCTTGGTTCCAGTAAAATGTATAATAGTAACATATTCTTCTTGAGAGAAATAAATTCAACTAACTTTTTCAAGATTATGTAGCCTAAGAAACCTAATTTGGCAAAATCTTAAAGCTTGGAGAAAGCAGATTTTATAAAGCATACCTCCTAAAGCCACAAAATTTCATCCTCATTGGAATTCATTGCTTTTATAAATCTTCCAAACAAGATATTAAAATCTATGAAAGGCTTTTTGCATTGACTTTATTATTAACAAATGTATACTGCATTATACGGCCACAATACTGTCTTGGGAGGAATCTCAATAACAGATCAATATCTGAACAAGACATTGTTATGATCATCGATTATTGGTGGCTTTCTGTGAAAATACAAGACAGGCTCAATTATTAACCAGAGTGGCAGAGATTTAGGGGAAATGACAGAAGGTAGGCCAGCAGTAATTCAAGGTGATAAACAAAAAACTGTTACTGAAAATTCATCATTGAATGTCCTACCTGAAGTTTATAAAGAAAAAAACACATAACACTGCTCATGGTCCAGGAAACATTCTACAATGAATTATGGTGCTGATAGGTTAATACTTTGGTGATAGCTTAACTTTTTGGAGTTAAAGGAAAAATAGAAGGCACTGCATTGGAAAATTATTACATAGGAACTTATTTGAGTCATCTAAAGTACTGAAGATTCATTGTGAATTGAGACATCAACCTAAATACAGAGACAAAGGAAGAATGAAGTGGCCTAAGATGAGTACTGCCTAATGACCAAGCCAAAGGCCTAAGCTTTATCAAAAATATGTGTCACTATTTGAAAATGGTACTAAAATTCTGTCTAGGGAGAGGGAAATAAAGTCAGTGACACCTTATATGACTTGTAGTCAGAGAAAAAAATCCAATTTGACAACTGCAGTTGCTGATCTTTTTGCCAGATGTCAGATTAAATGACTAAAAATCACAGTGAATGACAAATTACATGACTTCAAATGACTTTTCAGTACATTTTCTCCTTTCTAAAGCATTGTGATCTTACCCATTTTTGTGACAGCCCATAATGTGCTGCCTGACAGAGCTGGTGCTCTACAGATGCTTTATAGATATGGGGACATCAGCCATAATCTCTGCTAAATTTTATTTTTTCAATTTTTGTCATTGAACTTAAAACACAAGACACATGACAAACAAGCCTCTGTTCTGTTTGCGATGTTGAAAACAACCTTCTTTATTCTATGTAGCTACATTATACGCATTGTACTTATGGCTGATCACTCAATAGTTCTCAGTTCTCTCAGACACAGAACCCACCTCACATAATTTAAGACAAAATAAAAACCTGTGTGGCTACGTCCACACTATTACGTTTTCATTTAAAAATGACATTTTTAAACAAATGTTTAATATGTTTTTCTTCTGTGAAGGGTGACAAATCAGTGAATGAACCATTGTAATGAGCAGCGTCTAATCAGGGAAGAACCCTGTAATAAGCATGAACCAATTAGAGTGTGATTTTTCGGAAAATTCCATTTTCACCCTTTCATTCCATTACACTGACGCTGCGCTTACACAGTGACAAATGTCTTTATTTTTAAATGGAAATGCAGTTGTGTGGACAAGTTCTGAGTTTTTTGCAAGTGACATCTATCTATCTATCTATCTATCTATCTATCTATCTATCTATCTATCTATCTATCTATCTATCTATCTATCTATCTATCTATCTATCTATCTATCTATCTATCTATCTATCTATCTATCTATCTATCTATCTATCTATCTATCTATCCCATCTCATTCTAAAGAATGGCCCCAGAAAACTGCTAGAAAAACTTTTAGGTCTTTTGCACATTTCTTAAAAACAAAAAACAATTTGCTGTTGTTAAAGAAGTAAATCTTTACAGAACTATTTCACTGCTTGCAGAAAAAAAGTAGTTTAATGATTCCACAATAGATAGAAAGTACAAAATCTTTGTTTGGTTTTAGTAAACAAATGGGACTGTGCCAAGTAAAGCAGGAGTAAAAAAAACTTCCGTTTTTGCCACATGAGTTACCAAATCAGGTTTACTTTGTAGTAAATCATCAATGAGCAGCACATGTATTACTTCGTTCAGGTCAACCAATTTGTTTGGCTGTAAGACTAGTCACTTGAGAATGATCATTCAGAGACAACAAGTCCTTCATTGGAACATCAGTCTTAGCCAGTTTCTAGACCAAATTCTTTAAATCATGGAAAGAGGTTAACATTTTTTATTCCCTTGATGCTTTGTACATCCTGATCACTATTATGTAAAAAAATCCATGTCAACTATCAGGTCGTATCCTCATTAATTCTCAAACCAGACAGGCTAGCTCAAATGTGTTTTGGCAAGGATGATTCTTTTGAGATTTTGAGCACTTTTGGTTACTTTGTTAACTGCCATATAAACTGAAACTGCAGCAAAAATTTATTTTCCAATAAAACATGTGAAATGGATACATATTGATTATATATGTCAATCCGGTGCTTAAAAGATGATAAAGTAACATTGTTATGCAAAAAATAGTCAGTCAGTCATTCACCAACCCGCTATATCCTAACAGAGGGTCACGGGGGTCTGCTGGAACCAATCGCAGACAGCACAGGGTGCAAGGGAGGAACAAACCCCCGTGCAGGGCACCAGTCCACCACAGGGCACACACACACACACACACACCCACTAGGAACAATTTTTGAATCGCCAATGCACCTAACCTGCATGTATCTGGACTGTGGGAGGAAACCAGAGCACCTGGAGGAAACCCACACAGACTTGGGGAGAATCCTGCAAACTCCACGCACGGAGGACCTGGGAAGCAAACCCGGGTCTCCTTACTGCGAGGCAGCAACGCTACCACTGTGCCACCCGCAAAAAAATATTAAAAACATATTATTTTGCTTAAGTCCACCATTACAAAAATATAATGGCCATGCATTTCCAAAGAAGCCAAAGTAATTGGTTAGAATTGTAGAATTGTAATTGACATTTGAATTGTTTTTTACTTATTTTTAAATTTTTTTATCACACTTTGAAACAAACACACCAGAAGTATCCCATCATGAAAGAATAAAGAGTGTGACTTTGAAAGGAGAAAGGCTGGTGGTGGATTTTAGGAGGCCCAGGCCCCTCCTGGACCCCATGATTATCAGAGGTGACTGTATGCAGAGGGTACAGACCTATAAATACCTGGGAGTGCAGCTGGATGATAAATAGGACTGGACTGCCAATACTGATGCTCTGTGCTATACTTCCTTAGAAGGCTGGCGTCCTTCAACATCTGCAATAAGATGCTGCAGATGTTCTATCAAATGGTTGTGGTGAGCGCCCTCTTCTACGCGGTGGTGTGCTGGGGAGGCAGCATAAAAAAGAGGGACGCCTCACGCCTGGACAAACTGGTGAGGAAGGCAGGCTCTATTGTAGGCATGGAGCTGGACAGTTTGACATCCGTGGCAGAGTGACAGACGCTGAGCAGGCTCCTGTCAATCATGGAGAATCCACTGCATCCACTGAACAGTATCATCTCCAGACAGAGGAGCAGCTTCAGCGGCAGACTTCTGTCACTGTCCTGCTCCACTGACAGACTGAGGAGATCGTTCCTTCCCCACACTATGCAACTCTTCAATTCCACTCCTTGGGGGGGTAAACGTTAACATTATTCAAAGTCATTGTCTGTTATACCTGCCTTGCACTCTCCACCTTGCACTTTTTAACTTGCACTGTGTTTTTATCACTCTTTAATTAATATTGTTTTTATCAGTATGCTGCTGCTGGAGTATGTGAATTTCCCCTTGGGATTAATAAATTATCTATCTATCTATCTATCTATCTATCTATCTATCTATCTATCTATCTATCTATCTATCTATCTATCTATCTATCTATCTATCTATCTATCTATCTATCTATCTATCTATCTATCTATCTATCTATCTATCTATCAAATGGTAGAAGCAAGCCTAGGTATCTTTATGCCTGCACTAATGAAGCAATGAAACACACCCAAGGATTCACAAACACTGGTGACACCAATTGTCACAAACATTATAGGGCCCTGAAATGAGGGGACGATGTAGAAAAAGTGTTGTCATTTCTACATGATGTGATTTAAATATATTCAAATACAATACCCTTAAATTAAAGTTTGATTTATAATTCTAAGCCGTGGAGTAGAGGGGTAAATCAAAGAAAATTGTGTCTTTTCTGAAAAATTATGGAGAGCACAGGACGGTAGTGAGACCAGCTATGTTATATGGGTTGGAGACAGTGGGACTGACCAGAAAGCAAGAGACAGAGCTGAAGGTAGCAATGTTAAAGATGCTAAGATTTGCCCTGGGTGTGACGAGGATGGATAGGATTAGAAATGAGTACATTTAGAGGGTCAGCTCAAGTTGGATGGTTGGGAGACAAAGTCAGAGAGACGAGATTGCGTTGGTTTGGACATGTGCAGAGGAGAGATGCTGGGTATATTGGGAGAATAGGATAGAGCTGCCAGGGAAGAAGAAAAGAGGAAGGCCTAAGCAAAAGTTTATGGATGTGGTGAGAGAGGACATGCAAGTGATGGGTGTAACAGAACAAGATGCAGAGGACAGAGAGATATGGAAGAAGATGATCCGCTGTGGCATCCCCTAACGGGAGCAGCCGAAAGAAGAAGAAGAAGACTGTATGTTACTTACCCCATATACTTTGTAGTGGTGGCTGAGGAAAAAAAATAAGCTCATGTTTTCATGCGGAATGGAAAGAAAAAAGTTCTGAATCAAATAGTGACCAGTGTTACACAACAGCAAATGATGAGAAAAACGTCCATGAGAATGAAAAAAAAAAAAAAATATATATATATATATATATATATATATATATATATATATATATAGTAGCAGTAGGGTGCACTAGTGCTCCCTTGAACCCTCAGATACCACTCCAAACACTGGGTAAAACTCCAGTACTTATTTATTTTATAACTATAATGTGCACAAAGCACACTCCACTCCACACTATTCATACAAATCAATAATCAATACAATAAACCAATCCTCCTCTCCCAGACGCGTTGCCACCCTTCCACCCAGCTCAGCTCACTCGTCTGGGGTTTCCCAGAGTCCTTTATAGTCCCTGACCCGGAAGTGGTTCCATCCCAACAATCCATAAGTCCTCATCACTTCCGGGTCAGATTAAAAGTCCTTTTCTTCAACCCGGAATCATGTCATTCCTTCCGATCATGTGATCATGATGCACTTACGGGTTATAGGGCATGTAGCACTCTGTGAGCTTCCCTACAGCGGCTCCTGGTGGTCCCCATGGTATCTAGCATGGTTGTTTAAAAAAACACCAATGTCCACCTCGTCCTGCTGGAATTTGGGGACTATCCCTGCTGCTGGGAGGGCTCCATCTGGCGCCCTGGAGGTGTGGACCGGAATATTTAGCTGGCCATCCCTCACAATATATATATATATATATATATATATATATATATATATATATATATATATATATATATATTGTAAATGGAAGCTCACAGAAACAATATTAAGCATACATCAGCACAGACAACATTTTGGTGGCAAGATGGTGTATTTGTAGAGGCGGGGATGGCGAAAAGAGTGTCGGGAACAATGGGGAATCCTGGGAGCAAGGTGATGTCATCAGGGAGGGGCAACACGTGACTTTATGTGATGCGGAAGGAGCCTGATCGTCTGGTTGTAGAACGGGGAGTAAACTCACGGCCCCAGGATCTTTTGTGGATCGTCCTTCCTGTGAGAGAACAGAGAGATGGGTTAGTGTACTGGCTTTTTCTCCTGTCTTGCAGGTTCACGCCACACATCGGGTCCTTTAGCTACCCCCTACTCGCTCATGTGTGACAATATATATATATATATATATATATATATATATATATATATATATATATATATATATATATATATATATATATATATATATATTAAAATAACTTATTAACCTACAGAGGGCTGAATTCTAAGACACCCTGAAAATCAAACTGAAAAAAGTATGTGGCTGGCTAGTCCATTTTGCAGAAATTTCATTGCAGCAACTCCAAATCATACTCAGTAGTTTGTATGTCACCCACGTGCTTTCATGCATGCCTGACAACATTGAGGGGGGCATGCTTCTAATGAGATGATGGATGGTGTCCTGGGGCGATATCCTCCCAGGTCTGGACCAGGGCATCACTAAGCTTCTGGATAGTCCGAAACATAATGTCCCAGAGGTGTTCTATTGGATTTAGGTCAGGTGAGCGTGGGGGCCAGTCAATCGTATCAATTCCTTCATCCTCCAGGAACTGCCTGCATGCTCTCGCCACATTAGGCTGGGCATTGTCATGCACCAGGAGGAACCCAGGACCCACTGCACCAGTACAGGATCTGACAATGGGTCCAAGGATTTCATTCTGATACCTAATGACAGTCAAGGTATTGTTGTCTAGCCTGTAGAAGTCTGTGTTTCCCTGAGATGAGATCTGCTCTCATCTATGAAAAGCACAGGGCGCCAGTGGTGGACCTGCCAATTCTGGTATTCTATGGCAAATGCCAATCGAGCTCATGGTGCCAGGCAGTGAACACAGAGCCCACTAGAGGACATTGGGACCTCAGGCCACCCTCATGAAGTATGTTTCTGATTGTTTGGTCAGAGACATTCACACCAGTGGCCTGCTGAAGGACATTTGTAGGGTTCTGGCAGTGCTCATCCTGTTCCTCCTTGCCCAAAGGAGTAGATACTGGTCCTGCTGATGGGTTAAGGACCTTCTATGGCCCTGTCCATCTCTCCTAGAGAAACTACCTGTCTCCTAGAATCTCCTCCATGCCCTTGAGACTGTGCTGGGAGACACAGCAAACCTTCTGGTATGTCTGGTATCCAGTCATTTGCTCAAAACTAGCAAGTAACTAGAATTACCAGTACACACAAAAGCAAGAAACCTAAAGACTCATGGGAGTGTCTTTCTGAACTGAAGAGAAGACTCTTGGCCAGATGAATAAGAGGGAAAGGCAGGTCTTTAAATCGAAAAGTCAATCCCATGAGACTTTAGGTTTCCTGTTTACCTTGTTCGCTGATGATTCTGGAAGTAATTATTTAACATTATTTTAGATAAAAAAAACTTGTTTTTTTGCATATTTTGAGCATGCAATTGGATAACAGACATGTGGATCATGTGACATGAGTTACATAAGATTCTGGTTTCTTTATTCCATGGACATTTTTCATATTGCTTGTTGTGGTACTGCTTTGGTTGCTGTTAGCTTCTATTATATTATAAACTACTTCCTGTCCATTCTGCAAGAAAGCACAAGATTATTTTTTTTCTCAGCCACCACAACCAAGTAAATGGGGTAGAACAACATATTCAAAAAACACTGCCTTTGCTCCAGTATCAGCCTTGTGCACTAAATTCAGTTGAAAAAAAGGCAACTTTTTACAACAACAGCAATAACATTTATTTATAAAGCACATTTTCATACAAATAATGTAGCTGGAAGTGCTTTTATAAGACGACAAAAAGAAAGTTATATAAAATGAAAAACAACCAGGATTAATCAATAATATTAAAGAATAAGTGAAAAGAAAAAGGTAAGATTAGTTGGCCGGAAGGGAACAAAAACAAACTAGCAAAAAAACTAGGCTGGAGAAAAACACAATCTACAGTGGTTCCAAGGCCAAAAGACCGCCAAGCCCCTATTCGGCATTCTACCTAACATAAAGGTTCTTAAATCAGTCCTCTTGGTTTTCAGGCTTCAAATGATGAAGTTGGTCTCATGGACAGCTGGGGCACCCACCTTCAATCCATCAATGCAGGGGGCTCCATGGTGCTTTGATCAGGAGATCATGGTGCAAGAGAACTGGAAAAGACAGCAGAGAATAGTAGAGATTAGTAAAGATTGCGGATCTTTGTTGTCAAAAACAGAGTAGTCGAGATTATTTTTTTTGAGCAGGGGTTTAACAACTGTAGTCTTTAGACAGTTGGGGAAGACCCCCATATCTAGTGAGTTCACTACGTCAAGTTTATGTACCACAAAAATACATTTAATATTCATATATTATTATGTAACAAAACTATTACAAACACCTCTTTGGATCTTCATAACACTTACAAAGCATCAGTAAAAAGTTTATACATCTCTGCAATGTGACCAACTAACAAAATGTCACTTTGGAGTAGTCTGAGGTGGCTTAACTGAGATATATTTGTTTTGATATTGCATACTTAGTATAAGACCTGTGAATCTTTCACATGAACAAGTAATTTTACCATCATGTCAGTTTGCCGCACAGCACAAAGATAAATAACCTGTCTACTGATGTTTTATAAGTGTTATGAAGACCAAAGGAAGCTTCTGTTAAACTCTTGTTACATAAAAGTAAATGAGTAATAGATGCATTTTTGCAGTAACTAAACAAAAAAAATTCAAAATTAAAATATAACTGCAAAAACAAAGTTGTAACAGCACGTTTATATACAGACCTCTAAATATTTCCATAAACTTCTAAGGTAATGCCACTGGGCAAAAATAACACCATACAAACAACACAGAAACATAATAATTCATAAATAAACCCTCAAAAAAATCTCTAAAGAAATGCTTTTCAAATCATCCTGCAGATAGCTAAACTCAGATATAAATTTGAGAAGATGTAGCAAATGACAAATGATAAATTAAGAACTCGAAAGCCTAAGGGGCACCAATGTTTTTCTTCACCACGCTGATTCCTATTGAATCTCAGCAATTCACCGATCGAAGATATGATTGTTGCCCTGATATCATGTTTTGTGTAATGAAGAATTTTAATCATTACAGGTTTGCTCTGAGTCTGAAGTATTGTTTTCGGTTTTTCGTGTTGATTGAGAGTTTCCTGCACATATGTTACAGTTCCTAAGGTTGATATTGACAACACTTTGAATTCTTTAATGATATGTTTGCACTACAGAAATAGACCTAGGATTGTTTTTAGTCATCTTATGTCCACACCCTTCAGAATCTGTGCGAACAAGAATCCTGAATCACAATGCATCTGCCATCCAAATGAAGCTGTCTCAACCTGCCTATGTTTCCAAGTAAAGTATAGAAAACAGAACAAATAGATCCAAATAATTTACTTACTGACAAGACCTCTCTGACAATAAAATGCTTTTGGCACCGCAAACCAAAACAGCGCCTGTGGACCTTTCATCAGGGTCAATTAATATATGTTTAGATTAAACCTCAGTTCACTTTTTAAGAAGTTTTTCTGTTATTATTTTTTTGCTTCTTTCTGCATGTTTAGAAATAGTTGCTGCAGTAAGATACAACTGTATGGATACAGAGAACAATAACATGTGAACACGAAATGGAGAGCACAAGTGCTCTTAAGATCAGTATAACAGTGAGTTTCCAATTGTAATACTAGTAAGAATGATATGAAATTGCTAAAATATTACTTTCACAGGTTATAAGAGAAAGCTTCAAAACAATTTAGAGGCAATCAGGGCAAAGTGTACATTAAAATACAAGTTCTCAGCACTTTAACTCCACCTCACCCAAAGCTTATAGTATAGCCAGTTCTTCACATCTGACACTAGTGAGACTAGGGGGTGCACCTGAAAACAAACACAACTAAAAATATACATTATATGACCAAAAGTATGTGGACAAAACCCTCCAAAATATTTAGTCGAGGTGTTTCAGCCTCCCCTAGTGCAACAAGTGCAAGTCAATCAGATAGCTATGCAGTCTACATTGACAAACACTGGAAGTAGAATGGGTCGTACAAAAGAGTTTAGATGACTTTGATCATGATACTGTCAGAGGATGCCACCTTTGCCACAAGTTAGCACATGCAATTTCTGCTCTGCTAGATCAACTTGACTGCTGAAGACCTGTGCGTTGGAGCTGGGGAGTCCTCTGCAGCGCATCTTCAACCTGAGCCTGGAACAGGGGAGCCTCCCGAGGCTTTGGAAAACATCTTGCATCACCCAGGTCCCAAAGGTATCATGTCCTAGTGAGCTGAATGACTTCCGGCCTGCCGCTCTGACGTCACATGTGATGAAGACCATGGACTGGCTGCTGCTTCACCACCTGAGGCCACAGGTCCACCACACCCTCGACCATCTGTAGTTCGCATACCAGGAGAAGTTGGGAGTGGAGGATGCCATCATCTATATGCTACACCGATCCCTCTCCCACTTGGACAGAGGAAGTGGTGCTGTAAGAATTATGTTTCTGGACTTCTCTAGCACCTTCAACACCATCCAACCTCTGCTCCTTAGGGACAAGCTGACAGATGGGAGTAGATTCATACCTGGTAGCATGGATCGTGGACTATCTTACATGACAGACCTCAGTATGTGCGTCTCGGGAACTGCGGGTCTGACATTGTGGTCAACAGCACAGGAGCGCCGCAGGGGACTGTACTTTCTCCGGTCCTGTTCAGCCTATATACATCGGACTTCCAATACAACTTGGAGTCCTGCCACGTGCAAAGGTTCGCTGACAACAAAGTGGGCTGCATCAGGAGTGGGCAGGAGGAGGAGTATAGGAACCTAATCAAGGACTTTGTTAAATGGTGCGACTCAAACCACCTACAACTGTACACCAGCAAAACCAAGGACCTGGTGGTGGATTTTAGGAGGACCAGGCCCCTCATGGACCCCGTGATCATCAGAGGTGACTGTGTGCAGAGGGTACAGACCTATAAATACCTGGGAGTGCAGCTGGATGATAAATTGGACTAGACTGCCAATACTGATGCTGTATGCAAGAGAGGACAGAGCTGACTATACTTCCTTAGAAGGCTGGCATCCTTCAACATCTGCAATAAGATGCTGCAGATGTTCTTTCAATCGGTTGTGGCGAGTGCCCTCTTCTACGCAGTGGTGTGCTGGGGAGGCAGCATAAAAAAGAGGGACGCCTCACGCCTGGACAAACTGGTGAGGAAGGCAGGCTCTATTGTAGGCACGGAGCTGGACAGTTTGACATCTGTGGCAGAGCGACGGGCGCTGAGCAGGCTCCTGTCAATCATGGAGAATCCACTGCATCCACTGAACAGTATCATCTCCAGACAGAGAAGCAGCTTCAGCGACTATCTATCTATCTATCTATCTATCTATCTATCTATCTATCTATCTATCTATCTATCTATCTATCTATCTATCTATCTATCTATCTATCTATCTATCTATCTATCTATCTATCTATCTATCTATCTATCTATCTATCTATCTATCTATCTATCTATCTATCTATCTATCTATTTGGCTTGACAGCAGACAGAGGTTGTCAAAGGTTGTTGAAAGTTGTCCTTCTGTTTGCTCAATATCTGTGACTTTGTAAAATATGTTGATGCCCATATTCCAAAATTCAAAGATATACAAGCATGAAAATACATCACAGACATCATTTGACTCTCTCAATTAGTTTTGGTATTGAGCAGGAGGAGAAGACGATTTAAGGCTATGTGTCTCGGGCTCTATTCACATTCTGTTCTGTTTAACAGTTAGAAAAAAGGGCTACCTCAGAGCATATTTACTAGTCAGTTACAGCTATATGACAAAACCTTAGCAAATGCCTTTTTTGTCTTAAAATTAACTTGGAAGGCACCAACAACACTTTAAAATAGGCCATAGACCATGGAGCCTGGAGGAGACCCCTGGATCTTAGTCACGTTTAGCTTTTTAGTGATGAGCCAGTGATCTGAACAAATCTGGATGTGCAGAAAAACGTACAAGATTCACTTAACCTAAAAAAGGAGAAATTGTTATTACATATAACCTACCCATATTTTCATTTTATTTACTGTACAACCTTATGGCAGTGCCAACACAGGAATTACAATTCACATCAGGCAGCAGGAGCGTATTGGGGCTGATGGCAGGACATCTTCATCAGCACATGAAATGGTTAACTATTCCTTGATAAAAAAGGATCTCATATAGGATTGAAGGTATAGACTTTTCCTCTCATCTAATTTAAATGACATCTTTTGGCCATGAGTAAGTCTTTGTTTCAATGTGGATTGTGTTTAGCCATTTACTTTTAGTTGGACCCTTTTCTGAGAAATGTATTGGTCCAAAAAGAGTGTACGGTGTTGCCAAACCTTTAATGAGCAGTATGTTCCTTTCTTCCCACCACAAAAAAAGTTTCAATTTGCCAAAATCTTTCAATGAACTCTCAGGGCCTGCCATCAAAATCTCTTCTGGGAGAGATTTGTCCAAATTTACTCCTGCATTCAAACCTCATATTTGTGTCATTAAATTTATTGTATAGTCACTATTTTTGTTTTTTTGTGATCTGTACCTTTCTTAATTTTATGTGATTACTAGTTGATTACCCAGTGGCTTCGCTCACTGAGTGCAAGGGAAAAAAATAAAATGTAGTCTATAAGTTATTAAACAGTAAAAAGAGAGGACGCTGCCCGAAACTGCGAAGCTCTCGACTTGGCGGAGCAGCCCGACATTCTGCGTCTCCCAGCGTCCACTTTGTTCTCATGACCCCTCACAGATGAAGGCGGTCTCATCTTCACATTGTTTACAGCTCGACACAGTTAAAAAGTAGAAAGACGCAAAGCTGTTTTCCTCATCTCTTCTACTATTAAGTACTGCCAACTAAAAAAAGTTACAATGTGGCAGTTTCAGCGACAGTCACGTGGACGAATAAATAAAACTTCTCTGTCAGAACGCGCCTGGCAGCGGACGGCTCAGCGCTGTAGTCCAGACAGGAGGTGTGGGAGAGGGCGACGGGGGACGCACACAAATAATAACAATTCGTAAAGACGATATAAAAATGGCATCCACAAATGAAGTGATTAGCTCCTGTATTATAATATGTTCTGTGGTCATAGGTAATATCCATATCGTGTGGTCATACGGAATTTCCGTTTCATACGTAATTTCCATATCACATGGTCATACGTAATTTCCGTTTCAAACGCAAAACGAATTTTATATACAGTATATAGAATTGGATGAATTTAGAACTCATTGATAACAATTTTGTCATTAGTTTTTTTAAGAAAGATTTGGTTAGACTGGAACTCCACTACAAACTCTTTGAGTCATCCACATTATTAATACAGCCTATAATAGAGGAGTCATCTGAGAATCTCTATAGAAACAGTGCAAATTAATATAGTTGATGAATTTTCCCATTGTGTTGAAATGTCATCTTTGTTTTTTATGGCACTTCTGTTTTCATAGCAGTTCTCCCATAATTCCATACAATCTGTCCCACGTTTGACATCATCAGAGCAATAATTTAAAGGTCACTCCAAGGCACTCAAAACTATCAAAATTTTACTGACAGAACTCTCATTGAAATATTTTGAAACCTTTTGTTTCTTTTGAATGAACATTTTGAATGCATATTTCTTGATTTCTTGCTATTGATTCTAACTTCTGATTTTGAAGTAATGTTCTAGTTTGTGTGAAAGATAAATTAGATTTCCGCTGTCAATCTTAGCTTGCTTTTTGAGTACATGTATTTCATTTAAATACATTTCATTTAAAGTACATTTAAAACATTACTGTCTAACTCTGAATCAGTACAGTAATCCCTCCTCCATCGCGGAGGTTGCGTTCCAGAGCCACCTGCGAAATAAGAAAATCCGCGAAGTAGAAACCATATGTTTATATGGTTATTTTTATATTGTCATGCTAGGGTCACAGATTTGCGCAGAAACACAGGTGGTTGTAGAGAGACAGGAACGTTATTCAAACACTGCAAACAAACATTTGTCTCTTTTTCAAAAGTTTAAACTGTGCTCCATGACAAGACAGAGATGACAGTTCTGTCTCACAATTAAAAGAATGCAAACATATCTTCCTCTTCAAAGGAGTGCACGTCAGGAGCACTGAATGTCAGAGAGTGAGAGAAAACCAAACAAATCAATAGGGCTGTTTGGCTTTTAAGTATGCGAAGCACCGCCGGTACAAAGCTGTTGAAGGCGGCAGCTCACACCCCCTCTGTCAGGAGCAGGGAGAGAGAGAGAGAGAGAGAGACAGAGGAAAACAAACAGTGAAAAGTCAATACGTGCCCTTTGAGCTTTTAAGTATGCGAAGCACCGTGCAGCATGTCGCTTCAGGAAGCAGCTGCACACAGAAGGTAGCAACGTGAAGATAATCTTTCAGCATTTTTAGACGAGCGTCCGTAGCGTCTAGGTGTCTGAACAGCCCCCCTGATCAGAGAAAGTCAGCGCAAGAGAGAGAGAGAGAGAGAAACAAAAGTAAGTTGGGTAGCTTCTCAGCCATCTGCCAATAGCGTCCCTTGTATGAAATCAACTGGGTAAACCAACTGAGGAAGCATGTACCAGAAATTAAAAGACCCATTGTCCTCAGAAATCCACGAACCACCAAAAAATCTGCGATATATATTTAAATAGATAGATAGATAGATAGATAGATAGATAGATAGATAGATAGATAGATAGATAGATAGATAGATAGATAGATAGATAGATAGATAGATAGATAGATAGATAGATAGATAGATAGATAGATAGATAGATAGATAGATAGATAGATAGATAGATAGATAGATAGATACTTTATTAATCCCAATGGGAAATTCACATTCTTCAGCAGCAGCATATGCTTACATATAAAATCCGCGATAGAGTGAAGCCACGAAAGGCGAAGCGCGATATAGGGAGGGATCACTGTATATGTTTTACTTAACCTTGTAGCACTGAGGTCAGTAGATAATATTTCTGAAGCCTCCCAATGTCAAGTCTCTGTCCATTCAGAGACCATTAGCTCCCACCATGTCATAATCTTGAACTGTGATCAACACTTAATTATGTAAGCACCAGCACTTTTGCATCATGGACACAAAATAATTGATAATTTTGAAGCTCAATTGCTTTTCTCTTTGGTCCATCATGCAAGATTAAATGTGATATTTATATTTATAATTTGATACCGTTGCATTTTTATTTTTGGTATTATTCATTGCCATAACGTATTCAATTGATCTCAGTCAGGATCACTGATGTCATTGTATCCCGTATCAAATGAATACTGCATATTTAGGGATAGTTGCATAAAATGAGAAAAGCACCCACTGTCATCATCATGTCGGTCTGCCTGTCTGTTCACATGAAACAGGTTCCAGTAGACTGATTTTTTTTTAAATCCATCCATCCATCCATTTTCCAACCCACTGAATCCGAACACAGGGTCACGGGGTTCTGCTGGAGCCAATCCCAGCCAACACAGGGCACAAGGCAGGAACCAATCCCAGGCAGGGTGCCAACCCACCGCAGGACACACACAAACACACCCACACACCAAGCACACACTAGGGCCAATTTAGAATCTCCAATCCACCTAACCTGCATGTCTTTGGACTATGGGAGGAAACCGGAGCGCCCGGAGGAAACCCACGCAGACACGGGGAGAACATGCAAACTCCCCGCAGGGAGGACCCAGGAAGTGAACCCGGGTCCCCAGGTCTCCCAACTGCGAGGCAGCAGCGCTACCCACTGCGCCACCGTGCCGCCCTTTTTTTTTAAATATGATAGCTTATTTTTAAACAAATTTGTTGAGAAAGTTGACTATATGTTTGATTTATCTATCTTGAATAGATGCCATTCTATGCATTTTTATGTTTTAAAATGAGACAGTGCCTTAAATCAATAGCATGTGGTCAAAACCAGGACATCCAAACATCACAAAAAGAAGAAAACATTAGACATGAACCACCTCAGTACTGAAGCAGCCATATTCACAACTTGTGTCCCCCTAAATACTGCACAGACACCTCTCTAGCTGCAGCATTAGGTGGCCCAGAGGCACCACATAAAAGGCCAAGTTTGTTCAAATGGTTCCCCTCTCCCAGGCCAAAGTCCTTTTTGGAGCTGTCATTGATGAAATCTCAAAAATAATTGAGATAGTTGATCTACTGTATATACTCACGTTTAAGTTCTCCTGCGGATAAGTTGGGGCTTGATTTTACCGTATAGTTTCCGGTATTTTATAATGTTGGTTGTATAAGTCGAATGTGGAAAACTCACACTATTGGTCCAAGAGATTATGATATTCTAACGCCCACCTGGGAGAGTAACCACGGAGAACACGGCCTTTTTTTCTATGTATTGTGCCTACGTGACCACACAGTAATACCCAAACTATTCCGAAGCGACGTTTGCACTGTTTTGTGTTTTTTTGTATCTCACACCCTCATACACCTTTATCGTAACAGCATTGCTTATCTATGATGGAGCGTTTGATCAGAATAAAATTTGAAGTTGGTTTTAAATTAAAAGTCGTTGAAGTGGCGAAAGAAATTGGAAACTAGCAAGAAGAGTTAAAAAAAAAAAAGTGTCACATTTTTAAATGGGAATATAAGTCGGGGTCTGATTTTATGATCGATTTTTCGGGTTTCAAGACCCGACTTGTACACGAGTATATACGGTATGTTGAGTTAAGACTTTTCTTTTAAACATATTATTTTTTGTTGTTGTGTTTTGGAGGTACAAAAAGGTGCAGACTGAATTGTGGTCAACAGGCAAAAGGGTCAGTAAACTGGGAGGAAGTCATAACAATGCTTATCAATTCTAAAAATTCTGTTTTGGTTGTTAATCTCAGCCCTTTATTCTTTTTCTTCAGAATTACTTCTTAATAGCTCTTCTTTTGTTTGTTAGTTTATTTTCTGAGTGTTTCAGTAAGAAGGAATAGTTCTGTTATTTTTCTTACTTAGATTTTTTGTGAATTTGATTCTTTGTCTTTTTTCTTTTGAAAGTCTTTATTTGATTATTCTTATATAAAATTTTACAATATTTAGATTTTATTGGCTTCCTTATGCCTTATCACTTTTAAATGGAAAATCAAAACACAGTGTATACTTAAATATATCCAGGGCCACCTCAAGAAGTGAGAGGGTTTGGTGGGAAGTGGTGAGGCATGGAAAGTGTGATCACGAGATGAGTGTTCAGAATTCATGTGTGGAGAATCCTTGAGATGATGAAATCACTACCTAATTGGCCTGTATTGCTATTGCTAATGCTATTGGTACCTTCAGTTTTCATTAGTAGCCTTGTTATTGAGACTATTTATATTATTGGCAGGCAGTGTGGCATAGTGGTTAAGGCTTTGGACTTCAAACCCTGATGTTGTGGATTCAGATGCTGTTACTGAACCTGAGAGACCACAAGCAAGTCACTTCACCTGCCTGTGCTCCGATTAGATAAAGACATGGAGCCAATTGTATCATAAATGTTGTAAGTCACCTTCGATAAAGGCGTCAGCTAAATAAGTAAATGTAAAAAAAAAATTATAATGTATGTTTTTTTTTTATCTTCACAACAAATATTTCAAAAGACACTTTTGATCCTCCCTCTTCATTTTCCTTTTCTTGCACCCATTTAGTAATTTGTACTTACCTGTGCTTGTGCTTATCATTTTCCAAATGAATACCAGGCTAATGTAGCTATACCATATTCTGCAATGATGATTGACATAGTTTGTGTGGGATGGCTGTATCTCCAGTTTTGAATAATGCATCTGTTCTTCCGCTAGTTTTAGATTTATTGTGATTAAAAATAAGAGTTTTCTGAGTCTCACCTTATTAGACTATTTAAACATGTATGTCATCATATATGTGCATTAGAGGATCGCAATCCAAGCTCATCTGAGCTATGTAATACCATCCTCTTCCTTTATAAAGCTAAAACACATTTGGAAAAGTCAATCAAAAACAATAAACCTGAAAGACTAACTAAGAGATCACTAGCAATCCAGGTAATAGGTGAGAAAGACAGCTGAAGGTGAAATTTCTCAATTATCAATTTCACATTTAGAATATGTAACAATAAGCAATTTGTCTTAATAAGAAATTTAAAGTCATTCACTTATGAATAACCAGTGGTTGAAGTGGAAAAAAAGCAGGCAGTACTCCCTGTTCTTTTGGCTTCTTCATCCTCTTCCTATATATATAATTACATATAATATACAGTATGTAATGTTCAATGCCAATATTACAATTTCTTTGAAGACTGGGGAGAGGGAGGAGTTTAGGGTTTCCCCTTGAATGTCCAAACCCCTCTGATAAACAGTCTCTGATATACATACATTAACTGCTGTTACATCTAATGGCAGAACAAGGCAGTGCTGTTACAGTTTACCAGTGAGTACTGGCCCACATCAGGAACTGAGAAGAACCTGTTAATTTTATCAGTCAAGAATATACACTTGTGACTGTGTAACACTGAGACAATATTGAGAAAAAGAGAATGTTAGAAATTATGTAAAAAGTCTAAGATGTCTGATGTCTTAAGAGTTTCAAGTCTGTTCACAATGTTAGCCCTTTTTAAATGATGGATAAAATAGTTGTTGTCAGTTCTAGGTGTGTCATTTTAAAAGGTTCTTGACAGTTATGGGTTCATAAGTTCATGGTCATTAAATCATCAAGTAGGCCTTCATCTTATTTCCTCCTGCTTGAATGTTTGCATTACAGGATCTTGCACATACAGATGACTTAGATCCTCTTTTCTATACTGAAAATCACTGAGTACATTGAAGTGAAATGTTTTGAGGTCTACATGACATTGCAAATTTTAAAGTATTAAAAAATTAGTTAGCTCTTTGTAGCCACTCCAAGTCTCAGAATTCACACTAAAATGAAACCATAGATTCCCATATTTCATTTTTGGACTTTACCTTGGAAAATTGATCATTAAGGAAGGCTCTCTACACTCCAGTAACGGGGATTGTGGAAGAGAGGTGAAAAAGAGAGTGCAGACAGGGTGGAATGGGTGGAGAAGAGTGTCAAGAGTGATTTGTGAAAGACAGGTATCAGCAAGAGTGAAAGGGAAGGTCTACAGGACGGTAGTGAGACCAGCTATGTTATATGGGTTGGAGACGGTGGCACTGACCAGAAAGCAGGAGAAAGAGCTGGAGGTAGCAGAGTTAAAAATGCTAAGATTTACATTGGGTGTGACGAGGATGGACAGGAATAGAAATTAGAGGGTCGGCTCAGGTTGGACGGTTGGGAGACAAAGTCAGAGAGGCGAGATTGCGTTGGTTTGGACATGTGCAGAGGAGAGATGCTGGGTATATTGGGAGAAGGATGCTAAGGATAGAGCTGCCAGGGAAGAGGAAAAGCGGAAGGCCTAAAAAAAGGTTTATGGATGTGGTGAGAGAGGACATGCAGATGATGGGTGTAACAGAACAAGATGCAGAGGACAGAAAGATATGGAAGAAGATGATCCGCTGTGGCAACCCCTAACAGGAACAGCCAAAAGAAGAAGAAGATTGGTAATACCATTAATCACTGGAACTGTCAGGATGAAAAGACTCCAAAGTGTCTATGAAAGAGTCAAGTTTATTCACTTATGTTTGGCATTAAACACAAAGTAATTCTCTTTACTTGGCACTTTTTAGACGTAAGTCTGCAATATGTAATCTCTGCTATAGCTAAGATAAATAATAAACTTGTAAAGTACATTGAGCTACACTTCTAGATAAAAATGTGGCATTTAAATAAATAAATGTTGTTGTTGTTGTCTACAAACATAGTCTTTGAAGTGTTGTATATGCCAGCAGTGTTACTATTCTCTGAACCTCTGTTACAAGATAATGTTTAATCCAAAAACAGTCCATTATTTTCATGCACAGGTTCATTAATAATTACATGCAGCATTTAAACTAGAATTTTTCAGTAAATGCGCATTCACATTCATAATCAATTTGCTTTTAGCCAGATCAGAAAACATGTATTTACATTGTTTCGATCAGTAGTTAGTTCAAACAATAAACATTTAAATGAACAATGAGGATAACAGTAAAGACCTCATAGGAATGTCATGGACCACTTCAATTGGACAGAAAGAATTTTTTCTTTGGAAAAATGATCACGGAAAGTCTACAAGGAAGAATTCAGTGGACAGAATGACGAGCATTGTTGGACTGAATGACCTGTTCTCTTCTAGGTTGTTCTTAATCTTCTAATGGACAACAGCTGCGTTTGTGCATGGCTGCATTTGCAATAATGATGTAGTTTGTTTAAGTGGTTTGTTTGCCTATAATCTGATAAATAGAAGAGTGCATGAAAATTATGTACTACTTGATATGCTACAGAAATAACATGTTTCATCAAGGTCACTGTACAGTTGATGTATCAGATGAGTTGTAAGATGTTGCATATTTACTTGCCAGTTGCCTATTATATGAATGTAACTCCTGTTAAGTTTGTTTTCATTCTATATCTACTGTCTCTAGGCCTGTAAATAATTGTTAAGAGTGTTCATTTTGGAATGTATGATTAGCTTTGAATTTCAAAGTTAAGGTACCGCTTGTGTTCGAATTGTAAATGAAGAGTGACCCCACTGATAGGATGCTCCAATTGCATACATAATTCTTGTGGGGTATGATTGTTGGTCGCACATGGTAATACTAGTTTTTCTCTTCACCACTGTATGTGGTTTGATTGACCTGACTACTATCTGATTTTGCGAGAGACAGAGAGACTCTGAGCCTTAATAATTTGCTAGAATTGCTCTAACTGACCAGTATTTGTCGAAGCTGTTATGTTAATTGTGTTATATTTGCATATATATTCATTTTTACATTTTTATTGATTTTTTAGTATCTATTTTGTCTTTTAACTTTTTGACCCTTTTATAAAAAAATACTAAATGCATAATTTTTTTTTCTTGTTCGGAGGATGAAATGCATTTTATGTTTCATTAATCTAGACATGGCCTAAATGTTGAATTCCTAGGTTGTTAATACAGTTTCTCATTGACATACAGTAAGGCAGGAGTCTTCAATCACAGTTCTGGAGGGCCACAGTGCCTGCAGGTTTTTGTTCTAATTAGAAAGCAATTCTTGCCAATAATTTAATTTAATGGCTTGTTAGTGCTTTAACTCTGCTATGTCAGGTCATTCTCATATCCTAGATTTTCTTTCCCTTTGTAAGGATATCATCCAAATGATTTGAAGGCTAAAATGGATGAGTAATTCTCAGTCCTTTACTTTTTTCTCTTCACTTTCCTTCTGAGTATTTAATTAAACCCAATAGTGCATGATAAATACACACAGGCTGTAAATAGTAACAAGTTACATTGAGAAATGCTGGTCTCTTTTGTCATTTGCATGTTATTGCCAACAAGGAGCAATTAAAAACCAAGAACACAACTGTTTAAGACTAAAATAAGCAATAAGCATTCAAAATCTTAATGAATGGGACAACTAAAGTAAAGCAGAAGTGTTACTTGAGCAATAAGTGCTTCTTATTAAGCAATTGGGTTGAAGAAAAAACCAGGCCTATTCAGAACAGCAAAGCTTGCCAGTCCTCTCCACCTAATTCTTAGATAGATAGATAGATAGATAGATAGATAGATAGATAGATAGATAGATAGATAGATAGATAGATAGATAGATAGATAGATAGATAGATAGATAGATAGATAGATAGATAGATAGATAGATACTTTATTAATCCCAAGGGGAAATTCACATTCTTGCAAAATAACATCAAGTCTAGCTTTGAAGGTCTATAAAGTTCTCATGTCTACCACATGGCCAGGTGACTTGGTAAGCAGGTTACAGTCTCAATCCACTGTTCCAATTCTTTTCATAATTTTAAACTTCAATCATGTCTCTTCATTATCGCCATCTAATGTACAACCTCCCATTACAATTTCAAAGTGCTGATCACATTTGTAAATATTCATTTGTGTTGGTGAAAATCTGTTGCATGTATGAATATTTGCTGAATTTTTTTATCAAACTGAATTTCATCCTTTCATCCTTCAAAATTGTTGACAGTGTTGAAGGCATTGTTCCAAATGCTTTCACCACGTCAATTCAGCGTAAACTGATGCCTTTTCTCACTTTTTTTGTTCATCACAAAGAAAACTTTAAGAAGTGCTGTGAAACTCAAACAGTACATGGCAAGGAGAGATGTAAGGAATACACAAGAATCAGTGCTGGGCCCTCTCATCTTCTTTCATCACACTTCCTCATTAGGCCCTATCTTTATTTGCTATGTTTTTTTCTTATCAGTGCTATGCCGATGCAACACAGCTGTACCTATGGTTCCCTCTAGAGGACCACATGGTATCAGCTGGAATATCTGCATGTCTCACTGGTTTTGCAACCTGTATGAAGAAACACCATCTCCAGCAAATTATGGCAATGATGGACCATCTTGTTAGTCTAGCCTGTCCACCCATCCTGTTCACCCCATCACTGTTCGGTAACTACAAAAGACATTGTCATTAACACTTGCCAAGTCTGTGTATAGCCTTGGGGTAGAAATCAATGACTGGCTGTCCTTCAAGGACTATATTGGTATGGTTTTGTGGTCTTCAATATTAACTTTTTACAATATCTGTAAAATCAGAGATTTCCCCACATTTACAGTCACAAACGCCACTGAGTCCATTTACATTGTACTAGGTTTTTTAGGTACCTAACCTTAGCCACAGTGGCACTGTACACAAAGGGCCAGAGAACAAAGTGTTTTCTATGGCGACTTACATCTTTTGATGTACGCAGCAAGCTGTCGGAAATGCTTTACCAGTCCGTAGTAGCCATTGCATTGTTCTATGCTGTGATATTCTGGGGAAGCAACTTGAATTCAAAAGATACACCATGTCTGAACAAATTTATTTAAGAAACCCTGCTCCATCACAGGTCTAACCCTAGACACTCTGGAAGCTGTTGTGAAAAATCAAATGGTGCAAAAACTGGATGCATTCATGAAAAATCCCCTCCATCCCTTCCAGGAGGTGCTGTCTTGGAGCACTTTAAGCCACAGGCTCATTCCACCATGGTGTGCTAGGATGTGCCTCAGAGGATCCTTTCTGTCTACTGCTATCAGGCAAATCAGTGCTTCCTCATAATATCCCAAACTAATTGTTTACATTGTTTAAGTTCATTTGGCAATTTCTGCACAATATACATTAATTTAATTATTTTTAATTTATAATTTATTTATTTATTCAGCTTACTATTGATTAATTGTGTTATTTGCTCTTTGTCGGCTGTATGCATCCAAATTTCCCTTGAGAATTAATAACATTTATCTAATCTAATCTAAAAAACTTTTTTCCATGTAACCACTTCCATAAAGTTCATAGCTCTACACAGAGCCAATTGAACACCTAATTCTGTACTTTATGTTCGATAATTAAAATTTGGGATCTGTGTACAGTACAGAGCATGTCCTTGTAAGGAATTCTACTTGAAAATGAAGTTGCATTTGTCATTTTAAAACATTTAAACTATACAAAACTGAAGTATTGCCCTTGATGTGAGAGATTTGAGCATTATTGGTGATGATTGACTTTGAGGACTTGCCTACTTTGAATATTCCCCATACACCCTGAATTGCTGATATTGAGCTGGAGATATCACTGGTAGTCCCACAGCTTCAGCAGACCCAAGGATAAAGCTCTCAAGTACAGAATTCTCTCACCCTGCATTTTGAGAAAGTTAATAATTGCACAGTCTAAGGCTTTTTGTACCCTAAAACCTTATTACTGAAATAGTATGTTTGTTTCATTTTTGTTACTCTTTTTTTAAATAGATTGAACAATAGAAAGACAACAATAAATAAATAGGGTCAATTGCTCAGCCAAATAAAGCATAATATTAAAAAATAAAAGATCTTCATGTCTTTAAGGGGCTATTTTTAACCAGTAGTTTCTGTGTATCTACAGCTATTGCGATGTAAGATTTTGCATATAACTTGATACATATTTTGTATGTCTTTATTTGTAATTTAGGCAAAGCAATATAATTTAGTGTTACATTAGTGAGAAGCATTCATGTTTACCCCCCCCCCCCCCCTTTAGGAATGGGTCTCTTTGAATTTTACGACAGAGATTGGTGAGAGTGGGGGATGTGCCTTAAACCAGTTTGGCGAGTATTTCTCTGCTAAAGTCTTTCAACCCCCGCAAGGAAGCCAGGTTACCTAACATATGGTCTTGGGGGGGTGGCAGGTTTTAAGATGTTGTATTCCCCCATTGGTCTGAAGTATGGCTGTTTGGAATTGGCTTGTATCAGAAGCCTTTAAGTACCATGATGTCCCATTGGCTCTAGGGGTTGGACAGAGAATCTATAAATCTGCTTGCTCAACCACATTCTCTCTCTCTTACTAACATATGATGAAGAAGCATCTCTCTTACTAAATTCTGATGAGGAAGAAGCATCTCTCTTACTAAAAACTGATGAAGATCATCACACTATGAATTGAAAGGACAACACCATGGGGAAGCACAGCTTGGCAGCCATATTGAACAGACATGTGGCTGAAAGCTGACCACAAATGAACTAGAGACATTTTAAGTAACTAACAAGTCTGTGTGCCGCCTGAAACTACACATCACATTTAATCAGGTTGTATGGTTGCCAATACTCAAATGTACTTTGCATATTCTTATTATTTATGAATATTATCAATAATACATTGTTTAAGTTGTAACTTAATCTCTGCTTGTCTTTTACTACACCTAATTGCCTGAGATTATAGATGTAGGAGGGAATGTGGGGATAAGTTATATAATATAAAACCTTATAAACAGTGGTAAGTCTGTGATATCTGAGGCATTCTGACAAAGGCTACATATTAATAATACAATAAGGGAAAGAAGAGCAATATATTACTCTACCAAGACAAAACAACAGCTATCTAAAAGTATGGTCTAGTAGGTTGGATTGCAAACTTCAAAGATCGTAGGTTAAAATTCCTCCGCTTACTTACCTGGTGATCCAGAGTAATTCAATTTAAACGACTGAACTGTAATTATAAACAAACATCTTTGTAAAAAAATGTGCTTCTAAGGATCTTGGATGGGTGCTAACCTTAAAAACGCTGAAGGAAACAGATATGCCTAATTTATGGCAAATTAGTGCTTGTCACGTAAGCCTTCCTGCGTTCCTTTTCATAACAACATCCCAGTAAAAAACAAACTGGAGTGACTGAGAGCAAAGTAACTTCAAGAAGGAGGAGCAAACAAACCGACAGCGGAAGTTGACCTCAGCAACTTGTCTACTTACAAGTCTAAATCTGGATCTCATCACTAATTTCTAATCGAAGTACAAATAGCTGCTAAATTTAGACTACAATTTAAATTTAAACCAACTTGGCAAAGCTGCCCTGTTTAGGTTTCTCCATATTAATTGGTAAATGAACATTCATTATGCCACTGTTGTTGGGTTAGTTAATCTCTTGAACTAATGAACACTATAAGATTTTCCACAATGAACAACTTTCCTGTTCATAACAAACTCAATGATCCACAAACTTTCTTCAAAATAGATTGCTTGTTTGTTATATTTTAATTTTAGTTCATCTAATGGCTGATAAGTTCAACCAAGTTGTGTGTCTCTGCCAGCAGGGTGGCCTAAGATGCTTGACTAGAGCGCTGAACTGGAAGGAACATAGTTACAGGTTCAGTTCCGACCTTTGGTTAATATGTAAGTCAGTCACCTCAGTGTGCAATTTCTGAAGGGGGGAACAGACAAAAAAAATTGTCTGTACAAGCACTTTCCCTCTTTAGCAACAAACAGTTGTACTGCAAGTGGCTAACGAAAATGCATCACCCAACGAGATGGTCAATTTCTGTTCTGTTTAGTTTTAGCACTGTTTCTCCCAGCTGTAGTTACTTATGCTTGAATACAGGCTATATGTCACAGCACCTCTAACCTTGATGGAGTGAGCATGGGAGCATCCTAGTATGCTTTCTGAATAGTGTCCAGTCCAGTTGAGATGGTTCACTTTCAGTTTCTACTGGACAGGCACAGTTTTGAACTAGAAAAATACAAGATAAAATCTTCTTTGGGACAGTTTCCATCCCATAATTGTTCATTTTTTCATTTGCTTTCACTATCCTACCTGGAAAAAACATTTGTGCAGAAAGAGCAAGCAGAAGGCGTGTCCTGCTTGTGTAAGGTGCCCTCAGGGTATGTCTTTCTAGTGAAGTGCATATAAATGTGTACTGACATATTGCTTCTGTTCAAGCGTGATTTGTTATGCAAATATTGAGGGTTTAGTCATTCATATTCAAACTTGTTAGAGTGGTTTTATGTCCGCATATTTCAGATGTAAATTGATATGCAGTGACACAGACCTTTGTAAAAAACAATTTTGAAATTAAGATTTCTTTTTCTTTGTACTATTTAATTAGTTGAAAAATGCACACACCATCTTGACTCACATGAGAGACAGCTAAATGGTAAGGTAAAGATCAAACAGCCATGAAGTTAAAACAAAATTAAAAGACATTACGCATAATTGTAATTAGCAACATTATGTATTTATTTTCCCAAAAAAAAAATGATCACAAAAACGAGACATTTCCTACAAACTTTTAACATGACTATCTAAAATTTCAGTTTATTTTTTTTAATATGGAAGTCATATCCTAGCATTCTATTTATTACTTCTTGAATCTCACACCTGGCTGTTGTCCATGTAGAGTTTACATGTTTTCCAAAGACATGTATGTGACATGACTGGAGGCACTTAACTTGCTTTTGCTCCAGGGCCTCCATATAAAAAGCTGACACCAAGCATCTCTGTCTGGGATATGTGGTAAATGACAAATTTGTAATGCAAGATATTGTTTATGGCAAATAAAGTGAATTAAAAAAATTTGGCCCATTTGAATATATGTGTGTGTGTGTGTGTTAGTGTGAATGGGACCTGTGATGAACTGTTTCTTGTCTTGAACCCAGTGCTGTCAAGACAGACTGCATTCCCAATATGACCCTGAATTGGATTAAGCAGATCTGAGAAGGTTGAGCTATGATATTTTATGAAGACACTAGTCAATCGATAGACTGTGCTTTCCAGAGGTGTGCCATTGTTATTACTGAACTGCTGCAAATGTTTGGCTGGCTGTGTGGTGGACTTATAATAATAATAATAATCCATTACATTTATATTGCGCTTTTCTCAGTACTCAAAGCGCTATCCACACAGGGAGGAACTGGGAAGCGAACCCACAATCTTCCACAGTCTCTTACTGCAAAGCAGCAGCACTACCACTGCACCACCTGTGAGGACTTATGTAATCTGCACACACAATTGTTTTAATTCCCCAGCTCATTTCTGTTAACTCCTTCAGATTCAATGGTATGTTGACTAGACTTTATAAGAGTATCTAATGGTTTATTGTAAAAATATTTTCTAATATATTCAATTAAACTTTTAAAAGTCTAACTGAAATTGTATGCACTTTGCACTTAGAGTGAAGACCTAGGTGGATGCTCATATAAGATGTAACCAGAGAAGAGCATCTTAGGGTGTTTCTTTCCCAAACAGTAAGACCTTCGCTGGAAGATTTGCACTCACTGACAGATTTTGTGCATTATTAAATGGTGAAAGTTCAGAGTTACATGTAATGTAAAGGTACCGAATGAGGGGCACAGGACCCTGTTTCTTTCAGTTGCTGCTTTATGAAGGTTTAGACTGCACACGTGTACCAAATTCAGCAAACACCTCCAAGTCACTAAGAGGATGACCTGAGCATAACACAAGATTCTGGCAAAGTTAGGGAATGCCTGTTATGAAAAATGAAGTCAGCAATATATGGAGAACTGAAATGATAAGCTTATGGATTTTTTTACAAGATGCTAAACAATCAAAATAGAAATTCTGTTCTGTGCTTTGTAAATGTTTAAAGGGTTTTGCCTTTTCTGGCTTCCTCCATTCAAGATTGACATAAATTACATAGTTTTACAGTCCCAAAATAACCACCAGGCATGCCTGCTGTCTAAAAGCCTTACTTGGACTAACTGGAAGTGATGTCATGTTTACACAATACCACAGCAGGTTTTTTTTCACCAAGTGAATCTTGAAATGAGTGGGTTACTAAATGACTGTTTGTGATAAATACAAGCATGCAAGCAGTCTCTGAGAAATGCTCGGAAATAAAATCCAAATAATCACTAGAAGCAGACAACTTCAACTGGAGGTATTTGAAAATTACATGTTTTTTTTATAGATATAAATTTATGGTGCTTAGAGAGTATAAAATCCGTCTCTTCTGTTTAAAAAAACAGATGTACACGTACACACCACTTTGTGGACAAAACTTTATTAAGTTTACAGATAAAAAAACATTTTCAGTGGAATCCTGTTTCTCATATATGGCTTCTCTTGGGTAATTACTATTTATTTTATAAAATAAAATTATTATTTTATTCTGCTTAAGTAACCATTTAATACATATACAAAATACGTTAATGTGTGTGGATGATCCTAAGGTGTAATAAAACTCAAATCAACTGACCTGGCCATATTGTAATGCTGCAGCACCATTTATATTCTTCTTGTGATGACCAAAACGCCAATGACATTTTGTTTTCCCCTGAAATGTAAATCAAACACTTACATTAGCTGTTACAGAGGACAGTGGGTTGTTTTCCTCCTTTCCAGAAATTCACTTGGGCCATTGACTGGAAAAGAACTGTCTTGAGAGTTGGTGTGGACCACTGCCCAGATCTGATGCCTAAAAGCTGGTCAAAGCAAATCCCAAAAAGGGATGCTAGAGAGTCATCCTGGGGCTGGAAGAGGTTGTAATTGAGATAGAACAATGAAGACAACCGGTGGAGGTCACCAAGCCAGTGTTCAGTCTTCCAAGCCTTTTGGAAACAGAAAGGGCATTCTGCTGTGTCCTGTTCAAAGTTATAAGTGCCTATCTGATTAAGGTGACACCTATGTGGCTCCAAGGGAATTTTGAGCAACCTAGAGGTAGCTACCTGGATGGATGGCAGTGCTCCAGAAGTCTTCTAGGGTTTGCCTTTACCAGGACCTCTGAACTCTTGGCTGGATAAGTTTGAGTCAGGAGCAGAGTGGAGACAATGATTGGAGAGAGGTGGAGGAAGATAAGAGAAGGAGGAGGAATGTAGGAAGGTTGCAAACTACTCTACATGGCATAATAAGGTTTTGTTTGTTCTTTTTTCTTTTTGTGTAGACCCGTGCCCCTGTACCTCCGTGATCACCATTTTTCCACTTACAATGAACTCTGTTACTGTAGTGTGGCCTTTGGTGTGTCATTACAAGTTTAGAGTCTGCTCAAACAGTTTGATTCTTCTCATAGATATGTTAGGATCTTATTTGTAAATTTCAGTTCAATCTTCAACACTACAGTCCTAGGATTTCTTTACATCAAGCTAATTGGTCTAACTTTACCTCATAATATTTGTCAGTGTATTATTAGCTTCCTGGAAGGAGGGATGCAGTATGTAAGACTGGGCCTTTAAATATCTGATCCCATGGGTATCAGCATAGGTAGTCTCCACAGCTTTGTTCTTTTACCCCTCTTGTTTTCACTGTACAATAATGGCTGTGCTTTCTTTGATAATTCCACAAAATTGTGAAGTTTGCTGACAATATGACAAATAAGGGTCACATTACTAACTATAATGGCACCTGCTACCAGAGAGACACAGAGCACCTGGTTGAATAGTGTGTTCTAAATAATCTGGAGCTCAACACTATCAAAACAGTGGAACTGGTGATTAACCTCTGCAGACATCCTCTTCCCTACCTGCCTACTGTGGGTATTTGTGGACAGGCTGTTTCCAAGGTGGACTATTTTAAGTATAGACTGATTTTTTCTTCACTATCTAAGAAAACTTTTTCTTGGTCTATCCTTTTCTTGGTCTATCCTAATGAAGGTTTATTAGGCCATCATCACAAATGTTTTGGCCTTTCCTATTACTGTCTGTTTCTGTTCCGCAATCCTCCCTGATCATGACCAGGCTATAGCTGGTGGTTCGATCTACTGAGATGATCTTTGGCTGCAAGGAAGATTACTGCTCTCCACTCACCCCAGCACCCATTTACTCACCAGATAAACATCCCAGAGATGTTACTGGCCCATTGGCACTACACACCATCTCCATAGCTCCTTAATGAACTCAACTCAGGTGTAACCCCCTTCCTTTTCTTCTTCTTGTTATTTTGTGCTACACATGATCCTCTTCTTGTAATCATAGCACACCATTGGTGCTAATTCTTATTGTTGTCTGGTGTTTGTATTGTCTGGTATTTTATGTTATACCAACAATGCCAAGACCAGTTCCTGTAAGACTGGCATACTGGCACTAAAGTGTTCTGAATCTGAATCAAGAGTGTCCTTAAGTGTCACACTTTGTAAATGAGTAGAAGTCTTGTCTTATGATATTAAAGTTAATGTTCTCTGCAGGTGAAACTTCATGAAAACATTTTGTTGAGAATAATATAAACAGTAGAGGAGAGGACGGTGTGATGGCACAGTTCCTCATGGATTCAGAGTTCTTGGTTCTCCTTTTCTGTGGTGTTCTCCCCATGTCTTTGGGAGCTTTTCTCAGGTAACTTTAGTGTTGTTCTCACATCCAGAAAATATACAGTTGGGTTACCTGTTTGGGTGCGTACGTGTCTAGTGCCCAAAGCTAGCTCCTCACTATCCTGAACTAGATTAAGTGGGATTGAAAATAATGTTATTCAGTAATATGATAAATGCCTCACAATTTTTATGTTGTGTACATTTCGCTTCCTGGGTCCTCTCTGTGTGGAGTTTGCATGTTCTCCCCGTGTCTGCATGGGTTTCCTCCGGGTGCCTGGGCCTGTACTTCTGCTTTCCTCCTTTGTTCCTCATCATTTCATATTTCTTCCTTCCTCTCTTTTTGTTCTTCTTTAGTCTTTCTGGGCATAAAATTGTTGCTTTCTCCTCTTACAGAGTGGAGCATCACTTGTTTGTCTGGTGACATGTTCCCCTCTTTGAGCTGAGCCACCCAGTTGTTTCTATGGCCAGGATTAATAAAGAGCAAGACAATTTTTGCTCTGAAAGCCTTTTCTGTTTTAAAGTTTTGATTTTCTCCAACAGTGTCAACTTTTAGATCTGAGGGAATTCCATTTGGGGGGTAAATTGAAAGCTTTGTTAGGCCGTCTTGAATTCCTTGCTATGTGACTTTTGCTTTTGTCTTCTGGGTTTTGTTATTCTTACAAGTGATCTCGTTTTTCTTGTACTATCTCATAAGGTTAAAACAGTAGTATAAAATTACATATATTTCAATCTTTAATTATCCCTTTTTCCCTATCCTTTTTGCAGCAGGTCCTAAATGACTGGTAAAAAGAAGACAGAACATATTTTTCCAGTGCTGGCAGCAAAATACAGCATACAGTTTGAAGTTTAATTATTTGTCAATAAAGCACCCAAAGGTTTGACACCACACTATATCTCAGACCTCCTTCATCTGTACTCCACCTTTTGGCCTTTGAAATCATCTTATCAAAAACTTCTGTCCATTCCACAGTCTCAACTGTAGTTCAAGGGTGATTGTGCTTTTTCTGTGGCTGCTACTGTTTGCTGGAATTGTCTTTCCATTTACCCTCGGTTTTTAAACACTATTGATATTTTTAAATCTCAATAAAAATCTGGTCTTTTTCTCATTAGAAAATGGAGATGTTTAAAGGACATAGCCTCATATTTTTATTATATCCTTTTAATGGTTTGCTAACAATTTGTTAATGTATTTATTTTTAACATTTTCATATGTTTAATATATTTATTTATTTTTTTCTGAAGTTTTTATTCTGTGCTTTACACATAAAAGATTGATTGATTTCTTTGCTAGGGTGAAGCATTTCTAAGGCTGCTTCTTTGGATGTGGCATGTCCTCTTTTTGAAGTTTTAGCCTATAAACACTGCGCATAAATAAAGTTCCATTATAAACAGCACTGACACTGTATGTGACGGAGCTCAGATTTTATTTTGCAGTGCTAGTGACTAGGAACACACACCTTTAATTTTAATTGTATATAAACATGGAAGAGTGACTACTGAAAATTACAGCTGCATTGATAATAAAATGACCCCACATTTACACAATGCAGAATATTTCTTGGTTAAATGAACTTTGGTAGGAGTGCATTGCTAAATTATTAACTATAAAAAAACAGTGATACGCTAGAGGACTCCATGGCCTATGAATCCTGGAGTTTAACCCTGTTTTGTAATATGTCCATTCATAAAAACAAGCAGCGGCAGTGAGAGAGATCCAGATGTATGTTACTTATTGTTCTCCTGCTGACATTTGAAAGGTACATGCAAAAAATTGGAAATAAGGAAATTAGATGTACTTTACACCAGATGTTCATGGATTAAAAAGTAGTAGTTGTGTATTAGCGGTAAACAGCAGGATTTACAATTAAATTTCCTAAAGTTTCTAGTTAAACTAGAGAGTTCAGAATGCACACAAATTACAGATTTTACTTTGACATACTGGCCATTTGATTAGGTATACTTATTTGTCAACACAAATATCCTTCTTCTCCAAACAGCAAATCACGTGGCTACAAGACAAAACACAGTCACCAGATTTTGTTTTCATTCAGTCAAACATTACAATGAACATGATGCAGGATCCAAGTGACATTGGCCAACATGGTGGCTCCAGAATTTCAGAAACAGCTGCCCTCCTGGGATTTTCACATATTCCTGCCTCTCAAGTTTATAGAGAGTGATGAAATAAACAAAAAGTGAAAGATAGTTCTGTGGGTGGAAATATCTTGTGAAAGAAAAAAAATAAAAGGTGAATAGTCAGACTCATTCAAAGTGACAGAAAAATCACAAATACTCCTTATTGAAATGGATTAAATCCAACAGAATAATGTCCCATGTCACCAAGCGTTTATCATCTCAGGCTGCTTCCACAAACATAATAGTGGCTTCCAGTTACCATAAATGACCCTCGCTGTCTCTAGCTCTCAATAAAATAAAGCACCTTTGAGATGGGATAGTCTGGAGGGTTTTCAGCAAAACTGTATGACCAATTAGACAGGAACTGTTTGAGGCTGTTGGGTCAGCAGGGACCAAATACCTAAAAAATGTTTCCAATACAATTTTAAATTAACCCTCCTGTTACATTCATTTCTCAGGAACAGCAATGATGTTCCTGGGTCAATTGCACTAGGGGCAGGTTTAATTATCCAAAAGTGTCAGAAACCAAAAAATCCCAATAAACATTGTTTGTATCTCATTATTAACTGCATCACTAACCATTTCAATGAATATTTAGTGCAATAGTGTTCTAAATCTCTCACAGATCATGGTTCAATGAGGATAATACACTCGTTTTTCATAAAAAATGCATTTTAAAACTTTTTTTTAATCTACACTGGAAAAACCTACATATAAAATGCAATAGTTTTACATGACATTGATTTTTTTTAATTTTATTTAACATTTTAAATTTCTTTCTTTCTTTGGAGTGATGTTGATAAATTAACACGAGACACCTCTTCTGTTCAGGGTCAAATTGACCCGCTGACTTAAAATCAAGACAAATGAGTTATGAGGATTTGTATTGAAAGTAAACTTTATGTAAGCACTGTTTCTGAACCAGAAATGAACAAAACAACAAAATAAGAGATTAGCAATATGAACACGGTGTGTGTGTATGTGTGCCTATGAGTCTCCACAGCACGCAAGTGACATGTCATCACGTTGTGATAGTAAACACTACTGTATGCAATGTTTAGAACCAGAAATGCACAAAAACTAATCGGTGGAAATGAACAAGGTGCATGTGTGTGCCTCTACACAGCACATGAGGGACAGGTCATCACAGTGTGCTTTTTGCAAATTAATTTTGTACATTTCACACAGGTCATGCTCGTCTTGACATCATCCGATGGCTTGCAGACCTGGCACCTCTTCCTTTTCCTTTTTCCCCCAGCAGCAACATATAAAGAAGAGGACAATGATTACTTTGTTTTTTTTGATGATCCCAAGACACACACACTCACACACACTTACCTCACACACTGGTGTACTAGGTGAAGTCCTCTCCTGGATCTCCCTCACTGTAGCTGCAGCAGCTGGGGTCCTTGGCATGTGCTGCCTGTGTTGTATATGCGGTACCACAAGCGCCTTCCCCAGCTCCTCAAGGAAGATACACCTCTTGTACAGCTTTTTTATTTTTATTTATTAATTTTATTGTATTCATTCCATAAAAATAGATCAATTTGTACAAAAAAGGATTGAAGACAAATCAAACCCCACCCTTGAGAAGGAGAGCATGGCCAAAGGAGAATTGCTAAGGGCTTTTTAATAGGGCAAAATAAACAAGGAAAAAAATATATATATAAATAAATAAATGGAGAAGGAAAAGATATGCAGAAATAATTATTTCTTCTTATTCTAAAATATTATTGATTAGATCCTGCCAGGTTTTGAAAAAATTCTGTACAGATCCTCTAACTGAGAATTTGATTTTTTCCAATTTCAAATAATATAAAACATCGGTTTCTCACTGACTTATCAGAGGAGAGTTAGGATTCTTCCAATTTAACAAAATAAGTCTGCGTGCCAAAAATGTAGTGAATGCAATCACAGTTTGCTTGTCCTTCTCCACTTCAAGTCCATCTGGAAGAACACCAAACACAGCTGTTAATGGGTTAGGAGGGATTGTGATACCAAGGCTGTCTGAAAGGCACTTAATTCTATTTTTAATTTAATTTTAATTTTTTTATTTGCACTTCATGTTGTTACACTATGGATCCTGAGTTTTGCAATTTCGTCTATCTGTATACTTGTATATGGTTGAGATGACAATAAAGTTCACTTTGACTTTGATTAGTCATTTCAAGAATGATTTTCTGTATTGAGTTGGGCATTACTAGCTCAAAAGCTGACTTGATGTCTGTCACACGAGTCACTGCCATCCTAGTGGGCCCTGGCACTGTCTTCATTATGTTTTCTGCAGACAGTTTTGCCTGACATATATTTGGGGATGAAGACCACTGTATTTCACCATTTTTTGATGTGAATGTCTTGCTTGGAGGAATATGAATATCAGTTTCCTCATTTGGTTCATAATCAGAATCATCAGACTCAGAATTGACCTCAAGATGGTCTTCATCTTCAGACACATCCTCCTCTATTTCACTGTCATGATCAAAGATGAGTTCCAGAGCTTCCAGGGCTGTCACCTGTTTACTTCTGCTGCTCATTTTGTAAAGCTGTGACAGAGAATATATCATATGTAGCTGCAGAGTGTAATGTTGGTAGGACTCCCTTGCACAGAATCTTTATGTTTTGCTCTTCCCCTGCTGAGTGCCCACTGGAACAGAAAAGGTTCCAGAACAAAGAAGTTGTAACACCTGCATTTTTGCGCTTTACAGATGAGGTCAATAGAATAGGGAGAGAGCATGTGTGTGTGTGTGTGTGTGTGCGTGTGTATGTGTGTGTGTGTGTGAGTGATTGGAGTGAAATATGTCTCACACTTACAAAGAAAGAAATAGTATTTGACACTTCTGACCCCTTTAATCTCCACTTTGACTGCCAGGTCAAATTGACCCGAACAGCATCTATGTAATTAATATAAACCTGGGGATGTTGCAAATATCTGAAATGAATCATTTTCATTTCATATGTTGATTACACTTATTAAGCAAGCATAAGATGTTTCATACTGCAAAAATACTTTTAACTTTTTTTAACTTTAAAATGGGCCAATTTGACCCACAACATAATAGTAGGGTTAATAATTTTCTGTAGGCAAGAAGGGGCTTCTTCTACTTGGTTGTCAACAGGTGTACCTAATAAAGTCTCATATCTTTTAGGTGACTTAGTGCATATGTTTTTAGCTTGTGCTGATTTAGCAGCCTCAATTTATTTTAGTTAGTCTTGATGATGGTTGTGTATTTTTCCTTGAGTTCTCTACTGGTTTCCTTCCACATTCCAAAGTCAGGCATGTTGGGCCAACTTGAAACTCTAAGCAGGTTTTGTGTATTTAAGTGTGGGCATATACAAGAGTATGCCCTGCAAAGGACTTGTGTACCATCCAAGGTTGGATTCTGACATATGCCCAGTTATGCCATGATAGGCTCTGGCTGGCTATGATCATGTATTGAAATAAGCAGACTAAGAAAATGTATGAATAAAAATCATTTATTACACTGAAGGGAACATCAGTATAAACATACATACATATTTACAGAATCTGTTAAATCTATGAAACTCAAAATATGTTACTACAAAAACATTAAATGGTAAAAATAGAACATTTAAGAGCAATAAAGACATTACATATATACATATATTTCATTGATTAAAATACTTCAAAAGTGTAGCTGCTGTTAGAATCTTAGGAAAAGTTCAAACTTCACTGAAAAGACAAAAACTGATCAGTGGTTTAATTTTAGCTTAGATGTTTCTGTCCAAGGCTTTAGCTCAAGGGCTTTCGGTGATTCGTTACGTAGGCAGATTGTTTAATGGTGGAAAGTCATCCTGTGACTCCAATTTTCAGTTGTTATAATAAATTTCACCTCATATTTTTGGTGATAGGTTGCTACATCAACTTAAAAGAATGACATTTCTCTTCCCTTACATGTGCCTCCAGTAATAAACTCTTCTTTTCACATTCCACCACAATGAGTTTGCAGATTCACACACTCATCTGTGTCCAGATGTGAAGCTCAGAGCTGCTGGTTTGTGGTCCACATTGTATACCTATTTGCTGAAATCTGCAGTTTCAAAACACACTGGGTTGAGAAGATAGTGCTGCTCTTGAATTTTCATCCTATTAAGAAAAAGAATTCATGTGAAATTTATTGTCATAAGATTACATTTCCAAAATGTTCTTATATACATTTCCTCTTCATACTTTAGTCACCTCATTGAAATTCTCACATAACAATGGGTCTGGCATTAACTAACATTATTAAATTGTGTAATCCAAGTTAAGGATTTATTCCAGGAGCATCAGGCACAAGATCCAGTTAACCTAACCTGCAAGTCTTTGACAGAGGCGTAGCTAGGTTTTTCAGCGCCTGGGGACAACTGAAGATTTCGCGCCCCCCTCCTGTTTGCCAAAATGCAATGGGGAACATCAATTCGGTGCCCCCTGGATGCTGCGCCGGGGACAGATGTCCCCCCTTGCCCAAGCTATGCCACTGGTCTTTGAAGACAAAGGGAGATTTTGAACACTCCTCACAAACAGCAAATGGATGTGGGATTCAAAACAAGGATGATGGTTTTTTGGTGCAGTAACACTAACCACTGTACCCCCTAACACAGATTCACAGAGTTACCCATCAGTCACTGAAGAGCTTGAATAAAGAATTCTATTAAACTGCCATGCACTAACATTCTTGCTGATATTTCAATGCTCAAGTCAGACCAGAAACCAACATCTGTTGCACACCCTCACTGATGCAGAAGTTCATTCCACATGCACTGCATTAGGTAATCAAAGTTTGTACTTTCATTGTATTCATACTACTAATACTCACACAGTGTCTCCTTTTAAAAGCAACTGGTAGTTCTCTGTTTGGAATGAGGATTCCTGAGTGGACTGTGTCCACCGGTTCATTGTCAGTAGACTCGATTTTAAAATCCTTCACAATCTGAAAAAGAAACAATACAGCTTGTTTTGTTCTCTATGCTGCAGAGTTTTAGAGCTAACTTTAATGTCAGTGTGAAATGTTCTTGTTTCCATTTACAACATTAAGTGGACTATTTTATGAGGGATTTAAGGAACAGTTCTGAAAGACTGATTTTTTCAGTCTCTGCATTTACAAATGTATTTTAAACATCCAGTGTATCCTGCTTGAACAAGAAGATCAAAGCTTTTGAAGCAAAAATTATGCAAAAGCAAACACACTCCAGAAGGAAAGCCAGTTGACTGAACATCATACAGATGCAGCTTCACAAATCTCTCAAAAAGGAGCATATACAAAATAGCAAGTAAATATCACAGAAACATACCAGGATCTGCGGTGGGTTGGCACCCTGCCCAGGATTGTTTCCTGCCTTGTGCCCTGTGTTGGCTGGGATTGGCTCCAGCAGACCCCCGTGACCCTGTGTTCGGATTCAGCGGGTTGGAAAATGGATGGATGGATGGACATACCAGGATTCTAACAAAAGGATTAATTTCTGTGTGAGACTCACCCAGCAGAGGGCCAGCTGTAGCTGAAGTTCAGCCAGTCGCCTGCCGATGCACATTCTCTTTCCAATCCCAAAAGGCACGTGTGCAAAAGGATTAATACAATGCCTCTGCTGCAACCAGCGCTCTGGCTTGAACTGCATGCTGTCATTAAAGCTTTCTTCACTGCATCCCAAAGCATGGCTATTTATCATTAAAACCGTCTGCAAAAGAAAGGCACAGAAGTCAGGAGCTTAGGGTATTTGATGATGATGCAGGTCATTCAAATGACCTGTCATTTTATTTCAACCATGTAATAACTACTCTAATACCAATAGTATTTCTTGTACAGAGGTCCAAAGCTTAAAATATAAGATTAATTAGAGATTTGAATTATATTACATCTTAGGGATCAGAAAGAACTGAAATAATGGATCCTGGAATTTGACAGAGAGACCACAAACAGTCTGCATTGGAAACAACATCTCCACTACCGTAATGCTGAACACTGGGGCTTCCCCGGGCAGTGTACTCTGCCCACTTCTGTACACTCTGCTGACAAATGGTACAGCTACGTACAGATCTAACACCATCATTAGGTTTGCAGATGACACAAAGTTTCATCATGAATGGCGATGAGTCAGCTTACAGAATGGATATATGTCCACTGGCAGATTGGTGTAAGTTCAACAGTTTGTCTCTTAATTTGGGCCAGACCAAAGAGGGAATTGTGGGCTCTGAGTTGGAATTGGTCAAGAGCAACAAATTCCTTCATGTGCACTTGGCAGCTGACTTTACTTGGTCAATTAACACCACCTCCATAGCCGAGAAGGTGCAGCAGCATCTCTGTTCCCTTTGGCGTCTGAAGAATGCAAGCCTGCCTCTCTCTGTTCTTGTCACATTCTACAGGGGCACCATCGAGAGCATTCTGACCAGCTGTGTCACTGTCTGGATTGGGCACTGCAATCTCTCTGACCATAAGGTCCTACAGTGGGTAGTGCACACAGCAGAAAAGATCATTGGGATCTCTCTGCCCTCCATTAATGACATCCTTATAAAGTGTTGCATCCACAAAGCCTATAGCATTGTGAATGGCTGCTCCCAACTCTCAAACCGTCTCTGTTCCACGTACATCTAACAAAAGGTACTATAGCATCCAAACAATTCTGCCAGGTTCTGCAACAGATTCTACCACATTGGATGTCCTGACTCTGCCCCCCACCTCATATCTGCTCCTATTAGCTTATTTACATGCAGTACAATTGTTACACTTGTTACTACTGTTTTTTTTATTATTATGTTATTTATTATTACTATGCATTTCAAATTATTACTCTCTTTTCATTATTTTATTCACCAATTTACAGTATATTATAGTTGTTTATCCGTCTTGCACTTGTCCTATATTTATGTATATGTTACATCATGGACCTGGGGATCACTAGTTCTTGCCACTGTATGCTGCAATACTGTGTATGAACTCCATAACAATAAAGCCACTTGACATGACTTGATAAAGAGTAAATGTTTTTTTGAATCTTGATCACTAGATGATGGGGTTCATACCAAGGCTATAAAAGTGTTTTTGTCTATCTAAATCAAATATTCACTGTTACATTTAAATCCTTACCCCTTTAGGAAGCATATAATCTCCAAGCACTGTGTCTTTGTCAAGGGTTCTGCTTGTAAATGGAACTGATGGTGTTAACCTAAAGCAAAGGAAATTAAAACTGTTATTTAAAAACTCACTGCATACATTGACTATTGCAAGAATAAAAAAAAATAAACATTAATTTGAAACGTGTACACAAACTTCATATTCATGGTAAATCATTTCTATTCTGAAAACCCTGTTAGCTATAAATTATGACACCCAAATGCAAAAATAAATTCCCTAATATCTTAGACACTATTAAATATAAATGTTAAAGTTAGCAGATTAAGAACTGACCTTGTCCATTTTCTTCAAGATTATGACTAAACAGAGGATTACTCTCTAATTTATAGTATAACAAACAGCTAAATGAATGGAAATTTGAATTAAAATTGCTTACATTTTAAATATGTATTGCTTTCATTATAATTCAAAAATATAGGATTAAAATGCAATTGCAACAGCTTAGTGAGATTCTGTGGTAGAAATGTAACATCTTATTAAAGATAGAAACGTCCTCTAACAGCACAATTCAGTAATCAGGCAGGAGAACCGCTGTTCATTGTATCTTTTAATGACTCCACGGCAAAATGCCTTGGAGGGAGCATTGTTTAAAAGCAGTCCGTTACAGAATGGTCAGAGAAACAAAGAATAGAGGTTCATTTTATAAACTGTTGAATTTACATACAGTGTCAATCAATGCATACATTTTACTCTGGTTGGTTCATTGGTTTACACCCAAATGATTTATAGAAAATAAAAAGTCTTATATTCTGGTTCTTTATTTGGTTTCCCACATTTATTAACCCTTTATGCTATTTCTTTAAGATGAATGCTATGTTACCCTAAAATTATTCTTCCACATTTCCTAAAATAAGAACACAAATGGAGTAAGTCACATGCCTCATTGATTCTTTGAGACAGGCCTTAAGATATGGCATCCTCCTGATATCATCTGCACTTGGAACCTGTTTTACTGGCAACACATTTTGGATTTCCTTGTAAAGTTTCTCTTGCACATTGGGGTTACGGGCCATATTCAGAATAACCCAAAGAAAGCTGTTTGCAGTCTAGAAAAAGGAAATGAAAACAAATTTGAAGTAATGAGAAGAGAAACAAACTTTAAGGAATCTTTGCAGTAATTATATCATTGCCTTTGTTATAAATAAAACAAAACAAATTACAGTTAAGAATCATAAGTCATAAAAATAACAGGCATCTATGTTAATAAATTACATTCTTCCTGCTATTAAAAGTAATGGTTAAAGTTTATGCTTTACTATGTATCTGGCTAAATCACCTGACAGTTCTAAATTTAGAATTTGAGAAGACTGGGCATTTTAAGAGTGCACAAAAAAATAAAATTGGCGGATGTCTTCTAAACAGCTTCCTCAATTAGCAAATGCACTTTCAGGTAATAACAGCACAAAAAATGTATTTATACACAACAGGCAAGAACAATGATATGGTAATTGAGGAGTCACATTATAAAGTGGTTTTAGGAGTTGTAAATCATTGAAGGCACCATATAAAAGAATGGCTCAATGATCCATTCATCCATTTTCTAACCGAATTCACCTTGATCACAGTATGAGCTGAAGCCTAACTCAGCAAACGTAGACAATTCCAGGAGACAGCACCAGTCCATCGCAGAGTGAACACACACATACACACTAGTACTAATTTAGTATCGCCAATTCACTTAACTTTAATGTCTTTAGAGGAAACTGGAGTACCAGGAGGAAACCCATGCAGACAAGGGGAGAACATGAAAACTCCTTTCTGTGAGGCAGCAGTGCTACCACTATGCCACATATGACTTAATGATATTTATCCATCCATCCATCCATCCATTTTCCAACCCGCTGAATCTGAACACAGGGTCACGGGGGTCTGCTGGAGCCAGTCCCAGCCAACACAGGGCACAAGGCAGGAACCAATCCTGAGCAGGGTGCCAACCCACCGCAGGACACACACAAACACACCCACACACCAAGCACACACTAGGGCCAATTTAGAATCGCCAATCCACCTAACCAGCATGTCTTTGGACTGTGGGAGGAAACCGGAGTGCCCAGAGGAAACCCACACAGACACAGGGAGAACATGCAAACTCCACGCAGGGAGGGCCCGGGAAGCGAACCCGGGTCCCCTGGTCTCCCAACTGCGAGGCAGCAGTGCTACCCACTGCGCCACCGTGCCGCCTTAATGATATTTATCTGAATTAATATTGAGCTATTTATTTTCTTAACCCACTTGATCCAATTTAGGGTTTTTGTGGTGGTAGTAATCAATTACAAAAATGCTGTGTATAAGGAAAAATTATATTTAGTGACAATGACAGTTGGATGCTTTTCTTAGGAAATCCCTGAGCTAGAACCATCAGACATGATAAATATAGAATCCTGTGTCTTTGCTATTTACATTTACTGGTTATACGTTAATAATCTTTTTCTTCTTTTGGCTAATCTCATTAGGGTTTGCCACAGCAGATCATCTTTTTCCATATACATTAAAAATGAAAGTAGAAAATGGCAAACATATATTGATCTACAGATTAACTACTTTAACTTGGAACTTTGTTAAAATATAGTTGAAAAGACATCAGCCTTTGCAATATATTTCTCAACAACTGGAAAAAATACTTACAGTAACTAATACATCAATTTAAATAAAAATATACAATTTAATAAAATCCCTTAACTAAATTTGTATTTAGCTAAATCTAGGGTGGCAAAATTGTATGAAATTTTAAAAATTACCCTTGTTTATTAATAATTGGGCTGAATATAATTCAGTATTTGAGAATAGTGGGACATAGTAGTGCAGTGCTTAGTACTGCTATCTCACAGGACCAGTGCCTCAGGCTTAAAACTTGCAGTGGTTTATTGTCTGCATGGACCATAAGCATTCTTCCCGTGTCTGTGAGAAGTTCCAACTAGGTATTCTAGTGTTCCTTGCACACCCCAAAAGAAGTGTGCTTTGGGTAAACTGGTGGTTCTAAATTGGTCGAACTATGTGTTTGTACATGAATAGTTCCAGTCACCTCACAGGGCTGTTTCTTTTATGATTTGACCTCCACAACTCTAAATTTGATTAAGAGGTTTGAGAATGTACTTGTATTTTTTTAAGTCTAAGTCATCAGTTTACATGTGTGGGCTTCTGTTCTTTAAACATGTTTAAACAAATACCAAAGAAAATATCATAAACATATTTTAGCAATGTAATATCTTTAAACTATGATTTGAAAGGCTATTAATAAAAAGGTTTATTAATAAAAAGTCCAAAAAGTGTACAACAAATAGTTCTGTTTAGAGATGTGCAAAATAGCCAGACTTTGTTTTTATCAGGAAGATTCAAAAATGGGAAAATAAGCACACTGCTGAATTAGATTCACTTCAAGGTTGGTATGACAGTACAGACTTTACCAGTAGCACATTTTTGAATTAACATAAATTGCCTACTATATGCTTTCAACTTCGCTTTGAATACAATTGTATAAGATACTGCTTAAGTGGTAGCTTCTATTTATTATATAGGCAGTACCTGCAGTGTTAAATTCGTTTATAAAATGTGTCCTCTACAAAATACATTGAAAGTCCATTGCAGTGCTCATGTTCAACATTATATCAGAGAGAAAATGACAAACCTAATATGGCCAACAAGCTACTGTTAGGATACATGAAATTGCTGGAGGCAAAAAGGACCGGTCAGATCTGGATGGGGAGCATGCACTGGCACAGCACATTGCCACACCCACCACATGATGAAACAGCTTAGGATCCTAGTTGCCCACCACCCCAGGTAGACATGTGGTCCAGTCCCACCCTCTGGAAAGGACTGTCTATCTGCTGCAGCTAGGTATTATGTAGGTGTCCCCTTGGCCTGGTCCAGTGCTCGGGTCCTTAACAATGAGGATCCTGTGAACTGGATCACCCTCGGGGGAATCACACAAGCTTTGGTATTTAATGTTCCTCTGATTACATTTCCTACAACAAAACCTCAAATTCATAAGAGTACCGTTTCAACTCCGCCAATCTGAAGCTCTGTGGTTGTGGCATATAGCTCTTTCCTAGATAAATCACTGTGCTTGAAAATGTCACAAAGGAAGTCTTCTTCTGGCTTCTCAGAATGTGTGCTCAGCCTCTTGTCAATATAAAGTTTTGCTGTAAATTTCAGAGAAAAAAAATTAAAAGAATAACTTTAAGTATCTGGGATCAATTCAATAATCCATCCATCCAATTCAGTAATCTATTTGGATAATTTTTAAAGCATTTGGAAAATAAGCGCAAGCATATGCAGAGAAACAGCAAAAAACCCTGTCTCCCTAAAAGTAGAAAAATATGTCACACATTAAACAGAAGAAATAAGAAAAAAAGAGGGTGCTATAATATGCATATGTATGCATGTATTGCTACAGGATGTTAAATAAAATGTAAAAAGAAATGTAGTATTTTAATATATTATCAGTTTTATCAATATTCTCAGAAATGAATTAGCTCATTAATTTTAAAAGGTTTTTTTCCTTCCTTTTTGATCCTTCCAAACAATTGTAGTATATAAATCCAGCATCGTTATACTTTTCTTCAGAGCAATGAGGCATGTTTATATATGTAGATAAAGCATATTTTTCTACTTTTCTGTTCCTATTTTACATTCGTAAATACATATAGGTGCTCATTATACTACAATTCACTGAATTGAATCAAAGTATAATTTTTTTCTTGACATGACATAGCACTTGTGATTTATATATAAAACTAGGAATTATTATTTCCTTCTACTAGGACAAGGAATTAAATCAATAATAAATACAAATGTTAATACTTCTATTGCTTCTATATGTACAGCCACATAAAACTTCATGTCCAGTTCAAATTGTTTAAAATCTTTTTGAAAAGAAGTGCTGTTCCACCAAAAACTGTATCTTATTCTAAAAGAAACAATTTCCCACAGGACATGGACATTTATGAAAAGTGCTGAATTTCATGCAATAAAATAATTTGTTAAAAAAAAAAATAAACACAAAAACATCCTAATTTACATTGTTCATCTGTTTCCTTACATGAAAAACACTAACAGGAAAAGGATAAAATATGTAGTGTAGGCGTTGGTCAAGTGAGTCAGCTATTATAAGTATTACTGGTTAAAAAGTACAAGGAGTTTAATTTAAAACTTTTTTTTCAAGAAATTATCTTAACCTTCAAGTTTAGTACCATTTCAAAAAAAGAACAATTTATAAACAAATCAAAACAAAACCAATTTTTACCCATACTATAATGGCCATCTGTTATGAACAATTGAAGAAGTCAAACAGACAGAAATGCTAGCATTACAACTATACTTTGACATCTCTTTGAGTCCACTTTTTTCATGTTATGAGAATAGAAAGGCATCATGCCCTTCACACTAGCAGCAATAAACCAAAGCACGTGTCTAATGAAAGTGAAGTGACCTTAGGTCAACACTCTGTTAAACTCACCACTGGCTCCAGCAAATATTTGACTCTACTTCCTCACTGCAGGTCATACAGTTTACTACAGCCTAACTGAGATTAACTGCTAATGATGCTTCTCAGTTCACCGAAATGGCATCAAGTTCACATTCTTTTCACCTAAAGATATGAACTGTGCAGCTCTAACACCACTAGTGTCCAATATGATCATTATCATTCACTACCTGATGTGAATTTTGTTCACAATAAGGCCACAAGAGAAACAGTCAAGAAATAACACTGCCTCACTACTTGTAAGGAGCACAAGCTATCTGCTCTGCATTCAAGTCAGAGTGTTGTTACATCCATCCATCCATTATCCAACCCGCTATATCCTAACTATAGGGTCACAGGGGTCTGCTGGAGCCAATCCCAGCCAACACAGGGCGCAAGGCAGGAAACAAACCCCAGGCAGTGCGTCAGCCCACCGCAGGGTGTGCGCGCACACACACACACACACACACCAACCACGCACTAGGAACAATTTAGAATCGCCAATGCACCTAACCTGCATGTCTTTGGACTGTGGGAGGAAACTGGAGTACCTGGAGGAAACCCACGCAGACACGGAGAGAACATGCAAACTCCATGCAGGAAGGACCTGGTAAGCGAACCCAGGTCTCCTAACTGCGAGGCAGCAGCAGTATATTAGTAATTCATGTAGTTCATTAGTAACGTTACATTCCAGTAATGCAACTGGCTGATTTAAAACGGTCACCTTTACATAAAATAAATAACATTAGGTAAAATTACACACATGTACATTTTAGATGGAAACACATTTCAAATCAAAGGCAGAACATTTACACTGCTTTTATTACTGTACCTGTCTGAAAAATATGATCCCATGCATTTGTGTGATCCTGCCATGTTTTTGTGTTTAAGCTTCTATGAATTTCCACAGGTGTCACCATCATTTTTCCAAAAGTGCTCATCATCTAGGAAAAAATATCAATACAGTATGAAAATTACAAAGTTTAAATATCATTATCTACATTAAATCATACTATTATTATGTAACAATCTGCACAATATATTAGTTCAGAGCACACACAAATAGATTGTGAAATTCATAATTGTTACCTATAACATTTGGGGCATTACACAATTTGTAATAGTTCAAATAGTACAGAATAATTTAATAGCAAAGTCCATAAATTTGCCTGGAGTGGGGTTATCTTAAAGAGGAAAGCACTCTGTACAATTCTTTTACACCTGAAATAAACTTAGTTGTCAAGGTGAAGCGGAAATGTTGATTGATTGACTTAATTTGAGCACTCAGTAAAAGCCACTGTACATTGTTTTCCAAATTCAGAAAATAAATATTTGATACGACAATTAAAGACTGATGCTTAAATAATTTTTTCACAAAAAAAGTGGCTTATTCCATCTCATCAATAATTTCTTGTTCATATAACCCAAATACCAATTTTAATAAAGTGGCGACATTCGCTTTTCTAAAAAACCAGCAGTGTTTTAAAATGAGACACCTTTAGTCTGATAAACTGAATGAGCCTCCAACCAAAGTTCCTTTGTGACTGAACTGCACCAAGTGCTTTTATCTTTATTATGCTGTTAAGAATTTGTTCTCACATAATAATAATAATGATACATTTTATTTATATAGCACCTTATCACTTTGTGCAACTCTGTGTCCTCTTCACATTAGTACTTTTAATTAACCCAATTTTTATCATGCACACCTGAAGTTTTTTCTCAAAATGAAAACAGAAGAGGACAGCAAAATTAAGAAATTTGTTCCACCATTACTGCTGCATAGATATTTTAACTATTGGAAATTCCTTTGAATAAAGTGAGACAATCAACTTAGAACACTAGTAGATAAATATATCTATTATCTGTTATTTTTACAATGCATAACAATTCATAAATTCCAAGTATAGTATTTATTCAAATAAGTGACATATAGCAGTAGGTGGATTAGTATTTCCATTTCACTGGATTTCAGGTCAGTGTTTAAATACTACTATGTACAGTTTGCAGGTTCTCTTTGTGCTTATACTGTTGGTGTTTACTCCTGGAAATTAGTGTTCTTCTCACCGTAAATATGTACTATTGAATAAACTAGTAAACCTTAATTTACTCCTATTGTATTTGTGTCTGTGTTATACACAATTATGCAACAGCCACAGCATTAGACATAAGCAGCAAATACTCATTTGAAGTTCACCAAGACAATAAAGGAAGACTAAAAGAATCACATCAGGATTCATACTCCACTTTTTTAACTCTTATCAATGAAATAGTGCTTATATTAATCTGATTACATTGCAATTAACCTATACTACCATCTGTTTACATATTATTCTGTTCAAATTATATTTACTGCATGGGAATCAAAATTGTACTTCTACATACCGTTTTTACAGACTTTATGAAATTCAATGCCTCTTCATTTACATTTTCTTGCAGAAGCCCGAATCTCTTGTCATAAAGCACCAGGCTGATCGCTACAAGAAAAACAGAACTTTTTCATGTTTTCTTATTGAGGCTAATTTATAGTATGTGAATGAACATTACCCTCAGCCTTTAAAGTACAATCATATTTGTTTTAATTGATTAAAAGCAATGCAATAATGTATTTGCAGTTGAACACGGGGAATCAAATATGGTAATTAAGTCTATATCAGATTGAGATAAAAAATATTTAGCCTAATTAATAACTTTTACCAAAGATTGTATAACATCTGTTGTGTACCATTTCCCTTTAATGTTTTATCAAACTACACAATTCCTCTACAAGGCAAACTTTTAAGATACTACTTACTTTCAAAAGACCACTTATTTAATTCTCCATATAGTCCTTCTATTTTTCCTTCTTTGTCACTTTTAGCTTCCAGTCTTTGAACAAAATCAGCCATAACCTGGAAAAAGGTATACTTGTGAAACTGCAGCTATTTCTAGAGACAGAAGCAACTTAAGTTAGTTTACTGGGTATTGAGGAACACTTAACAAAACCGAGGAAGAGCTACCGATACCCTTAACATCATTATTCAGTGCTACTCATGATTTAAAGTAAATTACTTCAGAAAACTCATTTTATATTTCTTTTCGATCAAATACAGTACCTGGTTGATTTTCCCATCCAGTTTTTCCACTTCACTGGGCTTCATTAATTTTTGCTGAAAAGCACTTCTGACTCTTTGCCAATCTTTTCCTTCCCTGCTCAAAAAGAACATTAATCAATCCACAGTGAGCTATACAGTTTAAAGATTTTAAAAAAGAAGTGAAAATATTCTAATGATTGAAAGTACATCAACACAGTGTTAACAATGTTATTTACAAAAAATCAGCAATATCTACAATTCCTCTAGCCTGTCGACTTCTTTGCGTTATTGGCCGAATGATGAAATCATTGGGCTCCGGCTGGTTGCCGACTTTATAGCTGACTCACGTGTGTGTTAGAGGCAGGGGGGAGACTGGAGAGAGCAAGCAGGATTACTCACAGAATGAGCAGCCCGTAGGCTTCGTTGCGGAAGTCTCGGTACGCTTTCCAGGGTTTGATTTCCAGCCTCTGCGGGTAGTTGCTCTCCTTCCTGAAGAGCGCTTCCAAAAAGCAGGGCGCGTTGATGTGCACCGATTCGAAGGAACCCAGCTTGATTCGAAAGATCTTACCAAACTTCTTATGATAATCGATCTAAAAGAGAGAGAGCGGATGGTGTTACACGAAAAGGAGTGCTCAGTCAAGTTGTATTATAGTGCGGCTACGTTTTGCAGCAAGGATGCTGCACGCCCGCTATAGTACATAACGGGTGTGGCTGTATTTACCAGTAATTCGTGTTGCCTTCGCAAACCACCTTTACAAAGCAGCTCCAGCAAACTGCCTACTACTGGCCAGCTAGGGGGACCCGGAATAGGGGCCGCTTCGCGGGACTCTAGAGCACAAGCAGAGGACCGCTCATGACAAGGCTCCAAGCGAACAGGATTTTTCCTAATGAGTTGCAGAAATTTCGAGCCTCCCCTTCGCAAGTGTGAAGTCATTCTGTCGACCTAAGGAATGTATAAGCATCCTTGCCATCACGAGCATCCGCATTATATAGAGCTGTGATGTTTGTTACAAATTAACCGACGACCAATCAGCAACAAAAACAGGTGGTGTGGCTGCCAAGCCCTCTGTGAAGCTTGGTACCTAACTCGAGGCGGAGAACTGGGTCACTGGGTTCATGTAGCCAGCGGTCCTGCAGGGGAGGGGCAGGCGCCGCGCCCAAGGACGGAAACTTGTATTAGGGTCTTGTGATGTTGAAACACGTGCAAGCTGATACTGATGATAGACTTCATGATCTTTCTGAGTAGAGTTTACTTTTAACCAAATATGCTAGTTCATGCGGTAGCGTTTTACTTCTGATGAATACCTGAATTATTATTATTATTATTATTATTAAGCAAACCTACTTCAAAATCAATCAGACACGTTCTCATTGAAATACAATTTAAAAGAACGATGGTGGGGGAATGGGGCAACGAATTGCCCATTAGCAAATTTGCCAATGCCAGGAGGAGAGTTTACTAAAATGAATACTTTATATAAATAAATTAACAAATGCATAATTAATCACAATATATTATACTTTTATAATATAAAAAATAGAAACTGCACAGATATTCCTATCTGACAAAACCTCACACTATCAATATAAATCCAAAAGAAAGAAGTAACTTATTTTGAATATTTTAACCAGATAGGTAGGTTTAAACGTTTTATGCAAACTCTTCAGAAATCAGAAACCTGAATGCTTACAAAATTACTTTCTACCCCGTCACTAATTTGAAGAGGAAAGGAAAACATAAAGTAAATGAATTGTCTGACAGATTTAAATAAGTATAAGTTCAAGAGAACCATTCCGGGAGCTTCGGGCGCAAAGGCAGCCATCAAGTGAACGGAGCACTAGTCGGTTTATCTTAGCGCGCACTTTCCCACAAGCCCACATTCACATATACTGCAGGGTACATTTAGAGTTCATACCAAACCTAACAAGGTAACCTCGGTGAGAGGTAAGTACAGCAACGCGCCCAAAGAAGAATAGGCGGACTCCACCCAGCGCTATGCCAAAACGGGCGGCTTAAAGGAATTCATAAAACTGGTACTGTATAATATGGCATATTAACGTTAAGACTTCATTCAGTTAAACCACATCCTACTTTTATTTAAAACGATACAATGACAGTTTTAACGAATTTAAAAAATCCGTTTAAAATATAAAGAAAAGAATAATATGTAATGCAGATGTCCTAATCGTTTTTAATTCTTAATCTTTAAAACTGTATTTGAATAAATTTTACGAAAATCCTGAAAACGTCTTTCAACAAATCATACAATGCAATCTGATATTATAAACGTGGATATTAATTTAAACAATATACAACGTCTGCGGTGGGTTGGCACCCTGCCCGGGATTGGTTCCCTGCCTTGTGCCCTGTGTTGGCTGGGATTGGCTCCAGCTGACCCCCGTGACCCTGTTTGGATTCAGCGGGTTGGAAAATGGATGGATGGATATACAACGTATATCAAGTATAGGGATTAGATGATTGAAGTAATTTGCCACTTTACATGTACATTTAGTGTATTTTTGTGTATAGATGATTATAAACTGAAGTTAATGAGTATGAGAATGCTGTTATAGAAAATTAATAACCATTAAAAATACTATTTTTATTTATGTAGCACTTTTAATACATAAAAACAAAACTAAATGCTCCCCATAGATTGTAAACAAATAAATAAAAGTATAACAAATGCAAGAAATGATTTAATATAATAACATCAAATATAGTGAAAAATAACTCACAGCAGATAATAATAACCAACATTAATACAATAAATATCAGGTTTTTAAAAATTGATGAGACAAATAAACACCCTGCAGTTCATTTAACATACAGTGCCTATAACAGTATTCACAAGCTTAGAGGTTTTCAGTTTTTTTAACATTGAATCACAGTGGATTTAGTTTGGCATTTTTGACACTGATCAACAGAAAAAAGATTCTTTAATAAAAACAGATCTCTGCAAAGTTATCTAAATGAATTATAAATATATAACACAAAATGTATGACTCTGACACTCCAGGATATATTTGTGTAGGTTAGGCCACACTGCAGACAATCCACAAGATGGACTTTCCACATACAGGTGCATTTATACTACAGTCAACTGAAACCCCTTGAACACAAATCTTCATTAAACTAATTATGTGACTCCTAAAACCAAATGGTTACACCTGTGATGATTTAGGTATATCATATTAAAGAGGGTGAATATTTATGGGATTCATTATTTTAGGTTTTATACTTGTAATTAATTTAGACCACATGACAAAGATTTTTTTTCACTTTTGACATTTAAGAGTCTTTTCCTGTTGATCACTGTCAAAAAAAAGTTAAATTCACTGTGATTCAACATTGTATAACAATAAAATCTGACAACTTCAAGGGGGTAAATACTTTTTTAAGCCACCGTATGCTATAATCAAATGCCCTGGGAGGAAAGGAAAAGGAAAACTACAACTGGAGGAAGAAAACCCTCACAAACCTAATGCCAATAGACTACCCAGACCTCCTGTACTGGGCATTCTATCAAATATAATGTGGCAAAGTTTATCAAATTAAATCATATCGTGAAAGTCTTGGGTAGCATTCTTTATTCCTTCTATTATCTCAGATAGCTGCCGAATACCAACCCTAAAAATAAAACAGAGAAAAGTGTTTAGTGGCTAGTGCAAATCTTAATTTTCTTGTGATACTGCAGTACCTATTTCAATCTGTTGTAACTGCCAGGAAAAAGGAATTATGAAAAGGCCAAATTAAACAAAGGGTGTTTTTAAAAGTTTTTGAAGTGTTCCACAGTATTCTTCCAGATTTTTGGTGCATAAGAGCAAAATTTGCCTCACCAGGGGCATCATGTATAAATAGTGCGCATATGCAAAAACGTTGTGTTTGCCTGTTTCTACACTCCTGTTGAGAAGTATAAAAACTAAACTTGCCATAATGCCATGCACATTTTCATGGCAGCCTCAGACCATGTGTATGTATGTTTCTGCTTGGTTTTGTAAGCGGGCGGCACCCAGCATCAGAGCAATGCTGCTGTTTCTGTGTCGTTTCCTTTTCTTTTCTATATTTACATCCATGACACGGGCTTTATCAAATACACCAAAATTAATTGCATATTGTTTACAAATTTAAAGCACTTGATTTTAATCAATCTGTAACAATATTCTGGTTCAATAATGGCCAAACTGATCCAACTACCATGGCTGCTTTAGCGTTGTTAGAAGACATCGTATAAGGAAGAATTAGAAGAAAACACATATTTACAGATCATACTGATTTTTTGTCCCATGAAGATGACTGGTGTCTAAATTGATTTAGATTTCCAAGAGCTATCCTCTTGGAGCTGTATGCTGAACTGGGGCCAGCTTTGCAAAGGCAGACTTTGAGGAATTGTGCTCTACATGCTCCTTTGTAAGTTCTGTCCACCCTCGGGTTTTTAGTCACAGGAGCTTTTCAACCTAAACTGGCTGACCATCGGGTATTTCTCAGTCATCACTGAGTCACACCACGCCAGCTGTATGCGATGGTATTATCCGCTTGTCATCCAGATATATAAGATTTCCTTACACAGTGGTTGAAAAGGCAAGCATCAAAGCGCAATTTGCAGCAATGTCCAGTTTTCCAAAAGTAATTGGAGCAGTCAACCACACACACGACGGCACCTTCAGAGAATAAATTTATTTATGTGAATAGAATTATTCCCACTCTATTTGTGTGAAAATTATCTGTGATACAAAAATGTGTCTCATTAATGTTGTGGCGAGGTATGTAAGCACCTCAAAAATAATTGTAGCAGCTCACTGCTCTAACAGTGTGAGCCCTGGAATTTCACTACCTCTTCCAGTGGTGTTGACACTCAGACGCTGGGCTGTGACTCACTTTTTCATATCAACTTTGATATATGACCACTTCTTTTTTATTTTGGACACTTGCCTTCGCTATACTGTGCAACTAATTACTACTTTGTTGCTTATACCACTACTTAATCCACCAAATAGTACATTTTTCCCTGCTCCCACTTCACTGAGCAGGGCCTCCATTTCGCATTTACTGAAATTCTTCTTTTTTTATTCATGCTTTTTCCATTCTTTTTTTAAAAAACAATGAATGGAAGATGCTATTTATACTGATTTACGTATTCAAATATGCAAAATTCTGGGATGAGTCGGAATGGGGCAGTACGCCTGTGCATGTGCATTAAAATTCATGTTGATTGGTATTTATAAAGGGAAAGTGCGTAGAACTTTGCTTATGCAGTTTTATACATTCTACACAAGGTATTATACATGAGGCCCCAGTTCTTTTTTTATTTAGCACTTGAAATAATAAGCAATCAGGAATTTGAGGAAGTAGTACTACAGTTGTAGGGGAAGAAACACTTCAAAATATAAGAAGGAGCAAGACTGGTCAGAGCCTTATACTGTATGTGATTGAGAGTATTTAAAATAGATTCTAAAGGACGCATGCAGCCAGTATAATAATACAAAGACCAGTGAAATTTGTTGAGATTTTCCCTGTTTTGGTTAAGATTTTTGCTGTTGCATTTTGATCTAGCTGCAGCCAATTTATGTCTTCTTTAAGTAGTCTTAATAGTGCATTATAGTATTCTGGATGGATAAAAACTGAAGTGTGTTACAAGTAATCTAACTCCTGCAGTGCTTCATAAATTCAAGAACACACTCTTAGTAATATGATTAGTATGGGATTTGAAGCTTAGCACCAAGTCCATCTTAAAAATTGTTCTTGCTTTATTTCTGGTACCAAATGATGAAATTTAATTGTTAAAGTTCCTCAAGTTATTTTTTTTTCTGCCAGTAACTACAATTTCAATTTTGTACTTGTTTAAGAAAATTCATAGTCATGCTTTCTGAAATGCTAGTAAGAAACTGGAAAAGAAGGCTTAGGGTCTCAGTGTTAACAAACATGATACAAAAGGAAAACTGCGTATCTGTGTTAATTTACCTTGTGTTTCAAAATAATCCTGGAATATGTTGAGTGAATATGACAATGAGATGAGAACTGACCACTGAGGCACACCATATACAATATCATTGATCTCCCATATTCAGTCTCCACAACTTATGAAAAAACTGTTCCCTTTATATAAAATCACATTCGTTTATAGAAGATTCCAATCATACTGTACATTTGGACTGTTGAAGGAAATTAATATGAACACTATGAAAATGTATGGAGGGTTTCCCAACTGGGATTCAATTGTTGTGAGGCTCCAGAACTGGAACCATGTAAATGCGATGCTGACCATTTTTCTCAGTCATTTATTTGGCTCAATGCAAGTATAAATGTATGGGTAAGAACAACTTGGCAAAGGAAATGAGCTCTGTAAAGAGTTGTTTCCAAAGCCAGCCCCTTTCCCACTCCCACATGAATTCCTCTCCTCAACACTAAATTGGTCCAAGCAGTTTTCAGAATTTTTGTTATTTTAGTGTTAATGAACTATTAGTGTTGATTCAGTATTAACATTACTGGTCTCTGCAACCCTGAATTTTATTAAACAAGTTCGATAATATATGGTGTAAGTGCCAGGCAGGATTATCTGGCATCCTGCCCAGGAGAAAACGGACGCTTGCCCAAAAGGGAAGCCGGAATGGGAGGACAGCAATGGATTCTCATCCCATCCAGGATGGGTATGGGACCCTTACACAGGCATGAGGACAAAACAAAGGAGCAATGGGGGAAGGCTCCTTTTCCAGAATATGCTTATCCCCAATCCACTAGATGGAAGCATCTCAAGACCTCGGTAGCCATGTGGACATCTGAAAAGGTATGATGGGAGTTGTAGTGCTGTGAACTGGACCTGCTGGGTTTCATAGGTGCCACTGGGGCTGCTGTGGGGTTTTATGATTCCTGTTTTTCTTGACTTCCCTAGGGGTATGCCCTTGCACAAAAGTATTCACAGGTCAGACATAAAAGGAAGCCGTCCAGCCCCCTCAGTCAGAGTCAGAGTTGGGAGGAAGGAAGAGAAGCAGGCAGGCAAGCAACACTCGCTGAAGGGAGGTGGACAGACAGAGAGAGAGAAGAGAAGGAAGGAAGGAAGGATTGTTATTCATTTGTGCTACAGCTAAATAAACCTTATTGTGGTATTTTCATAATAAATGGATTATCATGGCTGGTTTGTTTCCATGTGTGGTTTAAATGACACAGTTTACTTTGTGTGACTGATTCCGATATCTCCATTGACTTCTGTTCATTTCTTTTGAAGACAGGATTAGTTTTTAGCCAGGGACTGATTAAAGTCCAAAAACTGAGTTGTGGCTGTTTTATCCTTCAGAGTGGGTGTGATTCCAGATGTTAGCTAGTGCCATGGCCCAGAACATTGCTTTTGGTCAGAAAAAGAGCCTGTAAATAGAACAATTCATAAGGAATCTCAAAATCCACAAAGGTCATTCTTTTTCCATTTAGTGGTATATGATGTGTCATTAACTTACTTCTAGACCATTATTTAGAGTTCAGATAAGTAATTACAAATGTCTGCATCCTGGTCTTCTTTTGTGGGAGAAACTGGCAATGTCACAAAACACAGTGGTTAAATTAAAATGTCAAATTATGAAGTCTTCATAATACATGTAACCACCTTCTTGATTTGGAATGAACTCGTACACTTGCTTCATTTTTTGGTAGCAAATGAGGCTGGAAATATGTATTAGTTTTAATTTGACAAATACAAGATACTGATGCTCTGAATAGATTTTTGTTTTTGAATCATTTTCTAAATTATAAACATTCACAGTGAAGACTTTTTATGGGTATATAGATAGGAAGCAGAATTTACATTTAATAATGATAATAGGAAGGCTAACCCACCCACAGGGGATGCACAAACCAGTGTGTTTCTTCACACTAAGATAAATGGGGAGGGTTACGTCAGGAAGGGCATCCGGTGTAAAATTTTGCCAAATCAATATGTGGACAGCAATACAAATTTCCATACCGGATCGGTCGAGCCCTGGGTTAACAACGACTGCCACCAGTACTGTTAGCCAACAGGGTGGCCGAAGAAGAAGAAGGAGAAGAATAGGGGGGAGATGTGTCCGGAGCCAGGAGGAGAGGAGGAAGGTAAAGAGAGTGGAACTGAGGGTAGGAACATTGAATGTTGGCAGTATGACTGGTAAGGGGAGAGAGTTAGCAGATATGATGGAGAGAAGGAAGGTTGATATATTGTGCGCGCAAGAGACTAAATGGAAGGGGAGTAAAGCCAGGTGAATTAGAGGTGGATTCAAATTCTTCTATCATGGTGTGGATAGGAGGAGAAATGGAGTAGGGGTGATTCTGAAGGAACAGTATGTCAAGAGTGTTTTGGAGGTGAAAAGAGTGTCAGACAGAGTAATGATTATGAAGCTGGAAATTGGAGGTGTGATAGTGAATGTTGTTAAGTGCATATGCCCTGCAAGTTGGGTGTGCAATGGATGAGAAAGAAGATTTTTGGAGTGAGTTGGATGAAGTGATGAACAGTGTACCCAAGGGACAGAAAGTGGTGATTGGAGCAGATTTTAATGGACAAGTTGGTGAATGGAACAGAGGAGACAAGGAGGTGATGGGTAGATATGTTGTCAATGAGAGGAATGAAGGTGGTCAGAGGATAGTGGATTTTGCCAAAAGGCTGGACATGGCTGTGGTGAATATGTATTTTAAGAAGAGGGAGGAACATACGGTTACGTACAAGAGTGGAGGAAGATGCACGCAGGTAGATTACATCATATGCAGAAGAGTCAATCTGAAGGAGATTGAAGACTGCAAAGTGGTGGCATGGGAAAGTGTAGTTAAGCTGCATAGGATGGTGGTCTGTAGGATGACACTGGAGATCAAGAACAGGAAAGCTGACTTAAAAGCCTTGTAGGTATAGGCCATAAAATGACAAACTGTAAAGGAGATGTAAATAAATTCTTTGTTTATGAATAGTAATCAACAAATGAGTAGGAATCAAGATAACCATCACGTTTCTTCACATGGGATAGTCAAAATGTTTTGCACTTGACCTATTAAGAAGAAACGCCAGTAAAACCAGGCAAGGTTTATTTTTCAACAAAATTCCTGTGAACACCAATACAGTTAAAATGTTTGCAAAGCTTTTCTATGCCACTCAAATAAAATGTTTTTTCAAAGTTGTGTAACCACTCATCTGCAGTTGACTTGATCATTTGCATCACACATCCTACAGAGGTAGCCCTTTACATTGGGGAACTAGTGGTAGTCAGGTTTGGACAACAAGGTGAGCGTGGTATGTCTTTAAACCCACATTTTAGTAAAGCAGTCCTTGCAGCAATGTCAGCAGAGGTGTTTTTGTGATTTTGTTTCAAATTGTATATGTTTTTTCAAGTCTTTGTCTCTAAAAATTAAGACACATATTTAATAGAACACCAAAGTATCAAAACCAAAACACAGAAGTCACATGCTGTTTTTTTGCAGTTTAAAAACTGGTCAACCATTCATTAAAGGCTAAAAGTATGATAGTTTAGACGTGCATGTTACATTATTTGGGGCTTCTAAAAAGGTCCTAGGAGTGTTGTGAGCATGTTTTATCATTGGCTGATATACTCGCTGCTGTTGATTCATGGTCTGTGGTTGATTCTACTGACTTATTTTTCTGTGATCAAATTTTTATTGAAATACTAGAGGGCTTCACCCCCTGCTCGCTTCGCTCGCCAACCCCTGTGTTTGGTTAATCGGATATACAATTAAAAATTTTTTTTTCTTTGGAATTGTTTCAATTTCATTATTTATTATTATTATCACTTTTACTTTAACACTTCATTAAAAACAATATTTTTTGGAGACACATTGTGACAACACAATGTATAACTGCCCGCAAGTGAATATTGTTTCTGTTTCTCTAATAAATAATCCAACTTTTTCTAATGTTTGTCCCTGTGATTTGTGATGTCCCTATTGATTGTCATAGCAAAAGCTATTCTCACGGTAAACTGTAAATATTTTAATACGAATGGCATATCACGATCTCCTTTAGTGTGTAATGTTATTTGCGGAATATATACATTACCTTTCTTTTTGCCTGTTAAAATTTGCATCGCTTCTCCATGATCATCAATATACACCTGACCGAATTGTGTATTCTTTGAAATTTAACTTGTCGTTGCTTTAACTGTTCCGGGACCACAGATTCTCATAGCGTATGGTCCATTATTGTGTAAATCCATGTTTTGTGCATTGAATGATACGAATGCGAAAAGACTTTGTTGTCTACTCTTTGCCTTTTATTTCTGACCTCGATTTGTCCTGCTATTTTTTCAATTACACCTGGTTCTGATGATTAAACACCTTTTCTTTGCGGTAATGCGATCTTTTCTATCGTTTCTTTGATATTGTAGCGACTGACATGATAAAGTGTCACAAAAGTTTTACTTGAACAATCGCCGACTTCCTAACCCCAAACACAACTTTCTAGCACCCTCTCTAATGCCCCCCCTTACTGCATCAATCAATACCCTGCTATCAGTCTTCCCTCAGTACTCCGCCCTCCCTCAATCGGACCGAACAGTCACTTAAAACCAAAAAGACTTCATCCTGGCTGGGATGCTACAATACTTTCTAATTTTACTGCTTTCATATTCTGTACCTTTGTCTGCATGTGTATCGCGCCATTGTTTGTTTGAGCCTTTCGAATTCCACTGCTTTCATAATCTCTTATCTGCCTTTTTTTTCTCTCCAACGTCTTTGGGTTTCTATTCTCCGTATTGTCCTTATACGCTTTATATGTGCTGAGAGCACATGATCTGAGTGTACTATGTGCTTTTACACGACTGAGTGTTTTTTGATGGGTGTGCTTTATATGATATCTTTTGTAAGTAGGGCATGTCTTGCAAGAATCCCATGTTCCACGTCCCCGCGAGATGGCCCTGGGTCAATCTCTTGGCACCAAGTCTCATGTTTACGGTCCCCACGAGACGTTCCATGGCAAGTCTCTTTTGTCTTGCAGGTCTTTTAAATGTCTTCCGAGAACTTCCGAGAAGATCACGTATCGTCGCCTTGCTTTACTTTCCAGGATTTTTTTTTATAATAGAGAGACAGGGCCAACATTTTAAAGGGCCATGTTGAGAAAATTATAACAAGGTAAAAAACTATGCTCACACCCAACCCCCGCAACACAACACAATACAACAGAACCAATGCATTTTGTTTATGGGAATAACATATTGGTGGGCAACTTTAAGTTTGTTGTTAATTAGGTTTCCGTGAAGTGGGAGAAAAATCTCTGAGCCAAACTGACTAAACTGATAGCAAGCAGAATATTGATACTGATTTTTGTCCAGAGGACAGAGTAAGTGAGAAATTATAAAAAGGATTTCTACATTAGAACAGTCTGGATGAGAACAGGCCATTCAGCCCAAAAAAGCTTGCTAGTCCTATCCACTTAATTCTTCCAAAATGATATCAAGTCTGTTTACAAGTCACTAAATTTGTAACACTACATGTTAACTTATTGCAGGTGTCTGTGGTTCTTTGTGTGAAGAAAGACTTCCTAATGTTTGTGAGAAATTAACCCTTAACAAGTTTACACTTTCTTGTTCAACTTATCTCTCTATTATAAAAGAAAATCTTGAGACGAGACAAGACTTTTGCGAAGAGATTTTTTCAAGTCTCGCCCTCCTCTCAGCCATTTCAGGTTAACGGCCCACGCCCACCGTCCTCTCACCTCTCATTCATGTGAATGTTTTTGTCAGACACAGTTCCTGCACTCTGAGCTGTTAGAAATTTTTACGTTTTCCTCACTTTAAGTTCCCAATAAAAGAAGACTTATTATGTCCAAATCTTATTGAAGACTTTCATCCCGAAGGGTTATCAACAGAAGAAATAAGTACACTGGCAATCCTAGCACAGAGAAATGATAAAGTCAAATGAATTAATGCGAAAATTGTCGATCGGTTACACAGCAAATTGGTTAAATGCGTATCAATAGACTATGCTGAAACAGTTGGTGGTGATGTTGCGGAAGATGAAAACATCAACTTATAATATCCCGTAGAATATCTACAAACGTTAACACCGTCCGGTCTTCCAGAAAGAAGGATGTATCGTAATGTTATTGCGTAATTTATGTATGAGTGATGGGCTATGCCAGGGGTAGGCAACGTCGGTCCTGGTGAGCCGCAGTGGCTACAGGTTTTCATTCCAACCCAATTGCTTAATTAGAAACCAATCATTGCCAATCTCAGACCTTATTTAATTTTATGGCTTGTTAGTCTGTACAATGTAAGGCTCTTATATCGTAGATTTTTTTCCTTTCCAAGGATATCATCCAAATGATATGAAGCCTAAAACAGATCATTTTCAGTCTGTCACATTTTTCTATTAAGTGTTTTATTAAATCAAACAGTGCATGATGAACACACACAGATGTAATTGGAAAAAACCTAGCTGGAGAACTGCTGGCTGCTTTGTCTTTTATATCTTATTGCTAATAAGGAGCAATTAAAACACTGAATGCAGCAGTTTAAGATTGAAATAAGCAATTAAGGTTGGAGAACCTTAACAAGCGAGACCACTAAAATGAAGCATCAAAATGTCACTTAAGCAATATGTGCTTCATCAGCAATAATTGAGTTCTCGTTAAGGAACTGGGTTGGAACAAAAACCTGCACATACTGCGGCTCACCAGGACCGACGTTGCCTACCCCTGGGCTATGCAATGCGACAGATTAGCTGTATTCAAAATTGGTCAAACAATTCTGACATGTAAAATTTTAACAGGTGACAAGAAAGGTAATGTAGTACATCTTCCATGAATTACATTAGACACCAAAGGAGATCTTGATATGCCATTCGTATTAAAACATTTACAGTTTCCTGTTACAGGATGGGAAGCAAGTGCAGATGAATTTGGAACTCCACAATCTTTAAAAACAGATATACGTTGTAAGTAAAAGAAAAAGGAAGACGTTTTTAATGATTGGAATGTTTCAAGGCCTGACTAATCAAATATATCACCTAGTGCATGAATACCTTTTCTAGACCATGGCTGGAACATAATGAGACTACCACCAAAGCACAGGGCTAAGTTATGAAAAACAGAAGTGTGTGTGTGTGTGCCAGGCTGGACAAAGGCCAATACATCTCTCCACCTTATGTCATATTTCTAAAATGAAAGTGACTATAGAATACATCTTAAAAACTCTAAGCTTACAATATTTATAATTCCAGAAAAGGGGACGGTGGGAACTGAACCTGGGGATACCCTATTGCACTCCAGCAGTAGTCATGAGGAAGGGTCAGCCACATCCATTTTAATACTTGACGCAGGACAAAAGCACAATGGTATAAATCAAGATCCGGCAGTGGTGTTAGTAACTTAATCTGAAGATCAATTCATAACCATGACCATGATATACACAAAGTTGAGCCCAAATTTATCAAGCACAAATTAAAAAATATAAATTTTGACCAATGCTTTTAGATAAGGTTATTTTGTTAAATGTATATTCTTTTGCAGAATTGTTGTTAATGCTGCCCCTGACACTTGATAGCTGCTAAATTACCTTTTTTCTACTGATAGAACATCATCATCTAGGCCTACAGAGCTTTAAAAAAGAATGTTAACCTTGCAACGATTCATATAATGGAAAAGTACATTCCAGATTTTGCATTAATTATTAATATCAACCTGTAAATAATAAGTTGTACACAAAAAAATTTATATATTATTCACTGTTTCCATTATTTTTCTTAGCATTAGTTTGCATATTCTGTCTTTTTAGCTGAGGTGCCACCCAGTGCACTCGGGTCCCAATCCAGGTGGTCTGTTGTGTGGTGGGTGCAGAAACGCACTATTGGCACATGCTCCCAACCTCCTCCTCCTCTTTAGCTAAATCATTTTAACTGCTTTAAGAATGCTTTGTGGTTCAAAGTAAAAAAAATCATAACCTATCATTCTTAAACCTGCTTTATTTAATTCATGGTCTCCATTGGCTGGCAGCACTAAACACAAAAGAGGAATTAACCCAGACCATGAACTGGATAAGTAGATACAAAAAGTGGATCGATGAATGGATAGATATTTGCAAGAAGCAAATGTGCTTCAGTCTTTTCAGTTTATATTTAAATTTGTTTATTTAGCAGATAGTATTGAATTATAAATCCTTGGTGTGTGAATACAAATATGAGAGAAATGAGCATGCACTGAATATAACTACTCTCATTTTCTTTATTGATTCCATGCAGTAAATGCTAGCCAACATCAGAAGCAAAACCATGAAAAGGAATGCATGAAATATAAAAAATAAAAAGTTTACAAATACATCTCACTAACTCGCCATCTGCATGTTCTGATAAGGAATGAAATACACTGAGCTGGTCACACCAGTCTGGTCTATTTATTGCAACTGTTTCCAAAAGTTTTTTTGTGAATTTCCAGGTGTTTTCAAAGAGCTATTCAATGTGTGGCCTGTGTCTGCACATGGGTCTTCTCCCATGCCCATGTGTTTGGTACACATTCCATGTTAGATGTTGTGACAGATTGAGGTCTCCGTGACCCCTTGAACCCTCAGACTAGACGTCAGACACCAGATAAAAGTCCAAATAATAGTTTTATTATTAATAATAATAATAATAATAATAGATAGATAGATAGTGGACAAAGCACCCGCCACTCCACAATACTCAATAATAATCAATAATTCAACCAACAATAACCAATACTCCACTCCCAGACGCGTTGCCACCCTTCCACCCAGCTCAGCTCAACGTCTGGGATTTCCCATCGTCCTTTTATACACCCTGACCCAGAGGTGTTCCTGTCCAATCCGTCCACAGTTCCTTATCCCTTTCGGGTCAGGGTAAACAGTCCTTTTCTTCAACCCGGGAGCACATCGTATCTTCCTGTCACGTGACCATGACGTACTCCCGGGTTATAGGGCACATAAGAGCCTCCGAGTCCTCCTACAGCGACTCCTGGTGGCCCCCAAGGTATCCAGCAGGGCTGCGTATAAAAACTACATAGTCCATGAGGCCCTGCTGGAACTCGGGGGACGTTCACACTGTTGGGAGAGCTCCTCCTGGCGGCCTGGGGGTGAGAACCGGAATCGAAAGCCAGCAATCCACCACAATGTCTAGTGGACTTCTCTTTTACAATGCAATAATACCCCAACTGGCTTCTCATGATCTGGAGGAGCAGTTCATATAGTCTAAGGTTAAATTGTGCATACGCACATTGAAAGTGAGCCATGCCACCCTGCATAAAATCTCATTTTCACTACAGCTAATAACAATAGGTGAGGCTATGGATATAGATTAGGAGGTAAAACAAGAAAATCATTTAGGTTTTACCTCACCACAGTCCTTTAATATACTTGTAAAGTCATCCTAGGACTGTGGCCTTGTTTTGGTTGACTTTTCTGTGCCCCAGTGTTCCTTGGAGCTATGTTGTCTGAGATATTTTGTGCCTAGTAGTGTTACAAATGATGAATAAGTTTGTAACAGACCAGGACCCACTTCTGAAGCCAGGTATCAATGAGGTGTTCACTGGCAAGAATTTGAAAACTAAGTAACCTACAAAGCTCAGTCAAGTTCAGACCAAAAAGACAACATGGAGCAATGTGAATAAATATAGAGTCTCCACCAGCCAATCAGATGATAGAGACCGAAGCAATACCAGACAGCAAATAGCACACGTGGAACTGGCATATCCATTACAAAATATACACAAAGCTATATAACAAGTTCAACAAAAGGTTAAAGGGAAAAAGACAGCAATTCCATTTTTAAGGGAAAGCTGTACCCACTGATAAGATTCCAGAGAACTGTACTAGTCTAGCCAAGAATGTACAGAGTTGATTGTAAGACTGCAGGTTGGTGCATTGTTTTGATGTAAAAGAAGAAAAGCCTTTATGAGTGCGTCACTTATTCATGAAGAAGGTGAAATTGTCATTGAGGATAATACTCAAATCTGTGAATATTTCACAGCTCTTTACTGTTATTATACTAAATGTGATAAAAGGTTGAGGTTCGATGAAATACAGAGCAGCTTGTCCTTGTCTTTGTAAATGTAATGAAATATTGGCTGAGATCTGTCCAGGCCTTTAAAAAAGCAATTCAGACAGAGAGTCTGGACTGAGTTGCTAATACATAAATAAGCTAGGGAATGCAGCTTTTCTACTGCAGCACTTTAACTTCCTGACCACTTTGGAAAAGAATGTGTTTGAAGGTAACAACCATGTAACATTTGTAATAACAAAACCCGTGCATGCAAGGTTATTCTTTGAGTTCATCCAGTTTATTTGTGCTAGATCAGCTCATTGATTAAATGCTAGTTTCTATATCTCAGACGTTCATTCAGGTCATGCTGATGGCACTGAGTTCTTTCATTTATTGTGCCAATTAAGCTCTTTCTGGGTTTTTACCACAATTAGTTTACATTAGACAGGGTTTTGAAACAGAATAAACTGCTGTGGGCACAAAACACAATTATCCTACAATTCCTTTTTATTCATTCCACAGATAAAGAAACACTACATAGATTTGAAGTTTCATTTTTCTGGCCTTGCAATAGTTTCCCTTTATTTCTCAAAAATGTGAACATGCTATTGTTTTCCCCGTGTCTGCGTGGGTTTCCTCCGGGTGCTCCGGTTTCCTCCCACAGTCCAAAGACATGCAGGTTAGGTGCATTGCCGATCCTAAATTGTCCCTGGTGTGTGCTTGGTGTGTGTGTGTGTGCGTGTGTGTGTGTGTGTGTGTGTGTGTGTGTGTGCCCTGCGGTGGGCTGGTGCCCTGCCCGGGGTTTGTTTCCTGCCTTGCGCCCTGTGTTGGCTGGGATTGGCTCCAGCAGACCCCTGTGACCCTGTAATTAGGATATAGCGGATTGGATAATGGATGGATGGATGAATGGTGAACATGTTATATTAATGACTGGAACTTTAAAAAAATAATATGAAATGTTACACACATTATGTAAATAAACAGGCTACATTTGATTTTCATTTAGAAAGAATAAAGAATAGAAAGAATAAAATACGTTATGACTCTAGAAAAGGGATAAACATGGACATGGACTGGAGGATTCTGGGCTATTGAGTTGAGACAGAGAGAGAAAGAGAGAACCTATTATAGAGCAAAAGTGGCAAAGTAATTAATGATTTTTTTTTTTTTTTGCAAGAAAGTAAAGATATTAGCTATATTTTTTGTAAAAGAATCATAAACAAATGTGCTCAGAAAGAGGTAACAAAGAAGAAACTAAAAGATATGAAACTGAGAAAATGCTAAAGCAAATCATGTGATGTCAGCTTGAAAAACAAAGTGTCCAGTACTTGGCAGGTGGGAAAGGAGAAGCTAATGAAACAGTCCAAGAGTGAGGAACTGAGAATACTGATGAAAAAAATATGCCTTTACACTGTCCAATGCACATGACATTGGACTGCATTTAGCAGGTTTGAGAATGTTTACTGTGCTCTATATTTCAATACAAATATTACCTAAAAGCTTTGTTTTGAAAATAGCTAGATAACAGAAAAATATATGCTTTAAGCAACATAAGAGAACAGACAACAAAGACATAATGAAGGAGGACAAATTTGAGAAAGTGAGATGCAGAATTGTTCACAGAATTTAGTAAAAGCAAGGGAAAAATCAAAAACACTTTAATTTAAATTATAACAGCAATGTAACAAAGTAAAATGCATATCAAGTAAAGAGAAAAAAAATGCAAAGTGGATGCTCATCAAGAGTTAATTTAAGAAAGCAAAGTAACTGACCCTATACAATAAACAGACATAAAAAAATCATTTTCTCATCCCTAAACCAAACAATAGCAATGCAGGTGGCCAAAGTGCAAGGTAAAATGGGTTCATTCTTATAGAAAGAATAAATACTGAAAGTAAAAAGAACACACAAAAGAGTACAATAATAAAGACCTAGTTCTCTGGGCAATAAGCATCTATATCTATCTCATGGAGTGGCTGGTCCACCTACCCTCTAAAGAATCTCTAGCCTCTAAAGAGTTACTAGTGTAGAGAGAGAATATCAATATGGACAGGACACCAGGTTACTAAGAGAGATCTAGGCCTATTTCCCACAGCTGATAAAGGGCAACAGTAGTATTCAGAAATTAATGAATCAGAAATGCAACCTGTCAGATAATATGGGGAGAATGTACCAAATGTAAAATCCAGGAGGTGGGGGCAAATATATTTTATCTTCAATACATTTCAGTTCATTCTTTTTTAATGAACTTATGTGCCCTGTGCACTTATGCAATAATTACAGTTACTGCATAGAAAATAAAGAAACCTCATACAAAAATAAACATATATATCTATAGGATTAACTAAAGCCATTATTTCTAACTGTCCAAGGTCAGTTTTAATTATAAAAATGTATTATTTGCCTTTGTTTACAAGATGTGTGTAAACAGTTGATATATGTGATAACGCATTCACACCAAGTCTGACTGAGAGCCACCAAGAACGCTAAGTAAAAAAAAAGAAGGAAACTACTTACTGAAGTAATGGAAAAAGAAAAACAATTACTGCACTTAATTAAAAAGCGATGTAATAAAGCAAAATAAAGATCATTCCAGAGTTTGGGTTCCCTATAACTAAAGGCCCTGCTTCCTATACTACTTTTATTTTTCCTCAGAATTTAAGAATCTTTGGATTGAAATGTGCACCCTGAAATACAGGCAGTAAAAAGTTCTATAAGCTAAATTAACAATGGGAAGGGGTGGGTAGAGGTTAAACACTTTGAAACTTTATATGTGAGAAGGAGAATGTTAAAATTGTCTGTAAGCCAATGAACTGTTTTAAGAACTGGAATTATATAGTTACACATCCGGTTCCAATAAACTTGTTGAGTTACCTTGCATTGCCCAGTTGAGAAAGTATAAAAGTAAAAAGGAATTGCAAATTATATATTTCTTCTTTTTCTTCTTCTTTCGGCTGCTTCCATTGGGGATCACCATTATGGATCATCTGTTTCCATATCTTTCTGTCCTCTGTATCTTGCTTTGTCACACCCACCACCTGCTTGTCCTTTCTCACCACATCCATAAACCTCCACTTAGGCCTTCCTCATTTCCTCATACCTCGCAGCCCCATCCTAGCATCCTTTTCGCAATATACCCATCATCTCTCCTCAGCATATGTCCAAAGCAACTGTGATAAAAAAAATTAGGCAGCACACAGAAAAAGGTTTGGGGATGGCCACCCTGTATACTGAAAAATCAGTAAATGAAAAGAAAGAAATCTTTACAGGGATGGAGATTGCAACTGAACTGACAACAGACTGAGACTGCTCTATAAATATGGTGGGTAGGAGGAAGAGGTGGAGTCAGCACAGCCAGAACAGGAACTGAAGTAGTAGGAAGAGAAATTCTGGTTAGCGGAAATTATGACATCAGGGTTGGCTGGAAGTGATGTCAACAGTGGGTGGATCAATGGTGATGTCATTAGGAGTCAAGGTCTTCGGCTGGGCTGCAGAGGAACAAGAGGAGAGAGGATTAGGTGAGAATGCCAACCCCCAGTCTGGCTGACAAATAACACTATTTGAGCTTGTAAACCATCCCCCATTCGCTTGTGTGTGACACAACACAATCTTGCCTCTCTGGTTTTGTCTCCAAAATTTCCAACCTGAGCTGACCCTCTAAGGTACTCATTCCTAATCCTGTCCATCCTTGTCACACCCAATGCAAATTTTAACATCTTTAACTCTGCCACTTCCAGCTCTCTCTCCTGTCTTTTTGTCAGTGCCACTGTCTCTAATCCACATAACATAGCTGGTCTCGCTACTGTCTTGTAGACCTTCCCTTTCACTCTTTCTGGTACCCGTCTGTCACAAATCACTCCTGGCATTCTTTGCCATCCACTACACCCTGCCTTCACTTTCTTCTTCACCTCTCTTCCACACTCCCTGTTTCCCAATACTGTTGATCCCAAGTATTTAAACTCATCCACCTTTGCCAACTCTACTCCCTACATCCTCACCATTCCACTGACCTCCCTCTCATTCATGTACATGTATTCTTGGTCCTTCATGCCTCTCTTCTCTAGAGCATACAGTATCTCCACTTCTCCAGGGTCTCTTCAACCTGCTCCCTACTCTCATTACAGATCACAATGTCACCAGCAAATATCATAGTCCATGAGGAATCCTGTCTAATCTCCTCTGTTTATTTATTTATTTATTTATATTTGCATAGACAATTTCCTCAAACATACAAAAAGTTTTTTGAAGGAGGGCAAGCTTTCCATTGAAAGGCTTAGTACATTTTTGCATTCTGCAAAAAGATAAGACAGGAAGAAAGTCAACTATCATTTTACATATAATATTCTCATGCAGTCTGTACAGTATATCATAGTAAGTATGAAGTGAATAAATACCTGGAAATAGAGATTATAAGGTTCCAGTTTTATATTATACTGAACACACCTGAAGTTTATATAATATCTGAATATTGTTCGCTGACATAAAAGTGTGCTATTTTCACATTGTATTTTAGGCGTGTAATCATGTGTACTATTAAATTCCTCATAAGAGGAGAACTACCAAAAGAAGTGAACGATTTTTTGCATCAGCCTAGGAAAATATTGGTGAATGAAGCAGCTCGACTGGAGATGTTGTTATGGAAACGAGCAGTGTCCGGAGGCGCGGCCGCGCGCTTTTACGGCGCGCTCGATTAACATCGGCAAAAAAAAAAAAAAAAGACTCTGGCCTTTAAACAGACTGTACCATATTCTGAAGAGGAGGCCGGTTGTTAATTTTATTTTAATAAAATAACATTGCTTATTGTTTTAAACAATATAATAATATAACAAATAACTAATGTTTAATTTCTGAAATATTTTGATAAAGAACACTGAACTTTATTATTCAAACGGTTAATTGCATCGGTAAGCAGCAAGTAGTTCACTCCATTCAAAATGGCAGCGACCATGAAGAAGCAAGTGGTATGTAGAATTGCAATTTCAGTATTTTTCAACAATACTTAGTTCTTGATAGAGATAGAATGTGTTGCATGTTCCAACAACAAAAGTTTTTAATGAGCCGTAGGTCAAATTTAAGCGTATATTTCAGAAATAAGTAATTTAAGAAGAACTAAAGGCTGGGTATGTAACCGTTTGAATGCCGGTGTCGATAAGTGCCATGCTGCTAACTTAATCTCAGTTTGAGGTTGTAGAAAAACCGCAGCTTCGTCCTTCTGGACCGTCAATTTTAAGGCTTGTCATACAGAATGAAAGTGTCACCAGTTTTAAGTACACGATTTTGAACTTACTAAATGTGTCCGTTAAGTATGTCTTACGTACGTAGAACAGAAATCGGACAACGCACATCGAAATTTCTTCTAATCGGTAATAAAATTCTAAGTACATTTGCAAAACGTTTCCAAGATCCACAAATGACATTACTTCCGTACCCCATCCTTTCTGCGGACTAAATTCGTGTGAAATGGTTTAAATGCATTAATATAGGTGTTGAGGTTTTTTATTATTTTTTTACATATGTTGGAACGTTGGCAATGTATACTGTTACTGCTGAAATAACATTGTTCTATTTTATCATGTTATTCCTGTACAAAGCATATCATGTACATCTGTCCTAATACGAGAACACCGGTGCCACCAAACAATTTTTTTCTTTTCTTTAAACATAATCCGTGTGAATGATAGCGCACTTGTTTTAACGCTCGCAAATCTGTGTGATACCTCCAAAATGAAAGATTTTTGTCTCGTTTATGTAACAACGCTTGGTCATTACTGACTTTTCCCTTTAGAATGTGGAAACAAGGGGCAAGTCCTGAGAAAGTGGTGGGTGTGGCATCTCTTTGAACCACACTTCGTAGAGCAGCTTTCGCAGCGAGTACATGGGGAGTAAGGGCATTGTGTGGTTTTCTGATCGCTTTTTTTTCTTTATTGATTTCCACACATGACCAAGAAAATCATCCCAAATATAAACAGTCTTGTTGTCCCTTTGAGCCAAGATGCACACACTGTCTATGTTATAAAAATAATGATTTTGCTGACACTTGCTTGGGAGCTTTTTTTTTTTTTCTTCACACAGTGTTTTAAATATTTCACTCTCAACTGGTAAAAATGTTCTTGATATCTCACTCACTCAATACCACTCAGTCCTGTCCAGAGTTATAAGGGGCTGGAAATTATCCTGACCATGTTGACTATAAAACAGACAGACAGATAGATAGGTAGAAACTTTATTAATCCCAAGGGGAAATTCATATATTCCAGCAGCAGCATACTGATACAAAAAACAATATTAAAGATTGATAATAATGCAGGTAAAAACAGACAATAACTTTGTATAATGTTAACGTTTACCCCCCTCGGGTGGAATTGAAGAGTCGCATAGTTTGGGAGAGGAATGATCTCCTCAGTCTGTCAGTGGAGCAGGACAGTGACAGCAGTCTGTCGCTGAAGCTGCTCCTCTGTCTGGAGATGACACTGTTTAGTGGATGCAGTGGATTCTCCATAATTGATAGAAGCCTGTTTGTCAAACTGTCCAGCTCCATGCCAACAATAGAGCCTGCCTTCCTCACCAGTTTGTCCAGGCGTGAGGCATCTTTCTTCTTAATGCTGCCTCCCCAGCACATCACCGCGTAGAAGAGGGCACTCGCCACATCCGTCTGATAGAACATCTGCAGCATCTTATTGCAGATGTTGAAGGACGCCAGCCTTCTAAGGAAGTATAACCGGCTCTGTCCTTTCTTACACAGAGCATCAGTATTGGCAGTCCAGTCTAATTTATCATCCAGCTGCACTCCCAGGTATTTATAGGTCTGCACCATCTGCACACAGTCACCTCTGATGATCACGGGGTCCGTGAGGGGTCTGGGCCTCCTAAAATCCACCACCAGCTCCTTGGTTTTGCTGGTGTTCAGGTGTAGGTTTGTTTGAGTCGCACCGTTTAACAAAGTCATTGATTAGGTCCCTATACTCCTCCTCCTGCCCACTCCTGATGCAGCCCACGGTAGCAGTGTCATCAGCAAACTTTTGCACGTGGCAGGACTCCGAGTTGTATTGGAAGTCCGATGTATATAGGCTGAACAGGACCGGAGAAAGTACAGTCCCCTGTGGCGCTCCTGTGTTGCTGACCACAATGTCAGATGTGCAGTTCCCAAGACGCACATACTGAGGTCTGTCTTTAAGATAGTCCATGATCCATGCCACCAGGTATGAATCTACTCCCATCTCTGTCAACTTGTCCCTAAGGAGCAGAGGTTGGATTGTGTTGAAGGCGCTAGAGAAGTCTAGAAACATAATTCTTACAGAACCACTGCCTCTGTCCAAGTGGGAGAGGGATCTGTGTAGCATATAGATGATGGCATCCTCCGCTCCCACCTTCTCCTGATATGCAAACTGCAGAGGGTCGAGGGCATGTTGAACCTGTGGCCTCAGGTGGTGAAGCAGCAACCTCTCCATGGTCTTCATCACATGTGATATCAGAGCAACAGGCCGGAAGTAATTCAGCTCACTAGGACGTGATACCTTTGGGACTGGGGTGATGCAAGATGTTTTCCAAAGCCTCGGGACTCTCCCCTGTTCCAGGCTCAGGTTGAAGATGCGCTGTAGAGGACCCCCCAGCTCTGATGCACAGACCTTCAAAGTCATGGCGATACTCCATCTGGACCCACTGCTTTGCTTGCATGAAGTCTCCTCAGCTCTCTGCTCACCTGCGCTGTTGTAATTATGGGTGGGGATGTCTCTCCTATGCTGGTATCAGCAGAAGGATGTGTGGAACCAGGAACCAGCCATGGATGGGGTGTCAGTTCATTGCAGGGCCTACTTATGTACACACAAAATAAGAAACAAAATGGTTATCTTTAAAGGAGGAAGAGAAAAGCAAAAAACTCCAAGACAGTAACAAACTAGAAAATAATGTGCAAAGTTCTGGTGGAACTACAGATACCTGCAATTCAAAAGTTAAAACATTTTGCCAAATGCATGGCTGATTTAGTTCAAATTTAACTATACTGACCCAATCCAAGAAATCGGTTTGTCAATTCTAAGCTCAGCAGCAATCTTTATATTTTCTGATGTATTTTATAGACAGAAAGAAGAGGCAGAGGTTGATCGCATGCACTGATATTACTATACAGGGTGGACCACCCTATGTAATTGTCAGGATTAGTACTTTTTTTTCCAACCTTTTAGTCTTTAGTGGTAACAAAACCTTTGTGTTTAAAAATTTGCCTCTGATAAAGAATTTATAGCCAATACACCATACAGAGAGAGATGAGAGGGAATAGAAGAATTTGGACAAAGAGCAACAGTTGCAAAAAGTGTGGTGCTTAAAGGAATATACCTTATCAAGAATTATTTTATTTTAGTGTTCCGTAATGTAGTTTGTAGTGATGGTCAAGAAAAAATTTAAGCTCATGCAAAATGGAGTGGAAAAAGTTTATGACATAATAATAGAGCCCAATAGTGACCAATTCTGTACAACATAAAACAATCTGAAAACCATTCATAGTTAAAAGAAAAAAAATCTTGAGTTACTTATGGCGCATTGTCATATGAGTTAGTGAGTAATTTTCTAAACCACATAGTCCTGAACAGGGTCACAGGGGGCTGGAGCTTGTTGTAGCTAGAACAGGCCACAAGTTAGGAACAGACCCTGGACAGGGCGTCAGTCCATCGCAGGCAATTTCATACATTTTAGTTAATTTTAATAACTCTGGCAAAAACAGGATATTTGGAAGGGACAAATTTTTTGCAGCACTGCATGAGTTAGATCAGTGATTAGTGTCACTGACCACTTCTTTTCGCGTTATACACCAACATTTGCAACTTAAGCAATAAAGTGCATAACCAATGTAAACATGTGAGGTCAAATTATTTTATACTGCTGAGAGTAAACAATAATACAAATTGAAACAAGTGTTATTGATATGGTGTGGAAACTTTCTCAAATTTTCTGTCCTAGGGAGTAGAAGATGTTAATGTGACATTTGAAGACCAGCAAAAGATAAATAAATTTGCTAGGAACACAAGTAGAATGACAGAACTGCGAGAAGAAATTGAATCAAAAAAGGTAAAAACTGCTTTTTGCTTTCAAACAGATTTTTTTCTTTTTTTTTTTGGAGGGTCTTAAAGAACAATAAAATGTTTTGCTTACTAAGATCATTAAATTTGAACAGATTTAATAAGTTATAAAATAGATGTTGTATTTTTGTTTAACAATTTCAAATACAGTCGTATGAAAAAGTTTGGGAACCCCTCTCAGCCTGCAAGATAATTTACTTTCAACAAAAAAGATAACAGTGGTATGTCTTTCATTTCCTAGGAACATCTGAGTACTGGGGTGTTTTCCGAACAAAAATTTTTAGTGAAGCAGCATTTAGTTGTATGAAATTAAATCAAATATGAAAAACTGGCTGTGCAAAAATTTACAAGGGTACCCCCTTGTAAGTTTTTGATTTGAATGCATGTAACTGCTCAATACTGATTACGTGCAACACCAAATTGGTTCGATTAGCTCGTTAAGCCTTGAACTTTATAGACAGGTGTGTCCAATCATGAGAAAAGGTATTTAAGGTGGTCAATTGCAAGTTGTGTTTCCCTTTGACTCTCCTCTGAAGAGTGACAGCATGGGATCCTCAAAGCAACTCTCAAAAGATCTGAAAACAAAGCTTGTTCAGTATCATGGTTTAGGGGAAGGCTACAAAAAGCTATCTCAGAGGTTTAAACTGTCAGTTTCAACTGTAAGGAATGTAATCAGGAAATGGAAGGCCACAGGCACAGTTGCTGTTAAACCCAGGACTAGCAGGCCAAGAAAAATACATTAGCGACATATGCACAGGATTTTGAGAATGGTTACAGACAACCCACAGATCACCTCCAAAGACCTGCAAGAACATCTTGTTGCAGATGGTGTATCTGTACATCGTTCTACAATTCAACGCAATTTGCACAAATAACCTCTGTATGGCAGGGTGATGAGAAAGAAGCCTCTTTCTGCACTCATGCCACAAACAGAATCGCTTGTTGTATGCAAATTCTCATTTAGACAAGCAGGATTAATTTTGGAACAAAGTGCTTTGGACTGATAAGACAAAAATTGGTCATAACAAAAAGCACTTTGCATGGCGGAAGAAAAAAAACCTGTTACCTACTGTCAAATTTGGTGGAGGTTCCATCATGCTGTCAGGCTGTGTGGCTAGTTCAGGGTCTGGGGCCCTTGTTAAAGTCGAGGGTCGGATGAATTCAACCCAATATCAACAAATTCTTCAGGATATTGTCCAAGCATCAGTCACAAAGTTGAAGTTATGCAGGGGTTGGATATTCCAACAAGACAATGACTCAAAACAGTTCGAAATCTACAAAGGCATTCATGCAGAGGAAGAAGTACAATGTTCTGGAATGGCCGTCACAGTCCCCTGACTTGAATATCATCGAAAATCTATGGGATCATTTGAAGCCGGCTGTCCATGCTCAGCAGCCATTAACTTTAACTGAACTGGAGAGATTTTGTATGGAAGAATGGTCAAAAATACCTCCATCTACAATCCAGGCACTCATCAAAGGCTCTAGGAGGTGTCAAGAGGCTGTTATATTTGCAGAAGGAGGCTCAACTAAGTATTGATGTAATATCTCTGTTGGGGTGTCCAGATTTATGCACCTGTCTAATTTTGTTATGATGCATATTGCATATATTCTGTTAATCCAATAAAATTAATGTCACGGCTGAAATATTACTCTTTCCATAAGGCATGTCATATATTAAAAGGAAGTTGCTACTTTGAAAGCTCAGCCAATGATAAACAAAAATCCAAAGAATTAAGAGGGGTTCCCAAGCATTTTCATATGACTGTATAAAGTTATGTTTGCACATTAGAATGTAAATTACTATTTTTCTTATAATTTTCTAGAGACATTCAGGCTGTTATGTCTTTGTAAATGAGAATTGAACTGAATGACTAAAGTAACAGTTTTCTTATACAGTTTGTGACTCTTAAATGTAAAAGTTGTAGAACATTTTACAGTTAAAAGTACCAAGAATGTAGTGGTGCTGTCATGGTTTAAGGGACAATTTGCTTAAATGTTATAAAATTGTTCTTATTTGAAATGTGATGAATCACATTCTTTGTTAATTGCAGTGCCAGTTCACATCAACTGCAGGTACGTTTAAAATATGTCTAGATGAATCGCTGCTGAAAGGTACAAATTGCCACTTTGCTACTTTTCAATACACAGCATCATTCAGCAGTCTGACTTTGTTGATTTGAGCTACTTGTCTTTTAGCAAAGTAAGGCACAATTTGCACTTAATGGGTTAACAAGAATGTATATTTATCTTAAGAGAGTCCCTCAGTCTCTTAGGTTTTGTTATAAAGTTTTATCACATTGGCATATTATGCAACTACTGTATATCTGTGCATTTTACCTCATGCTGTTAGGTCTTGGCAACAGTGTGTTCTTAAACTTTATGAACACAGTAATGTCTGCTGTTTACTATGTGTATTAAACTTCCACTGAGCGCTAAATTATTTGTACCTCCATAATAGTGGTGGGCGGTATGACCAAAATTCTATATCACGGTATTTTTCAAAATTGTACCGATTTCACAGTATTCGACAGTATTTTTTTCCCATGCGTGAGTTAACCACATTTTCCACTGCAATTACTGCAGTAGACTGGCTAAGAATAACCTATTCCACTGTCATGAGAATTGTACAAACAAACATTTTAATGTGCACACAAGTATTAATACAGGTTTGCATGGCCCCATAAAGTGATAGTTTTCGTGGAGGGGGGCACTAATAAAGAGAAGAAATCACATTGTATGACAGTTGCTGTCAAAATATAGAACTTTTTATTGAACAAATTTTGCAAATAGCTTAAACTAAAATTTTGACAACAAATTGTGAACTATCCAGAGGCATTTAGACTTAGTAAAATATCCAGAGGTGCTTGTCAAAAGTTGTATTGCACTGAACATGTTTTAGAAAAGGAATAAATGGTAAATATTTTTTGTAAACCAACTACACTTTCTGTTAATGTTAACAATCTCTGTCCACTGACACGTTAAAGTTACTTTTTAAACAACTTTACCATCATTAAACTGCATAATATCTAAACTAATAAATAATAACAATAAAATAAATAATAGTGCAACTTCTAGCAATAATACTATTACTTCAAAACTTCAAGCCCAGGTACATTACACAGTATTCACCAAAATAAAATAAAACAAGGTGCAACTTGGTGATCACATCTTTACCAACTGAACTGTCATTAAGGCAAATTGCATTAATATGGACCTTGCTTCAAGCTAAGCAATATACATAAATAATAAAACTGCAACTTGCATTTATAATGCTATTTGTGGTTTAGTGGGTCCGCGGCTTCAAAAAAAAAAAAAAAAAAAGGTCTGTTTTTAAATCTAGCTCATGTCCGTCTCCTCCGTGGGTACGATTGCACGACTGCAGAGAGTTGATGAGGTGATTGTTTTCAGTTGCTTCGTCGGCTTACTGCAGTGTGTGAATAAGGCGCTGCACCCACAGGGACGTATATTTATGGGCTGGCAGGATAGGGGGAAGGAAAAAAGAAAAGACAGAACACAAGGAGGTTAAAGAAGGTAAAAGGCAGTCATGGGAGATGATCCAGACACCAGGAAGGAGAGGGCAGCACGAGCTGGGGCTTCGTGAGGGAGCGCAAGCTTAGGCGATCTAGGGGCTGGTTCACCCCACTGACTAAGCGTGTAGAGGGGGGTGAGCGAAATGTAAGACCTCCCAATGGATTTGAGGAGCGACTGAGTGAGCACGAAGGAAAACGGGAGGTGAGCCTACCTCAGACGGTCTGGCTGCGCAGTGTGGCGGCAGCCAAAACAGGGGTTGGCAGAAAGCAGTTTGTGCTGCAAAGGCTCCGCCAGCAACGGGTGAGCTGTGGAGACAGAAGGTGGTGTGCTGCGATCGGGCGAAGAGGAAGACTGCATTTTAACGGATTTATTTATTATGGATTTTATCCCCACGTTTCACTGGCTTTATAGATTTGCTATTTATTTGGGTACTGTATTTTTCTGAACACTGCACAACGGACACTTTTGGTTTTACTTTGACTGTTTTTAACAAAAGCACTTGAGCACATTCCACCATCCCCAAGGTTCAGTGAGATTTCTCGGCTCATCTTGGTCATAACTATCGACGGTGTTGGTTCAACAGACTCCCATGTGGGAAGAGGGAGTCTGTAGGGGACCGTCACAGTATTACACAGTAACCAGGTATATTACACAGTATTGGAAAAAAAAAAATAAAAACAAGTACAGCTTGGCTTGCAGTATTATCCAGTAGTATAGAAACAGTATTCACATATTTGAACATAATGGTCCACATCCGCCCTTTTAAAACCAAAGTATCTCCAGACAACAGACACGGCACCTTTTTACGTCAGAAGTTCTTCTGTGTCATCATGTTCAACTTTATCGTCTGCTGCAGCTTCAGTTTCAGAATGTTCACGGTCCATTTTCACCGCTTAATACCTCCACTAACACATGTACTCTGTTGGATGCGTATTTTGCAGTGCACCAGTGAAAAAGGTCCCCACTTAAACAGTTTCCCGCTGCGCCACGTTCTGAATGTTGTTTAGGCTATTTAAACCGGTGTTCCGGTATAAGAAAAATCCATTTCATAACAAAAGTAAAAAACGGCTTTTGGTATGAACCGGTATACCGCCCAGCACTACTCCATACCTAATTGAGTTTTATGGAGCTATGTATTAAACCTGAAAATTAATTTTTGAGGTAGTCTATTAGAAAAGGAAAGAATTAGACTGGATGTGCAATGCTAAATAAAGCATATTCATTTTACAGGTCATAAATTAAAGTTACTCCGTAATTACATGAAATGTTTCAATATTGCAGTTGCGCTCTGTTTATACTAACCTGATAAACATTTTGTTTGCTTTCAGTTGTATGGTCATTTTGTATGTGCCAACTTATAGAGTACCTTGTATTTCTTTTCTCTAATGTTCAAAGATACTCTTCCTCTTTTATTAATTTATATACAAACACATACACCATATGAAAAGCAAAGGCAACACTAACTTGTTTTGAGACTTATGTTTCTGCCCAGTTGGCCACAGTTGGAAGCCTGTGTTGGAAAGTAAACTTCTTGATAAAATATTACTAATTAATGATGCCAGTTTGGGAACAGTAATGACAACATTTACTTATGTAGCAAGTTTTCACACAAATGATGTAGCTCAAAATGCTTTATAAGATGAAAAAAGAAAAATATAAAAATAACATTAGGCAATAAGAATAACAAAGAATAAAGTAAGGTCCGATGGCCAGGGAGGACAGAAAAAACAAACAAAAAAAAAAAACTCCAGAGGGCTGGAGAGAAAAAAAACCCCACAAAACCTGCATGGGTTCCGAGTCCATGAGACCGCTCAGCCCCCACTAGACATCCTATCTAACATACATTATCTAAATCAGTCCTCAGGTTTTCAGACATCACGTGGAAGCATTAGACGATGATGGTCATGTGGACCTCTGGCCTTCAATCCATCAATGGATTGCTTTGCACGGTGCTTTGATCAGGTGGTGGTGGTGGCGGCGTCGCCACCATAGAAAATCAGAAAAAGAACAGCAGAGAAAGTAGGGGTTAGTACAGATTCCGGAGCCATGAAAAAAAAGATAATTAAATGCATATACAGAGTAAAATATTAAATTAAATAATAAAATATACTATCTAAAATGAAGCCATGAGAAATCCACGTTAAAGTAATGAGTTTTACCACTTTTTAAGTGCTCCACCGTATTAGCCTGGCAAATTTCTATCTGCCAACTATTCCAGATTTTAGGCGTATAACAGCAGAAGGCCGCCTCACCACTTCTTTTAAGTTTAGCTCTTGGAATTATAAGCAGACACTCATTTGGAGATCTAAGGTTATGATTTGGAATGTAATGTGAAAGGCATTCTGAAATATAAGATGGAGCGAAATTATTTAAGGCTTTGTAAACCATAAGCAGTATTTTAAAGTCAATTCTAAATGACATGGGTAACCAATGTAGTGACATCAAAACTGGATAGATGTGCTTGGATTTTCTTTTCCTAGTTAAGATTCTGGCAGCTGCATTCTGCACTCGTTGCAATCGATTTATGTCTTTTTTGGGTAGTCCTGAGAATAGTGCATTATAGTAAATTAGTTGACTAAAAACAAAAGCATGAATTAGTTTTTCAGCATCTTGCAAAGTTATAAGGGATCTAACTTTTGCTATATTTCTTAAGTGAAAAAATGCTGTCCTAGTAATCTGATTTAATGTTATTTTAAAATTTAGGTCAGAGTCAGTAATTACCCCTAAATTCTTTACCTCCGTATTGACTTTTAAGCCTAATGGATCAAGTTTATTTCTAATACCCTCATTATATCAATTTTTTGCAAGTCTCTAAGATTTCTGTTTTGTCCTTATTTAGTTTGAGAAAATTATTACTCATCCATTCAGAAACACGTCAGACATTGTTTCAATGAGACAGGAGAGTCAGGGTCATCAGGTGCTATTGATAAATACAGTGGTGTGTCATCAGCATAGTTGGGGTAGCTCACATTATGCCTTGAGATAATTTGACCTAATGGAAGCATATAATGTAGATCGAAAAAAACAGTGGACCCAGGATAGATCCTTGTGGAACACCATATAGAATATCATGTGTCTTTGAAGTATAATTACCACAACTAACAGAGAATTTTCTACCTGCCAAGTAAGACTCGGACCAACTTAAGACACTGCCAGAGAGGCCCATCCATTGACTAAGGCGATTTATACAAATATTTTGATCAATGGTATCAAATGCAGCACACAGATTCTAAGAGGATGAGAAAAGATAAACAGTCTCTGCCCGCGTTTACCCGCAAGTCATCTACTACTTTAACTAGTGCAGTTTCTCTACTGTGATTTGTTCCAAAACCTGACTGAAACGTGTCAAGAATAACGTTTATTTAAGTGATCATTTAGCTGCATAATTTTGATTGTTCATGTTTTGAATAAAAATTATTTCTGCTTTGAATGTAGGTGTTCTAAAATGTCATTGCTCAGGTAATCTGAGTAGAGAATGTTGAATATGCTAATTTTTTACATTTATCTATAGACTTCCTGAAATTAATTTTTTTTCTTTTTTGAAACCAAGAAATCACTGCAAAATTTAGAAGATGCCAGTGAGGACATCATGATGTTGGATGATGATTCACTGCTAATCCCTTACCAGATTGGAGATGTTTTCATAAGTCATTCTCAAGAGGAGACTCAAGAAATGCTTGAAGCAGCAAAGGTAAACTGCTTCATAATAATTTAGCTGGTGCAGCAAGAGAACATGATTTTCTGGAGGTGGTGGATTTGCACATAATAGCAACTATAAGGAAAGCCACCGTTGTTTAAGCAATTATGTATAAAATAATGAATAATCATATCTGTTACAATGTCAAGTGCATGAAACATTTACTGGGCATGATGTTTAGATGCCTCTCATAAGGGACAAAAACAACTGAGTTGTTGTTATGGTACTAAGTTGGGAGGAAAAAAATGAAGTGGTATGGAGAAGGCAGAGGATCTGTTAAAAAATAGAAAGTTAAAGTGCAGCAAAGAATTTTTTCATGTTGAAATTGATCAACATGAAAGCTTTTGTGCACAGTCAGTATTGTTACAGCTCAGGTTGTGCTTAACTGCATTTACACGAGTCAACTCTGCAGCTGTTACCTGGAGAGGAGAAGTCATCAATTAGATTTCTGTTTCAAAGTCTAATCTATACATATTTTCAAAGAATAGACTGAAAAACATTCTAAATATGTATCTGAAAAGTTTATTTACCTATTTTAAACTGCACATTGTCCTAGAAAGTATAATTTATGAATTAGAAAATAAGTCTATCTTAACCTTCAGCCCAAATGGATGGAAATATTAGCCTGATTAATTTGCACTGATCATTGCCTAGTTTTATTGGATACAGTATAATATAGATTAATGTAGGCTTTATGAGGTAACATACTAGTAATTAAACAACAATAATGTATCATGTCTGCATCTGGGGAAGTGTGAGTGAGGTATAAGGAATGTCATGTGCTCTTTAGCTGCTTGGACATGGTAGCACCAGCAGCCATGGGTGACTGAAAAAGCTCCATGGCAGGCATACTCGTCCCCAAGCACAGAGCCCACTTACTGACATTTTGTCTCCCACTCAGACCCATACCTCAATAGCCTCTTGCTTTTCACAGACAGACTTGCATTAGCAGACATCCCATTATACAGGGTGAGCCAAAAAAAAAGTACCACATCTCTCAAGGTCATTGCGTGAAGTAAAGGCAGCCGAGTGGGTTGGGGTGGGGGTCCTTTGATAGGTGATCCCTTGTAGTTTTCAGTCGGCAGCATGCCTTGGTCTGGTGTGAACCATGCTTTCTCTGTCGATGCATTCTTCAAAAACAACAAATCCATCATCACTATGCAATACGCCTTCCGAACACACTTCAGCATTCCTCCCAGCGGTGACAATTCTTCAGTGGGTGGCTAAATTTAGACAGACAGGTACAACATTGAACAGAGAATCTCCAGTACTTGGACTGTACGAGCACCTGAAAACATCCAAGCTGTAAGGGCATCAATTTTGCACTCTCCTAGACGTTCAGTGCGAGTCATGCAAGCGTTCAGAAATCGTCTCAAAAGAGTGTATTGCTAATGATGGCCACCACTTTGAAGTCCTCATTTTTAAAACACAGTGAAAAAAAATCTGTTTTGTATACCCTTTGTTATGTCGTAATGAAATTTATTTTATCTTGTAGCGTTTTTTTGTAGAATAAACATTTGAAATGTGGTACTTCTTTTTGGCTCACCATGTACTTTGAGATGTGACTTTTTTCTTTTTTTTATTGCTTTCAATATGTGAACACAACATAATGGCAAGGAGTGCTTGTTCATCTGCAATTTTAAGGTGACACGAAAATGAAGGTCATTCACTGGTTTGATTTTAAATGTTATAATGTTATTCTCTGTGCATTGAAGAGCTAGTATGTATATTTGACACGATGTTTACAAAAAAAGAGATCATATTATGTCCCTTACTGATTCAATACGCTGTGCCATATTTTATGTTCCAGTTCGTAATAAATCCCGTATTACAAGGGACAAGTGGTGACTCTTCTAGTTTGTGTGGATGAAAACCATTATCAAGAAACAACATGGGAAACAATCAAGTGCTAGTAATAGACTTGGAGTTACTCGGCACTGTTTCATTATATATTAAATTGACTGGATTAAATTAACTTTAGGGGTTGTGGTTAAAAATCTAATCATAGAAATTCTTAATGCGTTAATCACATACTTTATGGCTGAATAATCAGCAGCTCTAATTTTTTTCCTACCAGCTTGGTCTGAACCATTTGTTCCCCTGGCTATCAATCTGTAGACATTCTTCATGGTCCTGCATCCTTATTTTCATGGTATAATTTTCTGTCACATGCTTCCAATCATTTATTCATGGTGTGTTATAAAAAAAAAAAAAGAATCATGATGTTTATGCATCTCATTTTCTCCAAATTTTGCTTGCATTTAAGAAGATACCTTACTCTTCATAAAACCTCGGCAGAAAAACCTTGGCAGAATGTTCAGTTTGCACCTTTTTTTGGATTCTTGGCCTCCTCATACTATTAAACACTCCTTCCAAAAAAAAAAAAAAAAAAGGCAGACAGTTATCAGTGACCGCTGATCATCTTGTGTGAAGGGGTGAAGCCAATTTGAAATGGTCAAGAACGTAGCACACAGAAATGCAGTAAACTCTAGTCGGTTATTGTGACAAATGTTTTGTTGAGCTGTGGTTCAGTTCATACTGCAGCTTCTGTCCTGGTTAATGGAAAGTCAAAATCCAACTGACCAAGTGACATTTTCTACCAGCCTTTTTCCTTAAACATTGTAATGGACAATTGAAACTTCCAAATCACTGTGTGTGTGTGCGAGCACTCCATATTTTTTTTTCTTCATACGGGGCAGACATGTGTGGCTGCCAGTTGAACAACCCCAGCACAACAGCACCACTCATCAATAGCGTGGACGGACAAGCAAATAAGTGGATGTGTATGTGACAATGGAAAACAGACAGGATATGTGGTATGAGTGAAAGAAATAAGGTTTGCCAAAACTGAAGTGGAATGTGCTTTCACACTTGTGGTGCACTGTACAGTAATCCCTCCTCGATCGCGGGGGTTGCGTTCCAGAACCCCCCGCGAAAGGTGAAAATCCGCGAAGTAGAAACCATATGTTTATATGGTTATTTTTATATTGTCATGCTTGGGTCACAGATTTGCACAGAAACACAGGAAGTTGTAGAGAGACAGGAACTTTATTCAAACACTGCAAACAAACGTGTCTCTTTTTCAAAAGTTTAAACTGTGCTCCATGACAAGACAGAGATGACAGTTCCGTCTCACAATTAAAAGAATGCAAACATATCTTCCTCTTCAAAGGAGTGCGCGTCAGGAGCAGAGAATGTCAGAGAGAGAGAGAAAAGCAAACAAATCAATAGGGCTGTTTGGCTTTTAAGTATGCGAAGCACCGCCGTATAAAGCAGTTGCAATGAAAACAGCAGCTCACACCCCCTCCGTCAGGAGCAGAGAATGTCAGAGAGAGAGACAGATAAAAACAAACAATCAAAAATCAATATGTGCCCTTCGAGCTTTTAAGTATGCGAAGCACCGTGCAGCATGTCGCTTCACGAAGCAGTTGCAAAGAAGGGAGCAACGTGAAGGTAATCTTTCAGCATTTTTAGACGAGCCTCCTTATCGTCTAGGTGTGCGAACAGCCCCCCTGCTCACACCCCCTTCGTCAGGAGCAGAGAATGTCAGAGCAAGAGAGAGAGAAAGTAAGTTGGGTAGCTTCTCAGCCATCTGCCAATAGCGTCCCTTGTATGAAATCAACTGGGCAAACCAACTGAGGAAGCATGTACCAGAAATTAAAAGACCCATTGTCCTCAGAAATCCGCGAACCAGAAAAAAATTGCGATATATATTTAAATATGCTTACATATAAAATCCGCGATAGAGTGAAGCCGCGAAAGGCAAATTGCGATATAGCAAGGGATTACTGTACATCTTAAGTCCAGCTGCAAGGGAGGTAGAGAGAAATACAGGAGGAGTTGGATTCTAAATGCCAGAGATTCTCCCAAGTTTTGCACCTGTGAAACATTGCCGTTAAAACTACCATGTAGAGGTGAGATATTTACATTTTCTGATAGGGTATCAAAAATGCTAATGCCTACAGTGACTCTACATATAGTTTACTGTATTATTTCTTTCCTGTAAGGTACCGTTAGTGACTTAATTCATTCTTCACAGTAAATACACAAAATACTGAAAAGCTTAAAAATTTACATTATATGGTGAAATTTTGTCTCATATGCAACATACTGTAATGCTTACATTACAGTATATACTGATACGTGTACACTGTGTACTAAACATATACACTGTCGGTTGTAATAAACAATAAACAATCAATGAGCCTTATTCACTTTGCCAGTGTTTTCTTTCTCTTGTCGTGGCAATACATACAAAGTATGTTGATATTTTCTCTCCTACACTACCACACAAATCAATCAATTCAGATATGATTAAAGTGTACATTGCAGTCTTTAAGGGCATTTGCAGACATTTCGCTCACACCATGCAGAAAATAACAACACTTTTTCTACATGCCCCCATGTTCCCCAACATTTCAGTAGAGCTGCAACTAATGATTATTTTGGTAGTCAACTAATCGTTCACATTTTTTTCGATTAGTCACGATTATTTCATGCCTGACTATTTTGATGCCTGTGACCTGTGGTTGCACATCCTATTCTGGGCTGCAGTGCATGTCTTACCTCATCTGCTCACATCTGTCCACCTGTGAATGTCACCCTGATGTCTCTGCATTAACACGATTAAAATTAAAAATAATCAAATTAAAATAACAACCAGTGAAACATAAGAATTTGAAAATAATCAGATGTTTTTATATTAGTGTGACCATCACAATAAAAAGAAATACATTAAACAATACAAACTAAAGTGCATGTAGTCTTTAAATAAAAAAAGTGCATTTAACTTAACCAAAAATTACAACTGGTGTGTCTTAAAGTCCAAAAGTTTAAATAAAGCTTCAAATAAAATAAAGCAATAATGTACAGTTTATAAAAGATTCAGTTCATATATTCCTAATTGCAGTGCAGGAACATGAGCATTTCGACATGCTCTGGTATGAGGCTAGCTCTCTTCTTTGAGACAATGTTCCCAGCTGCTGAGAAGAGACGCTCAGAGGGAGTAGAGTTAGCAGGAATACACGAGTGATTTTGCCAATGAGGCAAGAGTGGGATACTTTGCCTCATTCGCCTTCCACTAAGACAGAGGATTTTCTGTCTTCAAGATGGGCTGCTCTCCAAAGAACATCAACACCAGGCATGGGATAACAGTTGGCTACATCTGAAATGTTTAATACAGTGATCCCTCGCTATATCGCGCTTCGCCTTTCGCGGCTTCACTCTATCGCGGATTTTATATGTAAGCATATTTAAATATATATCGCGGATTTTTTGCTGGTTCGCAGATTTCTGAGGACAATGGGTCTTTTAATTTCTGGTACATGCTTCCTCAGTTGGTTTGCCCAGTTGATTTCATACAAGGGACGCTATTGGAAGATGGCTGAGAAGCTACCCAACTTACTTTTCTCTGTCTCTCTTGCGCTGACTTTCTCTGATCCTGACGTAGGGGGTGTGAGCAGGGGGGCTGTTCGCACACCTAAACGATACGGACGCTCGTCTAAAAATGCTGAAAGATTATCTTCACGTTGCTCCCTTCTTTGCAGCTGCTTCGTGAAGCGACATGCTGCACGGTGCTTCGCATACTTAAAAGCTCAAAGGGCACCTATTGATTTTTCACTGTTTTGTTTTTCTCTGTCTCTCTCTCTCTCTCTCTCTCTCTCTCTCTCTCTCTCACCCTGCTCCTGACGGAGGGGGTGTGAGCTGCCGCCTTCAACAGCTTTGTACCGGCGGTGCTTCGCATACTTAAAAGCCAAACAGCCCTATTGATTTGTTTGCTTTCCTCTCTGTTTCAGACAGCCTGTGCTCTTGACGCGCACTCCTTTGAAGAGGAAGATATGTTTGTATTCTTTTAATTGTGAGACAGAACTGTCATCTCTGTCTTGTCATGGAGCACAGTTTAAACTTTTGAAAAAGAGACAAATGTTTGTTTGCAGTGTTTGAATAACGTTCCTGTCTCTCTACAACCTCCTGTGTTTCTGCGCAAATCTGTGACCCAAGCATGACAATATAAAAATAACCATATAAACATATAGTTTCTACTTCGCAGATTTTCTTATTTCGCCGGTGGCTCTGGAACGCAACCCCCACGATGGAGGAGGGGTTACTGTATTGACATGTTTAATATGCACTATTCTTATTTCAAAAAATAAATCTTACTTCATTAGTGATCAATTGTTCATGAGCATCTTCTTCAGTGTTCTCACTGTCGCTGTCTGTTGAGTCACATCCAAGCAGTGAATCAAGAGCTAGTAGAGATCTGTTTGAAGCTCTCTCAGCTGAAGTTGAAGCACCCTCATCATTTGGTCATGTTGCTTCTTTGTGCCCCGTGGCAAGCTGGTTGTTTTGAGTAATACTCCCATTCATGGACTGGAGGGCCAGAGCCTGTATTTTGTTCTGAACGCTGAACCTCTCTTCTGGTTTCAGGAATTTCAACTTTTGAAAACGTGGGTCTAGTGCAGTTGCAATGATCAGTTTGTTTGGATCATCATCTTTTAAGGTGACCTCTCTTGACCAACGTGCAGTGATCTCCTCTGAAGCAGCTGCCTGGAAGGGCCTGCACAGCAGCTGTATCATTAGCAGTTTGGATGGATTTCAGAAGCCCTTTGATCAGTGGAGGCAGAGCAGAGACGGTCACATAGCTTTCCCCACTCAAGTAGACTGTAGCACATTCAAAGTCCTGGAGAGCTTTAGCCAGCTCCTCTAAAATGAGCCATTGATCAGCTTTGAGGTCTAGGTGTTGTTTCCCTATTTTTGTTACTGTTGGGTCAGACAGAGTTGCAGTCAGTGGCCATCTTTGTTCCAGGAGGCGAGTTGTCATATAATAAGTGCTCTTCCACTTGGAAGAGACATCTTGGACATGTTTGTGCTCCTGGGTCCCGATCTCTTTCTGCTTGGTCTTCAGCTTGCTTGAAGCCAGTTCGCTTCATTTAAGACACCTTGATGCTCCAAGTGCTTTACTGATCTGAGGGTGTTTCAGTGCATTATTGATCACCAACTGCAAAGTGTGGCCTGCACAGCGGACGGACATCCACCCATGTTTTTCCTGCAAGATGTTAACAGCCAGGACGACATTGGAGCCATTGTCATGAACAACTGCCACAATTTTGCTTGGAGGGATCTCAAACTTTTCCACAGCCTGCTCAATCCATGCGACGATGTTTGTCCCAGTGTGTCGCTCTTCTAATGGCATGGTTGTGAGGCTGAAGCTAATGAGCTTCCAATCATCACTTATAAAGTGGTAAGTGATACCAAGATAAGCCTCTATGGCAACACTGGTCCAGGCATCAGCTGTTAGGGCAATCTTGTTCTTGGACGATTTAAGAACAGTTTTCATCTGTGTAATAGCAGATTCATACTTTCCCTCAATGAGCTTTGTAAAATGAGTTCTGGAGGGTAAGGTGTAGCCTGGATGAAATGTGTTGATCATCTGCTTGAAGCGCTGATCTTCAAGCATAGATATAGGTCGCATGTCATTGACAGTCATGTTCAGGATAATTTCTGTAAACACTTCAACCATCTGAGCAGTGCAAGAGCCTCTCTTTAGGATAAACTCGTCTACACGGTTTTGCTTAGTATCACTGAAACATAAAGAGCAGCAGAGAAAGATGTTTTAATCATCACACTCTGAAGGAAAAGTGTTGTAGTTTATCACATCATGTACTATATTATGCCAAAATAAAAAAATAATGAACTAAAATATGTAACAAGCTAATTACTGATATGCTCCAAAACACAAGTTACTTAATGTTAGTTAGAGATGGTTTACTTTTCATATTAACTCAAATATTATACGAAAAAAGAAGAAAAAAAAAAACTAGGACGGCTCAGCTACTCCTATTCACTTGTTTACTATAGCTCCAAACACGTTAGCAAACATAACTGAAATTATATTCACTTAACTATCATTGACGAAACCTTGATATACACATTATAGTACAGACATCAATGTTGACATGTGACACTAACTTTACTCGCTAAATCTTACCACTACAGAAACGGCGGCATCACAGCTCCAGGATCCTTGCATTTCAGATGCTCATGCATCGCAGTGGTGCTGCTGTGAAAAGAAAGCTTCGCTTTGCATAATCTGCATTCAACTTTTTTTGCTTTTTCGGTGAAGTGCTCCCACACTTTAGAAAGTTTCCGTCTCAATTTTTTTCCATCTCCTTCCCCCACCTCTGTCTGACTCGCCATTGCAACCATGTTTATTTTCCTCTACATTCTTCTTCTCCTCAGATGTAGTTCTTCGTTGGTAGGATTGTGTGCAGTCTTGACAAACAGTAACAAATGATACTGCCCCCAGACGTTCATGTAGTGCATTGCAGTTACAAAAACCAATGTGGTTCTTTGTGACTGGAGCTTCTATTGAAGGTTCTGTTTATGACGCGTCAACAATAAAAAAATCCATGTTGACGATTTTTTGTAGTTGATGTCATCAATTACGTTGACTAATCGTTGCAGCCCTACGTTTCGGGGCACCATAATGTTTGGGACAACTGGTGTCACATGTGTTTGTGATTGCTCAGGTGTGTTTCATTGCTTCATTAGTGTAGACATAAGATACTCAGGCTTGCTTCTGCCAACAGACTACCTGTGGATTCTATAGTTGACATTGTTCAAGAGAAGGATAAGAGCTATGCCAAAAAAAGTCTTGTAGACAGATGAGACAAATATGGACCTCTATCAGAGTGATGGCAAGAGCAAAGTGTAGAGACAATAAAGAACCACCCAAGATCCAAACCATACCACTTCATCCGTGGGTGTTAATTGGTTGGGCAAGTATAGCTGTTATAGGTACTGGCACACTTATCTTCATTGATGATGTAACTGCTGATGGCAGTTACACAATGAATTCTGAAGTGTATAGAAATCTGCTGAGGTACTAGTAAAAGCCTCCAAATTCATTGGATGGTGCTTCATCCTGCAAGATAATGATCCCAAACATACTGCTAAAGCAGCACAGATGTTTTTCAGAGTTCAAAAATGGAAAATTCTTGAATGGCCAAGCCAGTCACTCCATCTAAATCCATTTTAGCATGCCTTCCATATTCTGTAGAGAAAAGGTAAAGGGACAAGTCCCTGAAACAAACAGAAGCTGAAGATAGATATACATTAGAGGCTTGGCAAAGCATCACCATAGAAGATATTTAGCACTTGGTCTGTGAATCACAGACCTCAAGCAGTCATTGCATCAAATAGATATGCAACAAAGTAATAAATAAGACTGCTTTAATATACCTGCCATTGCTATGTCCCAAAAAATATGGTGCCCTGAATTGTGGGGAACGTATAAAAAGTGTCATTTCCACATGTGACCGAAATGTATGCAGATACCCTCAAAGTCAGAATTGTTTGATTTGTAATGTTACACTGTGGAGCATAGTAGTAGATCAAGGAAAAAATGTTTCTTTGTCACAAACATTATGGAGGGCACCATATATTTCATTGCTTTTTTGTATGTGTTTTCATTTTCAATACCGGTTTATCCAAATCCTGGCCTTCTGGCTCAAGGAATGGGGGAGGGGTGGGGTACATTTCATTATGCTGAGTATTTGTTTTTGTTTACAATGTAAGTATTTTAAAAGTTTAATTCATTGCATTGTCTGCCTAAGTGTACAGCCTGTAAGTGTAATTGCTTTTTGTAACAAGTTAAAAGTAAAGCACAGTTTGGTGTTACAAATTTATTGTATAGCTAAGGCAAAAAAAATGAAGCTTGAACATACAACTGCCAAAAACATGAAAAGTAAATACATAAGTAAGCAATGTAAACAAATTAAAATTGTATATATCTTCTTATATAATATGCTATCGTGGCTGTCCGTTTATCTGTCCAGGATTTTAAATCACCTGTAGCTCGCAAACCGTTTCACCTGAAATTTGGTACACAAACACTACGTCACGTCAGCTATCCGCATTCGGGGTGATGATTGACCTCGAAGGTTATTCCTCTTTTTATTTTATTTTATTTTATTTTATTGTAGAATCAACTCTCGGCAGCGGCCAGCAGGATGGCCGGCCATGTGGCGCATATGTACGGGCGCCGTTCTCATCACTACCACCTTCACCGTCACTTCCCTTACCTCTTCATATCATAAGTCATTCTTGAGGCAGACTGAAGACTTAAGTGCCAGCTTAAGTGAAAACTTAAGGAAATCTTACTAAGTAATTGCAACACAAATACTGACTTAATCAGTTTCAATGCAAAAAGATGCCGACGAAAGAAGAGAAGAAGCAGGCCGCTAGGGTGGAGAAAAGAAGAGCTGCTCGGGAAGCAGCAAGCGCATCAACCTGTGAGCAAATGAATGCTAAACGTACAGAGAAAGAGAGTGAAAACTAGGAATGCTCAAGTCAAGTGTATTCACTACACGTTATCGTGTAGTGTGCAGTTATTGGTAATAATAATAAAAATAGTAATCCACCCAGCCATGTTTTTTAACCTGCTTTATCATGAGCAGGGCTGCAGGACGCTGGAACCTCTTCCAGCAAGTATAGTGCACAAGTTCCCATTATAACTACTGAGAAACCATTTCCATTCAAAAGAATATAGTTTCCTGTAAAACTGTGTTTGACATAGATCACAAACAGAAGCTAATGTAAGTGAAAACTCAGATGGCATCTCAATCATATATAAAGCCATTTCAAGAATGTTCCCTTCTATAATCCTAGGGAATGGTGAATGGTGTTAAAAAAGGCCTTCAAGCAACATCTCAGAAAAGGAGTAGAAGTCATCCATATATACAGTAAAGTACACTCTACACTCTAGTTCTATATGAGGCAAGCACTCAAAAATTTAACCTAAGACCTTTCATCAATCACACTTGCCTCATTTAAAATTGTCCAAAATTTACCTAGTGCAAGATCCAGCTTGCTCATTGCCATCTAGCTCCAGCATCTCTAGGCCATGCGGGGATGCACCAAAATTTACATCATTGTGGAGAAAATGTTTAAAATATTTCACAGGTAATGTTGGTGTTACAGTCATTCCTAACCAATTAGCAGCTGTACTCCTGGATGGGCGTAAAGTGGATAGCAACAAATTAACAGCCTAAACTACATATAGACTTAACTTGCTTAAACAGAAGAATCACAACCCACCTTTTATAATTCAGTAGGGAAGTGATGATTGCATTTATATTAGGATGGAAACATTTCTTTTTTTTCTGCTTTTGGCTCTCACGTGTTTCTCTTTCTGTTAAATGAAGCAATTTGTGGCATAAATTTTGCAAATTCTATGTGCTTGACTGGATTCTATGTTACTGTTCGAAATAAATAAACCAAAGTCACTCCTTAAGAAAAGCAGGAAATGATCTATGGGAGGAATGTTTTACTCGTGGGTAGTTGTATGTAGGATGTTCAAGAGCAAGCACTTCATTGAACTACAGTGGAAAAAAAAGAAACCACTACACATACTGTAAAAGTAAAGCTAGCAATATATAATATTACATATGTATAGGATTACAGTAGTTTACCTCTGTTGGGCCTTAAGGAAGAAAATTTATTTATAGAAGTTTTCAGTCTATTATAGTAAATTACTGTTCAAGGAGCTCTTTGTGTAATACATCCACAGCTTCCCTCTGCTGTAACAATTACTTCAGGTATATTAGCTGTATTAGCTGTCTAAATGCAGTTAAGCAAATTCTGTCTGTTTTAAGTGCAGTGCAGTTTTGGAGTGGGAGTAACTGGAAGAAGTATACTGCATAGTTGTCATTAATGACAAAAGTAAAAATTGAGTAAAGAAGTAATGCAAAAATTTGTATGGCCAGTTTTCTGACTGTTTTATTTGTATTCTGGGTCCTGCAAGGTCCTGGTCTTCCCCTTGCAACATAATTTCGTAAGGCATTATCTCTGGTGTCAATCAAAACGTTTGTAGTTATTTTTCCACACTGTCTGAAATTCATTAAGTGGATACTTTAAGAAGTAAACCAATTTAGGAATAGATAGGTGCCTCTAGAATAGTCCGAATTATTTAATGCATGAATTCAGCCCAGGTCTTGAAACATTCCTTAAGGATATTAATCCAGACAGATTTTTTTCAGCCACACATTTGTGCTACAGACCACCTTTTCCACTTCATCCCAGATTCTCTTTGTTAAAGATCTAGGAGCCATCAAGCCAAGGCAGTAAACTGAAGCCATTATAATGTTAGTGCAACTAGCTTGAGATGACATATGCTTTATGACAGGGCAGTGAGAAGTACAGAGCTTCTGTATAACACACACCAAAGTGTGTGTATTTATTTATTTACTTGCTTACTTATCCACCTATAGCCAAAAATCCCCCTGGGGACAAATAAAGATCTATCAGTTAGGGCTGGGCGATTTGGGCTAAAATCAAAATCTCGATTAATTGAACATTTTAACTCGATTACGATTAATGAACGATTATTTTATTTATTTATTTTTTTGCCCTCATAGTTCACTGACAAGTTTTGTACAGTAAATATGCTCACATATTACAAGTGAGAGATTTTTGAATGAAGGGTGCATTACTTGATTTTAAAATAATTGAAGGAAACACACTATCTACTATCTGTGATTATTTATTGAACATCAATGTTGAACAACTGAAATTAAAGCACACATTGCCTAAAACGAACAGTCACTTTGTTCTTATAAAAAAAGTCAAAATAAATAACTTGCACTTTTGGAAACAAAATAAATTATTTTCAATGTTTTTCTTATTAAAAGTAGAAAATAAGCAGTATCTCTTCTAAATAAAATAACTCTTATATATCCTGTAAATAATATTTTAAACAGTGCATTTCTTGCATCTTCTGTAAACAAATATTTTAATGTTGTAATGAAAATAGAACTCTCTAAACACTGTTGCATGAGGTGATCTTGGCGATCTTGTCATGTCACTATATGAACATGAATTTACTCTAAGTTCTTACTAAGAAACACAAGCATGTTAACCTTTTCAGGTTTCAGGCAGGACCTGAGGCATGTAACAATGTTTCCGCCCGAACTGAAAACCCGCTCTGATGGGGAGCTAGTAGCTGGTATGCAGAAATACTTTTTTGCCACCTTACTTAGAGTGGGAAAGTGTACAGGATGCTTCCTCCACCAGTCCAGTGGATTTGCCTCACTATCCTGTATGGGGGACACCAAATAGCTGCTCATCTCTGCTTCTAGCGATTGCTGAAGTGACAGAGTGGGTGTAGCTGAACTTGCTGAAGGTGTTGCCTCACTCCCTTTAAAAAAGCTTCCTAATGACCTCTTTTGCTTTTATGCTATTATATTTAATTAAGCTGACGTGTACTTACCAATTGCAAGGTGTAGGCGGTGTCCAAAACACTGCTGCCGTAACCATCCATTAAGCGCAGCAGCTTTGACAACATTAGCGCCGTTGTCTGTCGTAATGGCTGAAAGTTTTTCTTCCGCGAGGTCCCATTCAGAAAGCATATCTTTCAGACCTTGCGCAGTCATATCTGCCGTGTGATCGGCTGGAAAATATGCCGTCTCAAGGCATCTCTGGCGCAGCTTCCAATCGTCGTCAATGTAGTGCAAAGTAAGGCTCAAGAATGGGTCCATCGTCCTACTTGACCAGAGATCAGATGTGGCTGCAAAGTGTTGAACATTTTTCAGTTCAGCAGCTACATTTTTACAACATGTCTTGTACATGTCTGGCAGCGCAGTTTTAGAAAAATGTGATCGCGATGGCACAGTGTATCTTCTGTCGAGAGTTTTAACGAGGTGTTTAAACCCGCTTTGCTCCACTGTAGCCAAGGGAGTCATATCCTTTGTGATGTAATAACAAATAGTGTCAGTTATTTCTTTCCATCTTCTTGAACTCTTCTCATACTGTGTGGCATTTGTGAACGCTTGTGTTATCGACATCTGCTTTGCGGAGGCACTTGTTGCTGGGCGCTTGTCAGTCTCTTTTTGGTTTTTTTTTGAGCCATGCACTGTTCATATTCAGTAACGTGATTGTGCTTTAAGTGTTGAAACAAATTGGTGGTGTTACCTTTGGGCGTCGAAACTGTTTTTCTACAGTGTATACATCTGACTTCATTTTGTTCGATGTCTTCCTTACTGAAGCCAAAATGTGTCCAAATGACGGAGACTGCGTTTTTCTTTGGTACAAGCTGCTCTTGTTGCTCAGTTGTATCAGTGTTTAAGTTCTCCATGCTCGACATGTCGGCGCAATAACTTAACGTAACGGAGCGGGTTCACGTGACTCCACACGCGATAGTGTTTTTAAAGGGAAAGTAATCGAAATAATCGACCTGGAAAAATTTGATCGATTATAGGTTCTGAATGTCGATTTCGATTACTTTTCGATTAATCGCCCAGCCTTACTATCAGTCTATCTATCTATTGATAGATTGCACTTTATCTTGCAGAATATGTGCATTTGACAAAGGGCAGACTATGAACACACTGCCAGAAACAATGTATAGCCACACTGTGGCATGCAGGTAATGCTCAGTTGGTATTTAGAGGTCTGATATGTGACAAGACACTGTTAAACTACCATTACTAACCTGTTGTAACAGAAGGTTTGTCTAACCAGACAACATTTTTACTGTCTTTACTCATCTAATTTTGACATTTAGATGTCCTCTGCAGCCTTCTGTTACTTTTCTTCGCTGACAGGAATGGATCACAGCTTCATCTTCTACTTTTATGGCTTCAGAGATACCCTGTTACACTCCAATGTTAAGAGGTGTTTGGAGAATATTTGCAGCATTTCTGTTAACTTAAATGCATCCTGCTGTTCTACTCTAACTTCTGATTACCAAGCTGCTTTTGTCCACACAACTGCCTCTTACTGTTTTTTTGATTATTGCACCATTCTTTGTAAACCCTGAGGATTACATTATGTGAAAATGCCATGAGGATAAATGTTCAAAGATGTAGAAGCCATATTACCTGGCACCAACAATCATAACAAAATCACATACCTTACCCCTTTTAATGTTTTGTTGAACAACTAAGCCTCTTAACTTTGTCAGCATATATATAGCTAAGTTTCCATCCAGTTTTTTGCGACGTTTTGTTATCAACAAACAGAATATACGTAAAAAAAATGTGCGAAATTTGCTGTTTTCAGCAAACTGGCTTTTTATCGATAAAATGGTGTGCGTGATGACGTCATCCCCCCCCAAAACGAACTGTCGCATAACTTTTGTTGTATCGCGAAAAAAATCTGCCCTTGAGCCGTTTCCATACAGAATTTTGTGTATGTCGCAAATTATCTACCTTTTGTTTTCCACGTTACACCCCCTCCACTAAACAAAGAAACAAAGAAATGGAGAGATTATTCAGACAGTTTTTTGAAAATTGCCAGCTTACTGTTATTTCAGTTTCACAAATAATTGGAATTGTACATAATATCCGAAGACGACAGCAGAATGAAGCAGTTGCTTGTCTGATAGCCCTAGAGCTCGAAGAAAGTACCCCAGTGCGACGAAACCCACGGGTATGGGAGAGACGACGGAATAAGACCTTCTGGGAGGAGGTGGTGGAGAGACACTTAACAGAAAATCTCTGGCTGCAACATTTTATAATGACACGGCCGACGTTTGAGATGTTGTTTGGATTCATCAGTCCTGATGTTGCGCTCATCACAGGTTGCCACCGACCACCGGTTCCAACCCAAAAGCGGATTGCCGTCGCCCTTTACAAGCTGGCAACCTGCGCCGAGTATAGAGTAGTTGGAGAAACTTTCGGGGTTAGTAAAACTACCGTCCATCGATGTGTATATGCTGTGTGCACCGCTATTAAAGAAAAATTAATGCGGCGTTATATCAGACTTCCGACTGTAGCGGAGGCCAATGAAATTGCATACCGCAATTCCTTGGTGCATCTTGTGCCACAGATTTACGGTGCGCTGGATGGCACGCATGTGCCTATTCTTCCCCCGACAGAAGGCTACCGCGATTACATTAATCGCAAAGGGTGGCCATCTATTGTTCTCCAGGCCCTTGTTGATGACAGGTGCATGATACGAGACATTTGCGTTGGCACTCCTGGAAGTGCCCATGATGCAGCTGTGTTTGCAGCATCGGATCTGTACAGGTGAGCCTACCTTTCAACATCCCTTCTCAGTGCGATAACAACTGAATTAACCTGCTTCCCTTAAGGTTTTTAATTAAAACTGAAATTTGAATTAATACAAAATAACGACGTTTAATCAAAAAAAAAACTCTCTTCATCAGACCATGAGAACCGCTCCGCCATTCTCGTTTTGATTGCACGTGATGAAAATGTGACACATTTATTTGCGCTAAAGCCCTTTTTTCCGACAAAAAGTGTTTCCAATGTAGTTTTTGCGACATCTGAAGTATCGATATGGAATTTATGCGCTAAAGTTAAACGGAAAAATATTATGTCGACATGTACAACATTTTATCGATAATTAGCATTTCCATCAGCTATATCAGTAAAAAAATTTGAAGCGCTAAATATTTTTTCGCAAAAACTCCTTGGATGGAAACCTGGCTTATTACAGTTGCTGTTTGGAGTGCAAGAGAGTATTTTTTTTGTTTGTTTGGAGCTATTGTAACCATACTGTATGTTTTAAATGTTAGGTTTGTTGGAGATAACAACATTATAGGATTAAACACCTCACTAGCCAGCTAAATAGTTTATATAGTCCTGAATTGCTAAAGTTAATTTGAAAGCTTTTCCTTCTAATTTGGTAATTAAGTCAATAAACAATATATAGCTTGCAAAGCCTTAGGTTAGAAAATATCTAACAAAAGTGATCAAACAATTCAATTAACATAAATGTTCTTTAACTGTAAAAAGTCTGTAAATAATAGAAATGGTTTTTGATTTCTAGGGGATAATGGTGTTTACTAAATAAATATTTTTTAGTAAGAAGTAAATTGCATGATGCTTCATGGTGATGGCTGGCTTTAGCCTGGCCTTAGTCTTTCTGTGTCAAACAAAGTCCCTTTTTCAATACTATGACACACCTAACCTCTTAACTCTCTGCTCTAAAGGTGCTACTTAATATTTCTCTGGTGAGATGTTTTCATCAGGCAGAGAATCCACTCCAAAGAAGCTTCAATTTTTATCATCAAAATCACAGAATGATGTGAATTTATGTGAGACTCAATTAATACAACCATGCAGATATACAGTGTGAATTGGCTGATTTTAAAAAAAAGGATCAGGCACAGTTAAAGAAAGATGTTTTGGCTCTGCAGTACACCGTATCCCACCATGATGTAAAGATAATGATGCTGATAATTAAAGTTGCCCGAATAAAAGTGAAGCTTGTTGAGCAAGATGCAGAGAGAGCATGAGGATTGTAGGGCTTAAAAGGATAACCCAGTTTTTATTTTTTCTTAAACTAATGAGCCCAGATTTGTTGCAGAATCTTGTTCCTAAGGTTATTTAAGCACATTGGGTATTCAGAAAACATTTTAGATTCAGCATGCCCTTACACTAAAAAAAACGTAATCTAAAGTGGCAGTGTTTCGATTTTGTTAGGTTATGGATCATTTTTTCCCTCCCTTAATTTCACTTCCATTATGGTGAAGTGAAAGGATGGCCATGATCCAATTAATTAAAAAACCTATCATATTCACTTCATGCTGCCAAGGTGAAAATAAGCTTTGGATTAACACACCATTTACTTCAGTTTTCTTTAGAAGATTTTGTCACATTAGATTATTTCATACTGTTTTCAATAAATATTTGATTAAGAAAAGTAATTTCCTGACTGTAATTATCTTTTCATTCTTCTTAGGTTGCTCCCTGCATTGTTTTCATTCTACTTTTATTGTTAATTTACATTCAACCTTTTCCCTGCAGGTTAACGGGTGATTAACTAATTTACTGTTGTCTAAGGGCACCATCTAGGTTCTGACTTTTATATGCTTTATAGAGCTCCAAATTTTTATGTTGGGTTTGGAGCAAATGGGAATTGGGCAGTGTTTACTCTGTTCTACTGATGGATTTGAGTACATGATCTTGCATTAACAATGGACCTGCTTTCCCCCCTCTCCTTTTAGTCTAGTCTTGCCATTATGAACATTTTGTAACATTTTCATTTTATAAATGTTATGGTCCTGCAGCCTCATTCCACTAAATATTGGGCTGATGTCATGTCAGTGATTTTCAATTTTTGTGTAATAGTAGTAGAGCTATCTTAAAACATTCAGTATTTTGCAATAGATTGAGTGATTGGGTGTTACTTGCCGGCCTAAAATTTTGTCTCTATTCATTACTTTGTAAAGCACATCGAAATCAAGTGGAGAATTTTCTAATTTGGTCCAGAAAAAAATATTTGCAAAATTAAAGCAGTCATCAGTCATTTTCCATATTCTCTTAATAAAGGCACATAGAACATGATTTGCCCATGTGTTTCATGCAGAGCTGACTGTTGCATTGCTTTCCTGTCAGGCTCTGGAAATCCCTCTTTAATTCACATCAGCTGCTGGTATCATAAAAAAGAACTTGGAAATATTAGCTTATTCAGTAGCTTAGTTCTTTAACAATCTGTCTTGCTTTACAGTTAATTTACAGATGATTTTAAAGTCTTCACTTTAATATTTAAAGTTGTAAATGACCTTGCTACCCCTTTAACTTTCACATCTTGTTTATATCTTTGCTCTAGGGGATATGGGTTGTTACAATGACTCTGTCCATGAAGTGCTAAAGATTAATAAGAAAGAATGTAATAGACAGCTTTTAACTATATGACACTCAAACGCATTGTGCACCATTATCATGATCACTGGCCTCTACTGTAGAATGGAGTGCTGAATGGACCGTTGGCTTTGATAAAATTATATTTTTTTATTCCTTTTCCTAAAGAACATGGAACTTAGAAATGCGTTTTCTCTGAAATCTACTGTATGTAAACCAGAATTTTGTTTCTCTGTTCTCTTTGATTTCCAGCATCCATCTACATTAGTGCTAGGTCAATCAACAAGTGATTTTTCTATCAGTAAGCATGAATGACTAAAACAACAAAGTGATTCAACACTTTACTAAAGGCTTAAGACAGCTTAAATAGAGTTGTTGTGGGCTGATGCCAAAACAAAAAGGGAATTCCTCAGCCTTTAAAAATTCTGTTAAACTGTAATTCACTTCTGGTGCATTGTCCTTTATTTAAGTTTAGTATTTTAACCTTAATAATGAATTGATCTTCTTTCCATTAAATAGTGGTGTGAAATTGAAGACTGAGTTTGAGTATAGTCAAAAATAAAGGAACAGTCAGGGAGCTTACTATTCATCTCTTGGAGTCTCTCTGTCTGAGACAGTGCATAAGGTTGGATCTTTATGTACAGTACATATCAAAAAACGTCTGTTTGTGAATGTCCACAAAATCTAATTCTTCCATTAAATAGTTTCATTTTGTACTTAATATTTAATTTAAAATATCATTCAAATTATACTTATGATTACTACTCCGCTTATGTAATTATACTCCCAACAGTATGAGAAGCTGCTCTCTTCTTTTGGCTAATAGGTAATGAGTTACTCTGAATCCCAAACTCTTGTCTGAGCATGCTATAGGTCATTTATATTTCCATAACACAGTTTTTTTATTTTATTGCTCAAGGGATCGAGGCTTGTGTTTTGTAGCAAGTTAAGGTGCAGCCATGGTTTGTAATTTCCTATTTGTCAAACATGCTGAAAATTCATTGTAAAGAAATTGTGAAAAGATCCCTTGTATCTGTTAACAGCTTTTCAGTAGCAGAAGTTGTTTAAGGTTTTAATTTGGTTTCCACTCAATGAAAAAGTGTTTATTTGCCAGTTTCAACTTCATTTATGATTTTTTTTTAATAGCAGAACAGAATTGTACACACCAATGATCCTGTACTGATTGTGGTGTACATGATTCTTTTGCGCTGCAACTATTTTAATAGTCAATGTTTTTGGACTTCTTATTTTACAGGAAACATTGAAAGAAGAGATCAGAGATTTGGAGGAAAAAGTAGGAAGTATCCAGCAAGTTCTTTCTGACCTCAAAGTACAGCTCTATGCCAAATTTGGGAGCAATATAAACCTGGAAGCAGATGACAGCTAAAGTATTACACACCTTAAATTACAAACTCATATGAACTTTATCACAGTTAACACATTTTGAATTTTTTTTATTTTGGATATTTAGTCTATTTATTTTGTTCTTGCTTGAAACCATATACAGAGACAGAGAAAATAGCCAGTAGTACACAAACGTGTGTTTCTTCATAAACGAACCATAACAAGTTAAAAGTAAAGTGCTTTATACAGTTAATAATGCATTGTATGTGTTTTTATTTTCATTTCATATATATACCTCCTTGCCTACCATGAAACCTTATCCCTGTTTTATTTTATTAGTGGAATGTTTAATGTAAATTCTTTTTTTAGATTATAATTTTGTAATGCAAATTCATAGATTTTTTTTATAAACATTCGATGACTACCACTGTTACATACTAGTATACAATTTTCATACAAAAGAAGACTTGTTTCCTGCCTTGTGCCATGTGCTGGCTGGGATTGGCTCCAGCAGATCCCCATGACCCTGTGTTAGGATATAGCGGATTGGATGGATGGATGGAAGACTGGTTTATTCCTGATGGGACCACTGTGTCTGCAGGTTTTATTCCAACCAGTTTTACACTTACTGCTCAGTTCTTTCTTTTATCCATTCTTATTGTTAAATGAGATGACCTTTTTTTATTCTAAGAAGTTCAGATGTTTTATATTATTTTCTGTATATTTAAATGCTTAGGTTTCTTTTACCATTTTTTTTTTCTAATTTACCTTTTGGCATGAGGTGAGGCTTCAGTGGATTGCACTTGTTTTTCCTGCCCATCCTACAGATGCTCAATTGGACTTCGGTCTAGGGTATGTTAAGGCCATGTCAACACCTTCCTGAACAATTTTGCAGTGTAGCAGGCCACATTATAATGCAAAAAGAGGCCACTGTCATTGGGGAATACTGGTACCAATTCCATGAATTTAGTGTATGTGGTCTGTAACAATTTTTAAGTAGGTGGCACATGTCCAAGTAATAATAATAATTCTTTACATTTATATAGCGCTTTTCTCACTACTCAAAGGGCTCAGCAATTGCAGGTTAAGGGCCTTGCTCAAGGGCCCAACAGAGCAGAGTCCCTATTGGCATTTACGGGATTCGAACCGGAAACCTTCCGATTGCCAGTACAGATCCCTAGCCTCAGAGCCACCACTCAGAATCCACATGAATGCCAGGACCCAAGGTTTCCCAATAGAACATTGCCCAGAGCATCTCACTGTCTCCACCATCTTTCCTTCTTTCCATAGTGCATCCTGCTTCCATCTTTTCCTCAGGTAAAATACACACAAGCCCCCAGCTGTCCCCATGATCTTAAAGAATACGTGATTCATCAGACCAGCCCACCTTCTTCCATTGATCCAGTAGTGGATGGGTCAGCATGGGCACTCTGACAAGTCTCCAGCAATGCACCCCTATAAACAGCAAGCTGTGATGTAGTGTGTGTTCTCTTTTTTTTTTTTTTTTCTCCGTAATCTGTGCTACAGTAGCTCTTTTGTGGGATTGGAGCAGACAGGATAGCCTTCGCTCAACACTTGCATCAATGACCTTGTGAGCTTATGACCCTGTCACCAATTCACCAGTTTTCATTCCTTGGACCACTTTTGGTTGGTAACTAATCACTTCATATCAGGAACACCCCACAAGACCTGCCGTTTTGGAAATATTCTGACCCAGTTGTCTAGCCATCACAATGTGGTCCTTGTCAAAGCTGCTGAGATCCTTGATGTGCTGGAAGCAGGAAAATGAGCAAGCATTATCTTCAAGAAGTAACTTCATTTCCTGCCTAATATAGTCTATGCCTGGACAGGTGCTTTTGTAAAAGGATAATCAATTTTATTCACTTCACCCGTCAGTGGTTTAATGGTGTGGCTGATTGGTTTATTTCCTTATATCATCTGTTTCACATTGTCTTAGCCTAAGAGCCTCGACTTTGCCATTTGATGCCCCAATCTTACAGAAGTCTGTGGTGGGCTGGCGCCCTGCCCAGGGTTTGTTTCCTGCCTTATGCCCTGTGTTGGCTGGGATTGGCTCCAGCAGACCCCCGTGACCCTGTGTTCGGATTCAGCGGGTTGGAAAATGGATGGATGGAATCTTACAGAATTTAGTGTCATATTACATTTTCTGCTTCTTTATATGTAAGCTGTTCATCTTGGGGGCGGCACGGTGGCACAGTGGATAGCGCTGCTGCCTCGCAGTTGGGAGACCTGGGGACCTGGGTTCGCTTCCCGGGTCCTCCCTGCGTGGAGTTTGCATGTTCTCCCCGTGTCTGCGTGGGTTTCCTCCGGGCGCTCCGGTTTCCTCCCACAGTCCAAAGACATGCTGGTTAGGTGGATTGGCGATTCTGCATTGGCCCTAGTGTGTGCTTGGTGTGTGGGTGTGTTTGTGTGTGTCTTGCTGTGGGTTGGCACCCTGCCCGGGATTGTTTCCTGCCTTGTGCCCTGTGTTGGCTGGGATTGGCTCCAGTGGACCCCCGTGACCCTGTGTTCGGATTCAGCGGGTTGGAAAATGGATGGATGGATGGATGTTCATCTTGGTAATGTGCAATTGGTCAAATTGGATACAACAAATACCAGAAAAGCAAAATATTAAATGCACCTATGTGTTCTTTGACTAAGATCTTTAAGCAGAGAATTTGCTCTTACATCTACAGTCACAGGTACAAGATAAACCCTAATATATAACACAACACCAGACCACAAGGCACATTCACTCAGTCCTGGTCAATTTCCATAGACAAATTCATTTCACTTGTATATTTTTGGAATATTTAAGGAAATTGTGTGCATATCTGCAGTACAGTAAATATTTGTTTCTCATCCATTGATATGGTAATGCAGATTATCTAGAGTAAGAGTACTGTACCTTGTTTTATTTTTTATTTTGTACTGTAATCATTTGTTTAATCCAAATTTTCAGTATAACCTTCAATTTGAAAAAAGTAATTAATAATAATTCAAATTATTGTCAGTCTCTTTGAAAGAAAATGTGCTTACATGTTCAGTAAAGAACGATTTGTAGCAATCAGAGAATCTAATCAAGAATTACCTATGTTTATATCTATCCAGTCACACATTTTTTCTAAACTATTTTAAACTTATAATAGCATTAATTTGAAAAATGTTTTGTGTCTTTTTGCACATTTATTACTTCCGTTTTAGTAGTAGAAATACAATCATGTATGCTTTTTCCCTTCAAGGGTCATATAGAAAGAGGTTCCACAAGGATACACAATCAATACATTGAGTAACCATTTAGTTTTATTGAAATGTTTCAAAACAGGGCCAGATTAATTTCTAGCTTGATTAGAGTGTTTACTGTACGTTTGTATAAGGCAATGCGTGTCTTATCACTAGTGACATACTGGTACACTCTCCAAGTTTCATTCCTAGCTGGACTCCATGATACAGATATTAGCCCTGCCTGTTTTCTGGAGGCATCAATCAGATGTGCACTTGTGCTGTATACAGTAGGAATATTTGCAGAGAGATGGGTTTCAGTATGTATGTACCAGTAAAACGCACAGAATCTAAAAGCAGACCATGGCTTTGTTTTAATAAATGTGTAACATTTTACACAAATATGCCGAGACGTTAATTGCATTAATTATAAACCAAATCATACACACTGGGATTATGTCCATGTGTATTAGAATCCATCCTTCTCAGGTACCAGCTGTGTCCAGTTTAGGAGCAGGAGCCCCTTGAATTGTGCAAAAAGTATAAGTGACTGTCATGAAGGGCAAAGCAGGAAACAACACCTGACTGATGCCAGCCCTTTAAAGAGCACACGAGTGCACACGTCCAAACTTGTGCCAGGCCAAACTAGAGTGTTAAAACAGAAATAGTCTGTCCGTTTGTAATGTTACGTTTTTCCTAGCCTTGTCAGAAAGAGAGAAAATTGCCAAGAGGTGCAACTCCATTAAAGGTCTGTCCATCCATTTTTGCATTTTCATATCTGCAGAAAAATGTCTTAATTTTTTTGTATTTATTTATTGTATCCATATACTACAGGACTTGCTGTATCTTTTTACCACCATAAGCATAATGCCTGTATTCAACAGGAATTGTCCCTCTCCCGGTCCCCTACTTCTCTAGGCCTCCCGGTAGGACCAGGTCCCTGGCCATCTATCTCACTCTATAAAGTTTCCACAGTTAAAATGTAAACTTTTTTTTTTTTTTTGTAATAGCTCTGTGCAGAAACCAGGAACCATTAACCGTTTGATTTCTTTATGAGTTAGAGCATACCCCGTCTTTTTCTTACCTGATTCACAGGTCATTGCAGGTCCTACTCAAACACACCAATGCTCAAAATCACACAGGCTCAGTCTGCAATCACCAATGAACCTGTTCTGCATGTCTTTCTTGATGTGAGAGGGAAAACCCAGAAAGGCACAAGAGAACATGCAAACATCACACAGGTGATTACCAGGAGTTCTGACCCAGAATACTAGATATGGGAGACTGTAGCACTGGCCAGTGTGCTTTTCAGTTGTTCCATAGGAAACTGGTTTTCGCAGTAATCTTTACTGATTCTTTTTTTAAATGTTTTATCCTATATATTACACTCTATCACCATCTTCTATACAGATTCAAAAGATGTTTGCAGGAAGGAAAGAAGAATTAGAAAATACCCACCTTCACTCATTTGAGCTAAATTAGTAATTGGACCAAAGTAATAGGAGAAACATATTACAAAGTCGGTAATCATCTGCGGGAAGCGAGCCCATGTACGGTATGATTTAAAATATAGCACATTTTAAACAGTTAGAAGAAAGATGCCCAATTTAAGCAGACCCTCTTTAAGGGAGCAGCAAGTCTGAGGGTTTCATTATATACCTGAAGTTTGCCAGTGTTTTGCCCATAAAGCACAGAGACAGACAAGACATATTGCAAGTGGTCTGTCAAGATGGGTCAAGTGGGCATTACCTGTGTGAATTGAACTCTTGTCTGAGGAGCTGTTTTATCAGTCAATCCACCAGTGGTGGAAGTTTCTATAGGGAGCCAGGAACCTGCATCCTGTGCTGGTTTAACGCTAATTGTCAATGGATAAAGAGCTGTAGAAAATGCCCTGTCGACAAATTCTTCCTGGACTCTCACATCTGCAGATATATTAAGCAGCTAACACGTTATGAAGTGAGCAGTTACAAAATAATGAAGCAAAATTCTTAAGATGTACAAGGAAATACATCTAGTCAGGGATCGGTTGCAATAAAACAACTGGTGAGAAGAAGATCAGGTATAACGGTGTTTAACTGGAATGCCCCATTTAAGAGACAGAGACATTAAACAGAGTATAGGATAATTACACTGTTTACTGCATTCATTATTGTAAGCAGAGTTTGACCAAATAAATAAACAGTGCAGCTACTGTGCCACACTCCTGATGCTGTAGTTTAAGACATGATTGCCCTTCAGTACCAGTGGTGTGAGTAGCTAGAGGGGCGGCGGTGCTTCAATTTGCCGCCCTCCAGCATATCTGAATATGTTAACCTATTTAAACAGAAAATTAAAATGACGTATAGAGAAAAATTAAGATACATTTTGCATAGATTTGTTCATATATAGAGAAATAGCACTAATTTTTCACATATAATTTTAAGCATCAACTAGACAAAATATAGTATAGACGCACTGATAAGCCCGGTTCTAATTATTAGTTTAATACAATTACACTGCGAAAACCAGAACCAGTGTAGTGTACAAGTGATAGACAGGTGGGGATGTTTTCTGCGCAGATCAAGAGAGAATTCGGATTGATAACGAAACAAAATTATAAATTGTAAATTAGTTGTTTATCTTGCTAGAAATTATTATCGGTGTAGAGTTTATGTTTATTTTTGTTATTGCCTCATAAATTTCAACCGCTGTGTCTGATTCCGTCACAAAAGGACAGTCTGAAAATTATTTTTGTGGATAAAAATGTGAGAATTTTACTTTTTTCATTCATGAGTGATACCGTAGGCCTATACAGTGATCCCTCGCTATATCGCGCTTCGCCTTTTGCGGCTTCACTCCATCGCGGATTTTATATGTAAGCATATTTAAATATATATCGCGGATTTTTTGCTGGTTCACGGATTTCTGCGGACAATGGGTCTTTTAATTCCTGGTACATGCTTCCTCAGTTGGTTTGCCCAGTTGATTTCATACAAGGGACGCTATTGACAGATGGCTGAGAAGCTACCCAACTTACTTTCTCTCTCTCTCTCTCTTGCGCTGACTTTCTCTGATCCTGATGTAGGGGGTGTGAGCAGGGGGGCTGTTCGCACACCTAGACGATACGGACGCTCGTCTAAAAATGCTGAAAGATTATCTTCAAGTTGCTACCTTCTGTGTGCAGCTGCTTCGTGAAGCGACATGCTGCACGGTGCTTCGCATACTTAAAAGCTCAAAGGGCACGTATTGATTTTTGACTTTGTTTTTCTCTGTCTCTCTCTCTCTCTCTTTCTCTCTCTCTCTCGCTCTCTCTCTCTCCCTCCCTGCTCCTGACGTAGGGGGTGTGAGCTGCCACCTTCAACAGCTTTGTACCGGCGGTGCTTCGCATACTTAAAAGCCAAACAGCCCTATTGATTTGTTTGCTTTCCTCTCTGTTTCCTTTGAAGAGGAAGATATGTTTGCATTCTTTTAATTATGAGACAGAACTGTCATCTCTGTCTTGTCATGGAGCACAGTTTAAACTTTTGAAAAAGAGGCAAATGTTTGTTTGCAGTGTTTGAATAACGTTCCTGTCTCTCTACAACCTCCTGTGTTTCTGCGCAAATCTGTGACCCAAGCATGACAATATAAAAATAACCATATAAACATATGGTTTCTACTTCGCGGATTTTCTTATTTCGCGGGTGGCTCTGGAACGCAACCCCCGCGATGGAGGAGGGATTACTGTATACTCACGTTTAAGTTCTCCCGCGGGTAAGTCGGGGCTTGATTTTACCGTATAATTTCCGGTATTTTATAATGTCGGTCATTTAAGTCGAATACGGAACACTCGCGGCATTGATCCAAGAGATTACAACATGCTAACACCCACCTGACAGAGTAACCACGGAGCACACGGCCTTTATTTCTATGTATTGTGCCTACGCGACCACACAGTAATACCTGAACTATTCCAAAGCGACGTTTGCACTGTTTTTTGTTTTTTTGTATCTCACACCCTCATACACCTTTATCATAAGAGCATCCCTTATCTACGATGGAGCGTTCGATCAGAAGAAAATATGAAGCTGGTTTTAAATTAAAAGTCATTGAAGTGGCAGAAGAAATTGGTAACTGCGCTGCTGCAACAAAATTCGATGAATCTGAGAAACTGGTGCGAGATTGGAGGAGGCGAGAACAGGTATTAAAAAAAATGCCTAAGACAAAGTGTGCTCTGCGAACTGGCATTGCCTAATGGCCGGCAATGGAAAATCATATCACACAATGGTTTTAAGTGTCGCATTTTTGAACGGGCGTATAAGTCGAGGTATGATTTTATGAGCGATTTTTCGGGTTTCAAGACCCGACTTATACGCTAGTATATACGGCTTTTTTCCGAGCTCTGTTGCTTATACACGAATTGTACTGAGCCTTTTGGCCAATAATAATAATAATAATTCATTACATTTATATAGCGCTTTTCTCAGTACTCAAAGCGCTATCCACACAATAATGCCGCCCCCAAAAATGTGCCGCCCACTCCGCCCGCCCCTAGCTACGCCACTGCTTCTGTGGAACTGGGAATTGATTCTGATCTTTTCTTCTGGCCCTAGTCATATGAAGCCAGCTAGGAAATCCCGAGAGAAGGGTTACTGATTGTTCCTACCTTCAATAACGAGGAATATGGACTTCTTCTCTGATGATGATGATGATGATGATGATAATGATGATGAACTTTCTAACCCTCAAGCGTTCTTTATTTTAACTAGTTAAATAACATGAAACGGCAAGCTAAGGGTTATTTTTCTCTTAACATTCAAAGGTTTTAGTCTCCCATCCGTTGCTCGTTTTAGGTGGCTGCGTGCATGACAGAAATGCACTATCGATTAACATCTGAGAGCAAATTGCATTTTTTGTCATTTACAAAGTCACTGCTTATCCGAAACAAATGTTGTCTCAACATGAATAGAAGAGACATACTGTAATCAAATTCCATCAGTGAAAACTATCCCACATCACAACATAAAAGATTTCAACGAGATAATTGGAGAAGGTCAGTGATCCAAATTAGAGAACGAGTTGTACTACAGGGTTCATAAGGTCATGAAAAACCTGGAAAAGTCGTGGGATTTGAAAAGAGCAATTTCCAGTTTAATTTTGGGAAACTAAATAAACAAAGAAAATCATGGAAAAGACTTGAAAATCTGATTGATACACCTGTATAATGAAGTAAATGGTTCCTTTAAGATTTAGCGAGAAACATCTTTATACGTTAACAAGTTACATTTTCGCGCAGGACTGTAGTAACTCGGCGCACTGCGTGTGCTTTCTGGCGCGCAGGAGATTCAGTAGCGAACTGCCGGGTAAATGGCGATTTAACAATGCATGGCTTCATTTGGACAAGTGATGACTTGACAAAAACCAGGACCCCGGACGTGAGAAATGTCGACTGTGTAGTAAAACGCTCGACATACTGAACATGGAAGATGCAGCGCTAACTAGCCATGCAAAGGAGGCTAAGCACCAGGCTGCTGATGCTGCTGCACGTGAATCATCTCTCAACCCCCTGACTGGCTTTTCCCCCAAAGTCTCCAACCTGACACCTGCTGCCAGCTGCAGTACTTCCCTCTCATCCACCTTCAAACAAAGGCAGATTTCAGACGATGTGTCCAGAAACAAAGCCGCAACTGCAGAGGTACGGTGGGCGCTAAAGGTCGCAAATTCTCATTATTCTTACAAGTCGTGTGAAGACACGAGCCCGTTATTTCAGGCGGTTTTTCCCGGCAGGCTGATTACTGCTAGATTTGCATGTCGTGCTCGTATATATGCACTTTTGGACTGGCTCCTTATTTTAAGTAAAAGGTGTTGAGTTGAAGCGGAAGACCCTCACTGATGAGCTACATGAATTGAAAGTGAAGAGGGCTAGGGTGGAGACTGACCTCGAGAAATCAGCTGATGAATATGCTGAGAAAGCAGAAGCTACAAGGAATCTGAGCTTCATCACTAAATCCAACAGTTTGCGGCGAACTGCAAAAGAAAAGAAAGCATCTCTGTTGAATATTGAAAAGCATATTGATCAAAAGCTTTCAGAAATGAAACGATGAACTTTGTATGAATTGTTATCGCGGGATTCAAAGAAAGAAGGCTGTCATTTGTTAACAGTGATTTAATATGCTAGTGGTTTAAACAACAATATCTGACTTGCGGTGAGATTCATGGCTGGTGAGGCACGGACTCCTTCAGAGTCAGATTTTCAAATATATGAACACAAAATTATTTACTATTCAGTTGGCACATGCACATTGACTACTGGTAAGGTGTCATATCTCATCAGTGTTCTTTACACAAACATAGATAGGGCTCATATTTAGAAAGAACGTTACATTTATAGTGGCGAGAGAGAGTGCGGAGAAAGCGCATTTGCTCCTCACCCTCCATGTGTTCTAAATTTGCCGTTGCAATTCCACAATTCACACTCATTCAGTACAAATGAAAGTATAGAGTGGTGTACACAAAAACGGATTTCAATTTTGACCTTAATTGAAATGTTTAATTGTTTTAGCTTTTAATGCTGCTGCTTTAATCAGTTTCAATAAGTCTTTTTAACAAAAGGATAACAAGAATATTTTATTTACAGTCAAAATTTAGTTTTTAAATATTGGATTGTTTTTTTCTTAGTCTGATCCCATGTTTTATAAAACTGAAAACCGTTTATAGTCTTACCTTTATTTGTAAATGATGTCCACGCTCCTATCCTTTTCCACGAAAATCTCTGTCACTTTCTTGTAAAAGTCATCCTTATCTTCGTTTGAAAAATCTTAATCTTCCATTTTGGCAGTCAGTCGGAACAAAAAATAAAAATAAACGGAGTGCTGCAGTGCACTTGACTTTCTGATATCGCTGACTTATTGGGCGCCGAAGGCCTCTGCGTAGAAGAACAGCAGCAGTGTGTCACGGTATTGTCTGCCTCACCTTGTGCCTTCTCACTGCGGTTTAATGTCCAATCAGCAAGACTAAATATGTCACTCACATTCATTAAAGATATTAGCCAGACTGTGGAAAGTCAGGGTGTATAATAAACGTGTCTGCAAACATTATATCGGTGACATACAGAGAGACAGCGACAGGCACGCGCCAATGGCATGCATCAACCCCGAGTATGAGATAAAGCGCAGTCAGAGGTGAGGTGAGGCTCGTCGCTGCCGCACCTCGCATTTCTCCCCTGGAAATCAGCGATTTTGATATAAAAATGCCCACAATTATTGAAATCATACAGAAAACAAATTTATAGCACAGACCAGTGGACACATTTAGTTTATGTTATCATTATTCGTTTTTTTTTTTTTTTACTTTTCATTACCACATGTCCCTGCTTTATTCCAGTGGAGAGTTTCCACCCTGATACTACTGCCTTCTGAAGTTAATGTCAATGTTACTGAACACTTTTACTTATTTGTATTTTTTTTTTAATTTATTGTTGCTTTCGAGTCATTTATAATTAAGGCTGCATAATGTTTTTCAAGGTTTACATTGTGTTGGAGAGTCAGCAATATTTAAATACATTTTTATTTTGTATGAAACCGCATATCTTGTCATTATTTTAGTTTAGCAATATTTTGGTAAGGGTGGCAGGGTGGCGCAGTGGTAGCGCTGCTGCGTCGCAGTTAGGAGACCTGGGTTCGCTTCCCGGGTCCTCCCTGCATGGAGTTTGCATGTTGTCTGCGTGGGTTTCCTCCCACAGTCCAAAGACATGCAGGTTAGGTGGATTGGTGATTCTAAATTGGCCCTAGTGTGTGCTTGGTGTGTTTGTGTATGTCCTGCGGGGGGTTGGCACCCTGCCCAGGATTGGTTCCCTGCCTTGTGCCCTGTGTTGGCTGGGATTGGCTCCAGCAGACCCCCGTGACCCTGTGTTCAGATTCAGCGGGTTGGAAAATGGATGGATATTTTGGTAAATTTGACATGAATTTTTATTATTATTATACCAAACCATACAATGTTTTTCCATGTTTTTCCACCGTAACATTTATGAGGCACACACAATAGCAGAATCCAGTCCAACAAATATCTTTACTAGAACAATCTCTTAGTCATTCACCAGTAACACCCATCCATGCTACAGCACCATCTGTTTAATATTCTGGAAATCAGGATGTACAACACACTAACATATTTAACTTACATTTACCTTAGCTATTTGGCCCACAAGTCATTTTCCTACACTTTACTTGATGCTGGGCATTTTATATATATCGCCCCACACCACCTCCTTTCACCTCTTCTTGGCTTCCCTGCTCCACCTGCATCTCGGTGCTCCTCTTCATGCACACATCCCCTGCCTTTAACTCCACATTGCCAAACCACAGGAGTCGTCCTTGTCAGCACACAACACTAAGTCTTTCTCTTAATTCAGCATTAATCTTCCTTTCACTCCCATGACACGCCACAAGTCCACTTGATCATTCTCATCTCCGTTCTTTCTGGCTTTACTTTGTGAACAGATGAGAATGACCACACAGATGTGTGGATCAATTAATATTTTCTAATACACTTTCTAGTTAATATCAATTTGTTTTATAAAGCACATTTGCTATTTGTAATATCAGAGCTCTGTCACAGCACAGGTGGCATAGTGATGGCTTGGATTTAGCACCTTATGGTCTGCATGTGTTAAGTTTCAGTTTTCTACAGTTTTACTCGTATGTTCCCAAAGATATGGTTGTCCAATTTACTGCTGCTTGTCATCATAGCATACAGCACATGCACATCATTGTGATAAGAAATGTATTCATCAATAAACTTCCAGGAAAGTGCAATAAACAGAAAGAAACCTAAATCTGTATTACCATGCTTTGCCTTCTCTTAGTTGAACTTCCATTCAGTTTCTGGAGGTGTTTGCCTGGTCACCACTGTTGACTTTGGCAATCGTATTTGTGCTCCTAGACTGGATTGATGTTATTGCGAAAGGGCTCTGTAGTGGCTGTACCACCTGCAGCAGGGTTCCCTGCTTTCTCTCTTCAATGCCAATAGTTTTTCTATGGTTTTGATAGTGTGTTTGAGGTCTTTGGGACTAATCAGGTACCTTCCAGAAGGTATTGCATGATTGATAAAAAATCTGTCTGTGCTTCTCAGCAGTGAGGGGTCTTTCAATTTTGACCAAATCTCAAATCTCGGAAAGGCAGCCCAAAGCCTATAGAGAGCCTCTACCGTGCTTCACGGTTGCCTGCAAACATTTATTCTTGTATTCTCCATCCCTTTGGGGGACAACCTGCCTTCTATAAAATCCAAAATCCATACATTTCTGAATTGGAGTAATCCGTCCTGAGCACCTTTTGTCATTTTTTACACCCTAGTCTTTGTATTATTATGTGTAGGTGAGTCATTTGGCTGTATTTCCACCTCGGAGGTCACAGCTTTTCCAGGAAGACCACTTCTGATAAGACTTCTCCAGACTGTAGAGGGGTGTACCAGGATCCAAGTGACTTGTGCCGATTCTGTGCCAGTGGCGTAGGAAGGCGGGTGCAGTGGGTGCGGTCCGCACCGGGTACCAGCTCTGAGGGGGTGCAAAAAATTGCCGGTTTTGTATTAATGCACCTTTTTGTTACATAAAATAACATGTCAAATAATTTATATGGGCTTTAACAATCCCTAATTGCAGCAAATTGCGGGTGAACGATGTGATGCTGTAATGATTTAGTATTATTGTGTGGTGCATGGGGGGAGGGGGTGTTCTGTCTCGTTTCTTTTGAACTGTGCTGGTGCTCAAGTAAACAAACCACCGGTCCTGTGACTCATTGTCTCATCCCTGCCACAAATATATCATTGCCCCAAGTCGTTCTGTGCAACAAGATGATATTTTTAACCTGAACATCATAATAATATAGTCGGTGCAAAACGTTTTAGACAGTGGGGTGGGTAGGTATTGTCCGCTCTAGAACCGACCACAAGTTTACTTTAGGATCGTTCTACGAGCGAACGGACAATATCTCCCTCCCCATCCCACTATCTTAAGGCCCCTATATATACAAGCCAGGACACACAACAAAATCATGTGTCACAATTCTGGTTAATTGGCAATTTGGCGTCATTTTTTTTTTTTTACAGAAATTCCACGCCTAAGAAGATTTCTAAAAGCCATCAAAGTTCCAAAAGAAGAGTCTCTTGGTTGGACTTCCTTAAGATTCTTAGAGTTTGTGGTTGAATATGAATTTTTAGACTCTTTTCCCAATCTCACTTTAGCATTAAGATTTTTCTTAACTTTATGTGTTTCTGTTGCATCATGTGAGAGGAGTTTTTCGAAACCCAAACTAATTAAGAATTATCTCGGATCCACTATGAACCAACCACGACTCTCTAGCTTAGCCATTTTGTTAATTGAAAATAGTGTAGCTGAAGGTATCGATTTTGATGACACAATTTCAAAATTTGCAGAACAAAAAGTTAGAAAGAAGAGATTCCAAGTGTCATGTTAAAGTACAGTTTGTTGGATTAAAGCCTATTGAACGAAACTAGTAAACAATTGAGTTTTCATTAAATTGTATTATAATAATAATAAAGTTATGCACTAGGTACTATCACTATGAAAAAAGATTTCTTACATTGTACATTAAACTGGCTTATTAATAAAAAGGCATTTTACTTTTTTTTTTTATTCATAAAAAATTGTTTACAAAATAATTAACCTTATGCCCTCTATACTTAACCAATTGAATAAAAAAATTGCTTTCTCAATAAATTTCATTTTATATTTTGGTGGACATGGGGATGACAAGTTTAAACTCCGCACCAGGTGCCACTGGACATCTTCTGATTTCAAAGGGAAATAAGTTTAATGGATGTGTCTGTTCACTGCATTTCTGGTCCTCATCCTTGCTCTTTAGTTTGTGCTTGGACAACATATCCAAAAATACCTCTCTGCCACAAAAGTTCTGTTTGGGAGAGACATTAATAAATCCAGGATGACCTCCTTGTGTTTTGTCACTACTTTTGCAACATAGTAGTTAAACTGCTAAATCTACTGCTGCCTCACCATTTTTAGTATAGCTCTCCCTCACTCAGAAAAATAATTGAAATGTAGAGATGTGAGGTCATTGAATGGAACTACTCTGGGCATCTCTCTCCTAGGAGGTTTTGTGTTGTCGATGTGCTCGCATCGTTTGTGCATTAGCAGCTAAGTGACTCTCTTTCTTCAGAGGTTTCCTTTTGCCGGCATGCTCGCCTTGCTTGTGTATTAGCAGCGGGAGGAAAAGTAAAAGGGATACCATTTTTCCGATGTGCTCGCCTGGCTGCTGTATTAGCAGCTAAGCGAGCTCTTATTCGGGGGTTTCGATTTGCTGACGTGCTGGCCTCTCTTGTGTATCCTGAGAGGTGTAGCCCTTACCCCGACTCCACCTCTCACTCCCAGGCCAGACAGACACACAAACTTCCACACATAGACATTTACAGTAGACCCCTGCGAAGTTGCGGTTCAGGGTTTGCGGATTCAGTCGTTCACAGATTTTTCCTTAGAACTATAACTATTAATTGTTAGCGGAAAGCGCAAATATCCTCCACAATTTTTTATGGCTTTATTCGTGGCAATACTGTGCTGTAGAGAGAACAGGAAGCAACTGCTGAGGGAAACGCGGTTTGGGATGGTGAAAGTAGCCAATCCGAGAGCGTTATTCATTTCTCCTTGCTGCTGATTGATTGCTGCCCTGTGACGCGACTCCAGCTGAGTGTCCTCGTGTTTTCCATTTTGTTATTGTATTCATTTTGTTATTCTTAAATGCACAAGATTTCGTCGAAACGCCCTGCACCTTCTAAGGCTTCTGGCACTGAGCCTAAGTGCCAGAAGAAGTTTAAAACACACCAGGAGAAGGTTGAACTACTGGATTTGCTCCAGGAACTAAAACGTTATGCTGCAGTAGTGTGCCACTATGGCATTAATGAAAGCAGCGCACGCTACGTAAAGAAGAATGAAGCAGCGATCTGGAGTACTGTATCTGTAAGTTTCTGTGATAGTGCCAAAAAGGTAACGACCGTAAGGAATAAAAATATTGTGGATCACCGACTGCAGGAAGAAGAACATCCCCTTGGACGGTAACATCATCCGTGAGAAAGCACGGAAATTGTACCAGCAGTTCGCTACAAGAGACAATGTAGCAACTTCCCATCACAATGTTCCTGAAACCTACAAAGAAAAGCCAGCACGAAACCCCACCAGAAGAAGACCCGTCAAAAGATGCGACTCCTCCTGAAGCGCCTGAAGAAGAGGCGCCACCCGAGGAGTTTTAAATCCTCTGCATCGTACTGCACAGCTACTTCATCATCATCAGTATCATTCATCATTGGTGAGTACCTGTACATTTTACTGTATTTTAATTAAATGAAATTATTATGTATTTACTCTACTTATAACAAAGAAAACGACAGCGCATACCAAAGAAAATGCGCTTGCATGAATTACAGTACGTATAGCAGTAACATCGGTATTTTACATTCTAGCACTGTGGGAGACATAGCAGTACAGTACTGTACAGTAAATGGGTTTACCTTTACATTCTGTTTTTAGGTAATGTATTAAGGTAATTTTTTAGGTAATGTATTAATGTATTAAGCTGAGTTTGCAATGAAATTAAAGTGCTTTGGGGGCATATTGTATTTAGGGTTTAAACTATAAAAACAGGCATTTAAAAGGCATTTTTTAACCACACCCAAAAGTCGTGGTTTTTCACAATTCGCGGGTGCTCTAGGAACTAGGTGTACTGTATATACAAGATATCTTTCAAGAACACTTTTCCAATTTACATTAAGTATCACAGATATCTTTGGCACATCCTGACAACATCAAGAATAATGCAAGAAGCAAATCTGAATGGGGTAACACTCCATTACAATGCACTCTCAGGTACACCCCTATATTCATCCATATTTGAACAGTTTTGAAACAGCAATTGAGCTGAGATACATTTCTTTGGTATATGGGAGTTAAACAAGCAAACACAGCATAAAGGTTTGGGGTTTTTAGGCCCCGTATACCGTAAAGCAAAAAGGATTTTGTCAGTGTTTTCAGCTATGTACAACAGACAGTTCAAAAAATGGAGGGGCGGACAATTTATAATGATGAGCAGGAAGTGATGAGATGATGGGGAAGCCGTGGTGATGGATGGGTAAATGACATCATCAGGAGGGGACCAGAGGTAAGAAAGGACCCCAGAAGTGGGTGGAATCAGCAGTCTTCCAGGGGGGAATAGTTATGGCAATGGTGCTTCTTGTTTTCTGGAGAAAGACAGAAAGAGAGGTTAGTACCCCGCCATTGTTCCCTGGCATGACTTGTCGCGGCGTCCGTCGGGTCCTTAAACCAATCTCCATGCGCTCGTGCGTGACACTAGCCAACTGTCAAATTGTTAAGACCTCTATACCAATACTTGGGTACTGCCTCTTTTTGCTCTCAAAACAGCCTCAGTTCTTCGAGACATGGATTCCACAAGATGCTGGAAATTTTTCTTTGAGATTCTGGTTCATGTTAACATGGTTGTATCATGGAATTTCTACAGCTTTGTCTACTGCACATTCATGCTATGACTTACCTGTTCTACTACACCCCAAAGGTGTTCTGTTGGATTTAGATCCAGTGACTGGAAAGGCCAATGAAGAAAGCTGAACTTATTGTCATGTTCATAAAACCAGTTTAAAATGATTTTTGCTTTCTGACATGATGCATTATCATGTCAGGAGTAGCCATTAGAAAGTGGGTAAATGTCAGCCATGAAGGGATGCATATGGTCAGAAATATACTCAAATAGGCTTTGGCATTCAAACAGTGATTGATTGGTATTACTGGACACAAAGTGTGCCACACAAGGCAGGCTGGGTGCATGGACTCATGCCATCGATGCCAAATTCTGACCCTTTTTTCTTCAGCTCTCCAGTTTTGGTGAGCCTCGACTTTCTGTTCTTGGCTGATAGGTGTGGAATCTGATGTTGTAGTTGCCAGGTTTGACATGTTGTCCATTCTGAAATGCTTTTCTACTCATCACCATAGAATGGTTATATGAGTTACCCTAGTCTTTCTGTCAGCTTGAACTAGTCTGACCATTCTCCTCTGAGCCTCTCATCAACAAGGCATTTCCTTCCATAGAACTGCCACTTACTGGATTTTTAAAAAAACTAGAGTCTGTTATTCGTGAAAATCCCAGGAGTTACAGAAATTCTCAGACAATCACATTCTTGTTTTTGATATGAATGTTAGCAGATGCTCCTGACCTGACATTACATGAGTTTATGCATTGCACTGCTGCCACACAATTTGCTGATTAGATAACTGCATGGAGAAGCAGGTGTGCAGGTGTTCCTAATAATTTTCCCAGTAAGCATATACTTAAATTACAGCCACATGGTAACAATGCAGAGACCAAAGAAAACAAACCCTTTGTGCCCACAGTCACTTAGCAAATACTAGAGAATAATCTGACCTGCACAACGTACCTTCCTAGAAACTCAGCACGCCAAGATTTATGGAATATGATGAAAGGAATGAATACTAGGCCAATCCAACAGGACTTCAAGAAGAGAATGAATTAACAGTCAATCACAACAATTGTTCTATTAATTAAAAGGTTTGCATAGCGATCAAATACTAGCATGACAGGATCACATCCTTTGCCTAGATGTCTGAAATAATAACAAAGCTACATGTAAGCCTTGATGGTGACACTGAATTGGGTCATTATGAGTAAGTGTGATTGTGTGAGTGTGTACTGTGATGGATTGGTGCCCCATCCAAGGGTGGTACTTGCCTTGCAACCAGTGCTGCCTGGGTGGGCACCAGCTCTTCTCACTATATACTTGGTACATGGGGTGGAAAATTAGTGAGTGAATGAGTTGCTAGAGCAGAAGTTGCAATGGCCTGACACGGGACAGGTGAAAGAAATCCAGAAGTAGCGATCTAAATAGAAATGAACTGATACAGTACTTGCAAGTGGAGAGCCCCCATATGCTGGTGTGGGTAGAACAGTTTCTTTCCAAAAGATAGAGTACTCCAAACAGAAAGCTTCCAAGTGCACCAAGGAAGGACAAATGGCATTGAGGAATGATGGGAAATCAACAAGGCCTAACCAGGCTGCCAGCTGTTAGCACAGCAGCCTGATTTTGTTTTGGTGGTTTAAAAACTTTCCAATAGATATCTCTACTTTCTTTTAATTTTCAAACGCCGCTGCGGGGGGTTGGAGGGGGGTGTTTGTTTTGTTTTGGACATGCTCTGTCTCTTTGTATGTCAGAGGACTGGAACATTGCGAAGTGGGATCAAGCCTCATGTGGGGAAGCAAAATGGGGGGAGGGGTGGGGGGATAAAGGGGAAAGAGAAGGAGAGCAGACTATATCTAATCTATTCTTCTAATCCTTATAACTATAAATATCATTGTAACAATAGGATATATGGCAATAACTTGTGGGGAAATTTGAAATTAAGATTAAAACTGCCTCACTACCAGTTAAGACTATAAAATGACATTAAAAACTCAGAATCAATGTCTCCATGATGGGACAGTTAACTTTGTGAGCTGGAATGTTAAAGGCCTGAATCACGAATTAAAGAGAAAGAAAGTATTCTCTCACCTAACAGGCTTAAACGTGTAAAATAGTATTTTTACAGGAGACCCACTTACTAAGCAAGGATCACTCGAGACTACAAAAAGACTGGACTGGCCAAATGTTCCATTCTAGCTTTACAAAGAAAACTAGAGGGGTGGAAATTCTCATACACAGAACAGTTCCATTTATAGCATCAGATGTAGTATCGGACCCTGAAGGGAGATATGTGATGGTCATGAGCAACTTATTTAACAGTAAAATGATTTTGATAAATGTTTATGCACCCAATGTCGATGATAAGGAATTCATGCAAAATCTATTTGCATCCATTCCCAATGTGAACACTCATAAAATTATAATGGCTGGGGACTTTAACTGTGTTTTAAATCCACTCTTAGATAGGACTCCTGTGACGGGGGGACAACATCTAACACTGCAAAGACAATTACACTGTTTGTAACTGACCACAACTTATCAGACCCCTGGAGGTTTCTTAACCCAAACTCAAGAACATATTCGTTCTACTCACTAGTGCATCATAGCTACTCAAGAATTGATTATTTTTTTATAGATAATAATTTCTTGCCTACGATTAAATCGTGCAAATACGACACAATTGTTATCTCCGACCATGCCCCTCTAGTCTTGGAGCTAAAATCATTAAGCCCCTCACACTCACCTCGCAGTTGGCGTCTTAACCCTCTTCTATTGGCAGACAAGAACTGCACAGAATTTATATCCAAACAAATCAGCTTCTTCCTAGAGACAAACACATCCTCAGAGGTTTCTGCAGGAACACTCTGGGAAACTCTAAAGGCCTTCTTAAGAGGACAGATTATTTCATATCTTTCCCACAGAAATAAATTAGAAACCAAGAAAGTGTTAGAGCTAAGAAGCGAAATTACTAGAATAGATGAAGAACAAGCCAGGCATCCAAGTGAAGCTCTTCATAGGAAAAGGTAGGCTCTGGATACAGAACTCAACATCTTGACAACTAAAGAAACTGAACAACTTATTTATAAGTCAAGACATCATTACTATGAACATGGAGAAAAAGCTAATAAGCTTTTAGCTCAACAAATTCACAAACAAGAAGTTCGCAATGCAATCCCAGTAATCACCAACACGAATGGAGAAGAAATCATTGACCATAAAAATATAATTCACACATTTAGAGACTATTATAAATCCTTATATTCTACTGAGTTCAAAGAAGACAACACATAATCTAATGCATTTCTGGATACATTACAGACACCACAAATAGATGCTTTAAGTGCTGAGGAACTGGATAAACCTCTGACCCTATCAGAATTACTAGATACTATAAAGTCACTTCAAAGCGGGAAATCAGCAGGCCCTGATGGTTACCCCGTAGAATTTTATAAGAAATTCTCCACTCAGCTAGCTCCCCTCTTATTGGCAACATTTACAGAAGCTAGAGACAATCAAATTCTACCTCAAACTTTTCGTCAAGCATTAATCACTGTCTTTCCTAAACAAAATAAGAATTTGTTACAATGTGCATCATACAGACCAATTTCACTCCTGAATAATGATGTTAAGATACTCTCAAAAATTATAGCTAGAAGGTTTAAAAACCTTCCCCTCCATGGCCAAACTGAATCAGGAGGCAGGTTTGGGTAAGGAATCATATGATAAAGCTACAGAGGGCTCATAAGCACGAATAATAAAGGTTTATTGATGAAAATAAAGAAGAGAGGGATGGTTGCATGAAAAAACGTGCTATCAAAGTAATTAAAACAGCAAATAAATTTCTGTCCTGTCTGGCTATACAAATGGTTAATCGGGCTCTGAACAGGAGCGACGCAACATGATGATGCAATGGTTGCAATGCTGCCTTGCAGTAGGGAGACCAGGGTTTGCTTCCCAGGTCCTTCCTGCCATGTTCTCCCCATGTCCGAGTGGGTTTCCTCCCCACTGTCCAAAGACATGCAGGTCAAGGGAAATTAAATTGGCCCTGCGACGGACTGGCCCCCTGTCCAGGGTTTGTTCCTGCATTGTGTCCTGTGCTAGCTGGAATAGGCACCAAAACCTATCCCCCTCCCCACTGTGACGATGGTCTGGATTAAGCGGGTTACAAAATGACAAATTACATGAAGAAGACAGGTGGCTTCCCCACTCCCCTCAATGCCCTCTCATTTCCACTTCATATTCTCCTTAATCTCCCTAAAATGTTACCCACATTCAAATGCATTCACAAGCTGGCATTATGAGAAGCTCTCCTCTGTCCATGTCACTAACTTTCTTCACTTCACCTGCCCTGTGCTCCTGTTATGCCATTTCTGTGCCTAGCACCATTTTGCCAACCAGGCAACCTTTTATCCTGTCAATATGTATTTTCTCAAACAGCATATATTGACACAAATGTGGCCTTGCAACAGCCTGCAGTATGCTGGAGGTAGTCATGTTCAAAACAGCACTCATACTGCAGGTGACCCATAATGCCACCTTTCAACCTTTCAAAAGTGGCAAGTGTTTTTTGAGTTCCTGTGTATTTTCCTCCAGCTCAAAACTACGCACTGTTTACTTTGTGACATCAAACCCTCTGATTAGATTTGCAAAGGCTTGTCCTTCTTATCAGGTTATCTCAGGTTTGGGTTAATGACAGGTTACAGAGTGTTCCACAGTACACAGGAGTAGCAAATGCAAACAATTCATTGCTAATGAAAGCGGAAATGAACTGATACACTGATAAAAAAGAGGTGAAGAGGAACTCAATACAGTACATGTCTTCCTCCGTGTGGCCTAAGCGTGCCTCTCTGCCTGCAAAGCAAGTCATTACACTGCAGGCCGATGACTGACCTTGTGAAGAGGAAACTGGGCAAATATTTTGCCAGCTTGTCTAGTAGTCAACGCAAAGGGAGAGGTTGGATACATGAATGAGGGCACTTCTCATTAGTGAAGCAAATGGGCCTCTTGAACCTGCTCGTCCAGCCAACTGACCCAAGGATGAAAGGTCCAAGATGTGTTTTGTAATGCATTCCTCCATATTACCACAGCTGGAGTTATGCAGTCTAGAACACGACGAGCTGCAGGGGCCCAAACTGAATCAAGATAAGTGAAAAAATGTGTTCTTTGTTTTTGACAGAGATATTCCTACCACTATACTGCCTGTTTGAGTCCTCTTTAATCACTTTACCTTTATTCCCAAGATCACCAGTCCACCATTAGTGACACACACCAAAATCCTCAAGTTTTCACATTTCTAGTGAACTGCTTGTAGCGACAGATGACGGCTGTTGGAAAAGCATTTGCGGCAGCATAGTAAGCTGAATACGAGATAAGTTTTAAGCGTGTGAAGAAAAATAAAGTAGTTGTATTATAATAGTGACAATTCTTCAGAAATTCAGGTTCTAGTGATACAGAGTTGATGATTTGGCACAAATGGTAAACTCTGACGCCATTTCTAAATGTGTGCAGTGGGACAAGACTACTGGGCAATTTTAAACTGCTGTTCACCAATCCCTAGGAAGCAAGGTAGATTATTTATCAGATACTGATCCTTTGCAGAATTGCAGACTGCACTGGGTCTGCATACCTGAACAGAGTGCTGCTGTTGACGAATCACTTATGCTATGGAAAATTGATTTGGCAATGAAGAGATACAAACCTTGTATGGTTCCACAGTTGGCTGCGTCTATGTGTGTGTCAGAAATGGTAGTGTGTAATAATGGAGCACCTCATTGAACTATCTTGTCTCCCTTCCTGACTTCCACTGCAATACCAACTTTTGACATCTACAGAAATTCTCAGATGACTCTTCCATAACACACTGTATAAATAATGGATATGAGTCGGGATACAGGGAGCTTGTGGAGGATGTTGTCTTGTGGTGTACTGGGAAAAACCTTCAGCTGAACATCAGTAAGACAAAACAGTTTGTTTTGGACTTCTGCCATGCCCCTGAGACCAGTCACCATTCATGGGGAGGATGTGGAAGTGACACAGAGCTACAAGATCCTGGGGGTTCACATAAACAACAAACTTGACTAGCCTGACAACACAGTAGCAGTTTATTAGAAGGGCCAGAGTAGACTGTACTTCCTGATGGGAAGTTGCTGGAAAAGTTTTACCAGTCTATAGTAGACAGGGTGTTGTTCTACACTAATGGTTCTCAACTTTTTCTTTGCCCTGCACTTCTAGAAAATGTTTGATTTATTTTTGTACCCCGTACAAAAGTAATATCACATTTGAAGATGAAGAAGTCAAATGTCTCATTTTTGAACAACAAATTGAACAACATACAGTACTGCAGGTGAACAAATGGAATGCAAAAAATAAACTATTAAGTCAGTGGATAAAATTTGAATACAAACTGAGCAATTTACCTTTATGAATCTCAATAATCTTGTAAACTAGGGGGCTTTGCCCCCTGCTCGCTTTGCTTGCTAACCCCCCCCGGCCTGCACCAGCCACTTCACGTCTCTGCCACTCACGTATGTGGATTTCACTTTCACGAAACAACAAATCTTTTCATTCTCACAGATAGGCCTCTTCATTGGGAGGAAACTCTACTTTTCCCTGATGGCAACACGAAGTAGACGATCTACACATCTCAGACTTAAAGTTTAAATCCGAACAATATACTCAGTCTCTTTTCGCTGTTCCGTTATTTCACCGAGTAAGAATTTACAATTGTTTGCACTAATGCGATCTTTACTATAATTTTTTTGATACTTTCGAATTTTAGTACTTTCATTATCTCTAACCTGTTCTGTATGTGTATCGTGCCAGTGTTTTTGAATTCTTTACGATGTTCTACTTTGTCATCTACTCTTTGTCATTTATTTCTGGCCCGGTGTGGTGGGGTTTCCTGTGTGGTTAAATCTCTTGGCACAAATTCTCGTCTCGCAGGACATGAAAGTATCTCTCTGAAAAAGTCCCGTCTCGTCACAGGCTAAAAAGCCTTGTCTCACCCCAGGATTTTTTTATTATAATACAGAAATGTGTCCCCTGTGAAGATTAGACATTCGATTGACAATACGGCACTTGGGGTATCCAGCAAAGCATCAAGCAGTGCAAGGAGATGACACATGATCAACAATCGAGGAGTTTGGGGGATTGGAGAATTTGCTAAGCAATGAAACACAGTTGACGAGTTTTGTAACACTGGTTACAAAACATTTTGTAGAGATGGGCTTGGGCTGAGTGTAAGCAGCAGGTCAGTCAGTCAATCAAGCAGCAGGTGTTGCATCCAATTCAGTCCCCCTTGAAATCAATCAAACCTTGAAATCAGTGATGTCACTTTTTCCTCCCATGCTGTTTTATTTGTTCTTGACTCCAGTTTCTTCCGGGTAGCTCTGCTTAGGTGATCTGAACTGATTTACTGCACTCTTAGTTTAGAAGCTGTGAAATGCTATGTGTTAGCAAGTTTAGCCACCTGTCATGGCTTCTCTTTCACTCTAATCATTTGAAGCAGGTAACTGTTTTGTTTGCTGCTTTGCCTACTCTTTAGCATTCTTGAAGAGCACTACCCATTTCTTTCTAGGGAGCCACTCACTCACTTTCTTGAACTGCTCTCCCTGCCTGTTATACTTATGGGTACTGTGCGTGACACAGTGGACGTGTTCTAGAGGTCTCTGCCTTTCCATTGTAAATTCTCATCTACAGTACTTGCCCATGAGGATCATTGTCTTTTCTTGAATTTTTTGGGTCTCTTTTCTCTAGCCTTTGACAACTAGTAGGTGTTCTTGTGTCACCTTCTCAATGTCTTTGTTTGAATCCTAGCCTGGTCATTCTCTGTGTGGCATTTCCACATTCTTCCCATGTATTAGCAGGTTTTCTTCTCTGTGTTTCAGTATTCCTCTCATATATAGAATGTAAGCAGACACTTTTATCAAAAGCTACTTACAAATTAGGTCAGCATAATCAGGTAAACATCAGTCTAGGGAACAAGTATTATAGGGCAAGGTAACAAAATTGATCATCACAAGTGAAGACCTCAAAACAAAATCTTATTTAGTTACAATTAATATGTTATAAAAACCTAACAGCTCAGTTAGACAGAAATTCACCAAACACGAGAGACTTCTACACATTTAGGAAATTAAAATTCTGAATGGAGGTGGGCAGCTTGTTCCACCAAGTAACAGCAACACATGAAAAGTGTCTGTATTGATATTTAATATCATGCAGAGGTAGCAACACCAGACACCACTCATCAGCAGTATTCAAGAAGGAGATAAAACCCCACAAGTGTCTCCATATACATAGGTACTGACCCATTGGCTACTCCGTAGGAAAGCATCAAGGATGTAAACTTTATGCATGCCACTACAGGGAGCAAATGTATTTATCTGAAGAGAGGAGTGACATGTACCCACCTTGGCTGGTTGAACACCAGGCATGCTGATGCATTTTGAATTATCTGCAGCAGCTTGGTGACACATTCCAGTACTCCTGTCTGCAGAGAGTTGCAGTAGTCCAGATGTGACAAGACTAAAGCCAGGAACTGGAGTTTTGCTGCATAAGTTGGTGATAGTGATAAAGATCCAAGATGAACAGAGATGGGAGGCTGGACAGATGGGCAAGCAGGGATAACAAGAAGGTCTGACTTTGCCAAGTTAGGCTGGAAATGATGTTCTTTCATCCAAGTTGCAATATCAGTGAGACATGCAGAGACTCTAGTTGGTTCTGTGTGGGCAACGACAGGTACAGCCGTGCATCATCAGCATATCACTGGTGAGAGAAAGCATGGGATTGAATGATAGGGCCCAGTGAGGAAGTGTATAGGGCGAAAAGGATGAGGGGCAGCATGCAGTTTTGGGGTCCTTCTATGCACCCCTGACATCTCTCCATGCCAGGACACATAGTAGGATCTACCCAAGAGGTAGGACTCAAACAACTCGAGGACACTCTCAGTCTCTGTGGAATGTCCCTTCTTGAAGCCAGGCTGATTAGAATCAAACGGTCTGTTCTGAAGAAGAAAAAGAACGGAGGAGACCTGACGGCATATTCCAGTGTTTTAGATAGAAATGAGAGAAGAGAGACTAGTTTGTAATTACTTACTTCAGATGAATCGAGAACGTACATCTTGAGAAAGGAGTTATTAGGGCCTAGTTGAATAAAGTAGGAAAAGGTCCTGTGCTGAGTGAGGTGTTAACAACATGTGCAATTGCAGAAATGTCAGAGGGAGAGAGAGCCTGGTGGAGATATGAGGGGATTAAGTCAAGGTGACAGGTAGTGGAATGACTAGAGAGGAGGTGAAAAAGAGAAGAATGCTGTACATAGCTTGTATATAACGTCCTTGGACTTTATGTGTATGTGTGGAGGTATACTCCACACATTGCTATATAACCTATCATTCTGTTAGTCTTCTTAATGGCTTCTGAACACTGTCTGGATGTAGATAGTTACAAGTCCATTAAGACTCCTAGGTTCTTCTGATAAGGTCCCATTGTGGATTCAAACCTAACATTTTTACTTTCTATGTGTAATACTTTGCATTACTTACATTATATTTCACCTGCCATAAATCTGCCCAAGCCTGTATGTTATCCAAGTCTCTCTGTAATGATTCAGCTTGTAGATATTCTGCTATCTCACCTAGCTTGGTATCATCTGCAAATTTAACCAACTTGTTATTGAAGTTCCTGTTCAGATTATTTATGTATACTAAAAATAGCAGCAGCCTTCAGCGGTGACCCCTGTGGGACATCACTCGTAACATCACCTAATTCTGATCAGGTTCCTCACACCATAATCCTTTGCTTCCTGTTTAAGCTAATCTTGCACCCATCTACAAACTACACAGTGAATTCTCACTTCTTTTAGTTTGATGTCCAATATCTCATATGGGACCCTATCCCAAGCCAATGGTGACCAATGGTCTGTTACAGCAGACAACATGAAGAATATCCACGAAAACAAAAAATACTTAGGTTACTCATCCCCTCATCGAGCCGCCACCTTATCATGGTGGAGGGGTTTACATGTCCCAATGATCCTAGGAGCTCTGTTGTGAGGGGCTTTATGCCCCTGGTAGGGTCACCCAAGGCAAACTGGTCCTAGACGAGTGACGTGACAAAGAGCGGTTCAGAAAACGCTCCTCTGATGCATACAAATATTAGATTGCATTTTCCCTTGCCTGGACGTGGGTCACCGAGGCCCCCCTCTGGAGCCAGGCCTGGAGGTCGGGCTCGATGGTGAGCGCCTGGTGGCCAGGCCTGCACTCATGGGGCTCGGCCGGGCACAGTCCAAAGAGGCAACGGGGGTCCCCCTTCCCATGGGCTTACCACCTGTAGAAGGGGCCAAGGAGGTTGGGTGCAGTGTGAGTCAGGTGGTGGCCGAAGGCGGGAACCTTGGCGGTTTGATCCTCGGCTACAGAAGCTAGCTCTTGGGACGTGGAAAGTCACCTCTCTGAAGGGGAAGGAGCCTGAGCTAGTGCACGAGGTTGAGAGATTCCGGCTAGATATAGTCACATATACGACTATATATATATATATATATATATATATATATATATATATATATATATATATATATATATATATATATATACGACGCACAGCGTGGACTCTGGAACCAGTTTCTTTGAAAGGGGCTGGACTCTCTACCACTCTGGAGTTGCTCCTGGTGAGAGCCGCTGAGTGGGTGTGGGTATACTTATTGCCCCCCCAACTTGGAGCCTGTTCATTGGGGTTACCCCGGTAGATGAGAGAGTAGCCTACCTCCGCCTTCGGGTGAGGGGATGGGTCCTAATTGTTGTTTACACATATAAGACGAACAGCAGTCTGGAGTACCCACCCTTTTTGGAGTCCCTGGAGAGGGTGCTAGAGGGCGCACCTGCTGGGGACTCCCTTGTTCTGCTGGGAGACTTCAATGTTCACGTGGGCAATGACAGTGAGACCGGGAAGGACGTGATTGGGAGGAATGGCACCCCCGATCTGAACCTTAGTGGAGTTTTGTTATTGGACTTCTGTGCTCATCACGGATTGTCCATAACGAACACCATGTTCAGGCATAGGGGTGTCCATATGTGCACCTGGCACCAGGACACCCTAGGCCTCAGTTCGATGATCGACTTCATGGTCGTGTCCCTTGCGGCCACATGTACTGGACACTCAGGCGAAGAGAGGAGCGAAGCTGTCAACTGATCACCACCTGGTGGTGAGTTGGCTTCGATGGTGGGGGAGGATGCCGGTCAGGCCTGGTAGGCCCAAAACCAAACAAGGCCAGGGAGAGGGAAGTCTGGACATCTCTGCTCAAGCTGCTGTCCCCGTGACCCGATCTTGAATAAGCGAAAGAGAATGGATGAATGGATGGATGGGTTACTCATGATGCATAATCCACATGGCAATTATCCAATCATTTGCTCATAATATGTAAAACACATGCATTTTTTGCTAAAGTACTGTTAAATAGATACTTCTGAAAAAATCTGTGCACATCATATACAGGAAATGCATTCATATAATACTGTGCTTCCGAATTAAATACTGTATCTCTCTTTCCAAGTAATGTATTGGGCAAGAGTTATGTCATCAGTGCAAAAGTGCATACATTTTTTTTTTCTTCTTTCTCAACGAAAACATGAGTTTAAAAAAATGTTCTCAGTCAACACTGCAGAACATATTGGGTAAATCACATATTTTTGGGTGGAGTATTCCTTTCAGCTTACAGGCTTAAAGTTACTTGGATCTGACTGATCACCCTTTTTATATAACAAGATAATATTTGCTGTTTTCCAGTTCCACAAAATTAGAAAGATGGATAGTCATGAGTGAAAAGCAGCATCACACCTTAAAGGATACATTATCCATCATCACATGCACACCCACTTTAATGATATCAGGCAGTTCTGAGTAAAGAATCCACCCAGCAGCACATTTAAGCATTCTGAGAGTGAACCTGAGTCCCTGGAGAAAACCCACAAGGTGGGTTTAATAAATTAAACTTACTGTATTTAATGTAATACACACCATAACAAGATCCCATTAGCTCAATGTATAAAATAAACCTGAATATTTCCAGTTAACACATACAAAGCACTAGTGTGCTCATATAAATTTGACTGGACTGACTCCACATGTTTTAATCTGTAGGCATCAAATGTTTAATGTTATATGCTGGAATTGAAGAATTTGTCTTTATTATTCTTGTGTTTTAACATGGTTTACAATTCAAGGTTGTGTTTTTCTTTCTTTTTTTTTCAAACTGTTGTCCATGATGCCTGCCTACAGAAATCAGACTACTGTCTTTCTCTCTCTCTTTATTTCTCGCAGAGGATCTGCTGTCTTGTATGCTGAAACCTTTATTTAAAAGCATCATGTTTCATTTGTTGCTTAGACAGTGCCCCAGGCACAACATTCGAAGCTGACTTTCTATCCTTCATATGGCCTACAAAGTGACATTTCAGCACAAAATAATAGAAATCGTGCAGCTGTGCTTCTGCTTGCAAACCATATCAAGATTTAAGTGACATTTCAAAAATAAATGGCCTGTGGGGACGACTTGAGATGTTTTTCAAATCTTATGAGACATGCATTATACTTTGAAATACATACCTGTATAAGGTATTAAAACCCCTTGTGTGAAATGTAATGGTGACACAAATTGATTAGATTACTTTCAGAGCCCCAAATGATGTTACATTAAAATGAAACAAAGCAGTTACTTACAGACCAAAAGCATGCTGAAAGCCAAAAGCAGCACATCAGGCCCAGGTAATAACCTGGTAATAACCAGGTAATAATAAGATAACTGTCCAACACTTATCCAAAGATCTTGACCATACATTGTTCGCCTCTCTTGCTTAATGAATCTTAGCTTGAAGAGGTCTATTATTTTTTTACAATTAAGATTTCTCACTTAAAGATTTACCAATGTTGTTTCTTGTCCTAGTGTGTATATAAACACAGAGAACTCCAGTTTATGTATTACATCTTGCCTGAAGAAGGGGCCTGAGTTGCCTCGAAAACTTGCATATTGTAATCTTTTTAGTTAGCCAATTAAAGGGGTCATTTTGCTGGACTTCTCACTACAGGCTACCATTTAAACAAAATGGGCATGCCATCTTCTGCAGACTTCAGCTGATCCATTTTGCCAATTGAAGAAGTTCTCTGTTCATTAATGTAGGTTTGTTTTTCAAAATATACCACTTGTTGGACTCATCCCATTTTATGTACCACAGCTCTACTAACCAAGTGAATCTGAAAGGGAACATATCAACCATGGTAACTACATCAAACCTAACTGCCCAGCTCCCCTCAGCACCACCACCACCGCCACCACCGCCACTACCACCACTACCACTCACCTCATCCTGGATTAAAATGAGTATCTAGAAATGACTTAGAGAGTGTCAGAGAGACAAGATACTAACCTTATCATTATACCTGCATGGAAGATTCGGAAAGTCTAGAAGGAAATCAAGCTACAGCATAGAGAAGTAAGCACTCAAAATTTGAAGAATTCTGCACATCTATTGTAGTTTTCAACAGATTTGTAGGAGGATTCATGGTGAATTACTTTCTAAAATATAAATGTCCCTCCATCATATGTTCCAGAGTTATTCAGGGAAATAACAAGGAAGAGTTTTGCTGTAAGATCAAAGTTTCTGTGTTCTCCTCATGATCATGTGGATATTTTCAAAGTTGTCCAGTTTTCCTCCCATATCTTTAACATATACAATACAATACAATACAATTTATTTTTGTATAGCCCAAAATCACACAAGAAGTGCCTCAATGGGCTTTAACAGGCCCTGCCTCTTGACAGCTCCCCAGCCTTGACTCTCTAAGAAGATAAGAAAAAACTCCCAAAAAAAACCTTGTAGGGAAAAATGGAAGAAACCTTAGGAAAGGCAGTTCAAAGAGAGACCCCTTTACCAGGTAGGTTGGGCGTGCAGTAGGTGTCAAAAGAATGGGGTCAATACAATACAATACAATACAATACAATACAATACAATACAATACAATGCACAGAACAGAACAAATCCTCAATACAATATAAAATAAAAATTTTAGAAGTATGGAGCAGAATTTAACACTAGATGATATCACATAATATGATTTGGATATGTTTAGAGTCCTGTAGACCTCATCCATCAAGCTGCCTCCCCCATTTGGCCATTCCATGGCTGAAACAGTGCTGAGCCAGCCAATCCGATGAAAGGACCCCTCTTTCCCACGATTCCTGCGATTCTCCATCAGGGATGACTTTACCTTAGGCAGGCAAAACAACTTGGCAGGTGGGCCGTGGCACATTTGAGTACCGAGAAGACAAACAGAATAGGTGAGGGTTAGTATCCAATTATAACTATCATGTTACTTATGTTTTAGTGCTAATGACTAACAACAGAGATGCAGTCTGTACAGTTAATCAGCAGCTCTAGTCAGGATATGCTAAACTGAAGTAGTGAGTCTTCAGCCGGGATTTAAAAGCTGAGACAAAAGGGGCATCTCTTATAGTAGCAGGCAGACCATTCCATAGTTTAGGGGTCCTGTAACTAAAAGCTCGACCTCCCACTGTTATTTTATTAATCCTTGGAATCATAAGCAGACCGGCATCTTGAGATCCTAATGTGCGCTCTGGTTTGTAAGTCATGATACGTTCAGACAAGTAAGCCGGACCTCGGCCATTTAATACTTTATGTGTTAAAAGAGGGATTTTGAAATCTGCCCTAAACTTAACCAGGAGCCAGTGTAAGGATTTAAGAACTGGAGTGATGTGTTCATATTTTCTTGTTCTTGTAATAATTCTTGCAGCCACATTTTGGATTAACTGGAGGCTGTATAGAGAACAGTTTGAACATCCAGTGAACACCACATTGCAGGAGTCAATCCTACTAGAAATAAACATATACATTCTGTGTTAAAGTGTTATTCTAAAATATCCAGATGTCAGTGAATATGATATGAAGATGTAGATGACTGTGATGGTCTATCCTGGCTCGGCTCCTTCCTTATGTCCAAAGCTGGCAGGATCCCTACAGCTATCTGCTTGTATGAGGTAAGTGATAGTGAATCTATATCCAGAAGAAGGAGACCCTGGGGTAGCAGGTGGTCAAACAGAGGTATATTTGGGTCCTGAAGAAGAAAACAGGAAGAGAGAGCCAAATCAGCCAGAGAATATGTTACAGCATATTTCTTTAATCTGTCAGGTAAGTGATTGAAAGTTAATGTACACATAGACTGGTTTCTAGTTGACCTCTTTACAGTTGCATCATACTTCAACTTGCAGTTCAAAACAATTTAACACTAAGAGAAAAAAGAAGCCTAAAGAGACCCAAAGATAGGCTCCTGGCCAGCACTGTGTCAATAGTGTCTCCTTGACAGCCAGTGAAGTTTGGGGTCCATGCTATTCTCATATTTGGAGAGTTTTGAGTCAAAAAGACTTTTGGGCTTCAGACAGGTCAGGTTCATTTATTCAAGGTCAGTATGTCTGTCATTCAAGCATTAGTAAATGATTTCTAACCAGTAGTGTTTATTTTATTCTATGTTGTTCTCCAGCTGAAAAAGTAAAAGTGACAGAACAGCATTAAAGGTACAGGCATTATGAAATAAAATGGCATAACCTTAATTTGGTATGAATTTAATGAATTGTAAGCAGCTGTAAGTGCCATTGTGGATGGACTGGTGCCCTGACTGGAATAGATGGTGAATCCTTTCCTAACGGGAATGGTTATTGATTCCTAATCCAGTTAGGATGGACTAGGGGATTCTGAACAGTTCATCTCCCAATTTGAGAGGAGGCAGTGCTCCTCTGGTTTAACCCCATCCTGGACATTCACAGGGTTGCCTTGGATTTGCAGTTTCAAAGGGTGGCCCTGTCAGTTTTCTTGGGTGCCACCAGGGGGTGCTGTTAGAAATACATTTCCCTGGATTGGGAGGCTTCCGTATGACATAGAAGTGGTTCGGTTATGTGAGGTCATGGCTCCAGAAGAACTCCAGGGTTTATCCTAAAAGGAAGTCATCTCACTCCAAGAGCTGAGTTAGAGTCAGGAAGCAGAGGAGCAGAAGGAGGTATTGTGGATTGAAGATTGTGGTGTGCACTTTGGAAAAGGTATTGTGAATAAAAAAAAAAGTAATTTCACCTGGGACTGTCTTGGTGTGGTTGTGTTTTGAGGTTGGGGGCTCAGTGGCACCCCCTGGAGGTCAGACAGATTACTTTGCCATCACCACTTTTTACAGATTTGGGTTTGGTTCCTGTATGCTACAGTTATCCCCTGCAGACTTAAATTCAAGTGATTGTGAATATCTTCTCTTAGGAGGTGGGAAGAAAGCAATCTGTTCTTCACAGCTACACTTTCTATTTCTTCAGCATTGACAAACAATAATAAAGAAATGTGTTTCATGCAGGTGAGTGAGGGAACTACAAGTTGGAGAGAAGTAGAAAGTAAAATGATGGGGGCCTTAGCTATCTGAATTTGTTGAGTGTTGAAGTGAGAAAGTCTTGACTAGTGTGATAAAGAGAGAACACGTTGGAGAGACAGTGCGTCCGAAGGTAGAAGAGGAAAATAGAGAACTTGCTGATGTATTCTAAAGTAAAAATAAGAATTTGAGCATATATTGGTAGTGAATAACTAGCACGCTCACATTTTTGCAATGTGAATGGATGGAATATCTGCATAATAGATAATATCTTAAGAGATAATGTGCATTAATGCAGAGGTACTAGATCAAGAACTGACTCCTCAGTCTGCAGTCATATGCTTTCTGTTTTATTATTACCAAAATCCTTAAAGTTGTCATTAATTATTACTTATATTATCTAGTCTTGTGCCAAAAAACTTCAATTTCTTATTTGCTAACTCAGATATTTTTGTGAATAAAAAATAGGGTTGTGAATATTTTAATTTACTAATGTAAAGTAGTTTTGGTGTCAAATATACACGCATAACCCAGTAACAAAGTAATGGGACAGATGGAGTAATAAGGATAGTGATCCTAGTAGTTAGATTTTATATACCGTAGTATTTAAGTTGATGTCAACCTGGAAATATTTATATCATTTTGTCAGTATTTATGCTCAAATTTTTACATTTTTATTTAACAGAGTGTGATGGTTTATTAACTCATGCTGAATCACTTTTGATTTTCATTATTTGTTTAATATTTCTAGTACTTTTTCTTGTAGTTATAGTTACATATAAAATGGTCTTTTACTTAAGTTTTTTCTCTTATAGGTTGGAAGGTGCTTCCTAATTGTGGTTCTTGCTACACTTTGACCAGGAACATCTGCAACAGACCAAGAGTAATTAAATAATGATCACCAGCAGGGGAGATGAATATATTTGAATGGTAAGACCACTGGGGATAATTAGATCTAACATTTGATTTTTCGTTTTAGAGTTTAGGGTCATTGCAGACAGAATCAATCAGGAATTTAAAAACAATTGCTAAGAGGATCTATTTCTGCATCTGTTTGAATATTAAAGTCACTCAAAAAAATTCTTCATGATTTCTAACTAATTGACACACAATGTTCCTAAATTAAGCATGAAAAATTTGTTCTGTTAGGTTAATATATATCTTTGAATTATGGGAGCTTATTAGGGCCATAGAAAAGAAAAGAAAACAAGGACACAGTGAAGAAAAAAAAGGTCACTTTTGCGATTTTGTGACCTTCATCATACATGTTTAATTAGTCCATCCGTCCATCCAGGGTCGGGCCTATTCCAGCAAGCAGCAGTCTTGAGACAGAAACAATCTCTGGATGGGGTGCCAGTCCATCGCAAGGTAAATACGAGCACATGCATAAACTAGTAGTGTCAATTTAGCATCACCAAATCCCCTAACTTGCATGCCTTTGGAAGAAAACTGAAGTACACGGAGGAAACCCACCAGGAAAACATACAAACACCAGGCAGGGAACACCCAGGATGTGACCCCCTTACGGCGAGGCTACCGCCGTGCCACCATGTCCACACATGTTTAATTATTAATAATATACATTATTTAAATTAATTTAACGGTTTATCTGAAAAATGCAATATACATGCATTAATGCAAATCATCATTAAAAATGACATGAATTATACAGTAAATCCTGTAATATCATGAAGTCAATGTATTTTGTGTGATGATTTCACACACATAGATTAACGACTGCATCAGGGATCACTTAGACTACGAATCATTTAATGTGCTACCTTAATTGTAAAGGGGTTTGAGAAATTCTAGTGAATTAAACATCGATTCTAAGATTATGTTTTATGACATTCTACTTTAAGGACTAAATAAACTATGAGATTAAAATGTAAAATTTTAGATTAACTGCGGTGGGTTGGCACCCTGCCCGGGATTGGTTCCCTGCCTTGTGCCCTGTGTTGACTGGGATTGGCTCCAGCAGATCCCCGTGACCCTGTGTTCGGATTCAGCGGGTTGGAAAATGGTTGGATGGATGGATTTTAGATTAAAGTCAAAATTTCGAATTTTATCTTGAAATAGATCTTTTTCTTCTCTGTGACACAATTTTTTTTTTATTGAACACTCCTTGAACAAAAATGGTTTGAGCTTAGTCTGGTTACACTTTACCATCCCTTCATTCTTAAACCTGATCCATTCATTTCAGGTCTGCAGGGGCAGAATCCTTTTCTGGCTGCGCTGGGCTGTATTTCTAAACTTATTATTGTGCAGTTTCATAAATAACTTTATTACCAGAAGTGTACTGCAAGTTATATAAACTCTGCCGTACTATTAATATTCAAATATCATAAGGAATGCAGTTTAAGTGTTTTTAACTTTTTGCAAACAGGGGAGCCATCAAAGTGAACTTCACATTGTTTTTGTTCAGAATGCTCATATTTTACAAGGTGCATTACAATGACAATCCATAAAGAAGTTTTATTTTCAGTTTACAGTTGACTTTGTGCGCAGTATCTTTAGGAGTACACACATACACTAAATGGCCAAAAGTATGTAGACATCCCTCCAAATTATTCGTTCAGTTATTTCAGCCACACCTTTTGTTAACAGGTATCACACACTATCATTGACAAACATTAAATGTGGCACTGTCATAGGATGGCTCTTGTGACACAAGTCAATGTGTGAAATGTATGCTCTGTTAGATCTTCCCTCCTCAATTGTAGATGCTGCTATTTAGAAGCAAAAGTGTCTTGTAGCAATATGGAGCCATGAAGTGGCACACCACACAAACTTACAGAGCAGGACCTGCAAGTGCTGAAGTGCTTTGCATGTAAAAATCACTTTTCCTGTGTTGCATTGCTCACAACAAAGTTTCAAACTGCCACCTGAAGCAGCATCAGAACAAGAAGTGTATGTTGGGAACCTCATGATGATCACTATGTACATTGTCAAGTGTCAACCATCATTCAACTTCGGAGCACTGGAAACATGTTCTCTGGAGTGATGAATCACATTTCACTATCAGTCTGATGAACAAATCTGGCTTTGGCAGATGCCAACGGAATGGTACCTTCTGGACTGTAAAGTTTGGTGGAGGAGGGGTAATGGTCTGGGCCTGCTTTTCAGGGTTTCGGCTAAGTCTCTTGGTTCCAGTGAAGGGTATGGTTAATGCTACAGCATGCAAAGACGGTTAAACAATTATGTTCTTCCAGCTTTGCAGCAACAGTGTGTGGAAGGCCATTTATTGCTCCAGCATGGCTGTGCACCTCCGATCAAGGCCAGGACCTTGAGTGGCCAGCACAGAGCTCTGACCTCAACCGTATTGAACACCTTATCAATACCCATGAATTTGAAATGAGATCTGTGGTATAGCAGGTCCGCAGCTTCAAAAAAACTTTGGCCAGTTTTTAAACCAGAAAGATGTGGCAGTCTCCTGTGGTGTAGGCCACTTTTTAAATAAATAATTGCTGCCTTTGCGGCTTAGAGAGGGGGCATGGTAGTGTGGCTGGAGCAGGTTCCCAGGCAAATTCATGATGCGGGCTGTCCTCACTTAAGTGCACAGGTGAGGAGTCGTCCGCATCTGTAATTGATGCCGGGAGCTGCTAATTGCCACACCTGATCCACGTCCCTATGATAAATAATAGAAGCGGCTAGGGCAAAGAAGAATGAACAGAGGTTATAGGAGAAGAAGAAGGCAGGAAGCAGGGAGGAGAAAGCCAGTGTGTGAACGAGCTGTCGGAAAAACGACCATAAGACATCGAGAAGGTTTGGGGCAGCCACCCGTATAATTGTTCTCAGCTGCAAAACTGATTAAATAATAGAGACATGTGCATTCAACTGAGTCCAAAACAGAACTGACTTTCAGGAGATAAGATGGCAGCTTTAAAGGCCAGTAGCAGAAGTGATGTCATCAATACCGAGACCGGAAGTGACGTCATTGGCTGCCCTAGAGCCAGGCGGGATTTCCCTAGAATGGTCTGCAAAAGATCGAAAGGGAAAATTAGTGCACTTCGCCACCCCCTGGTCTGGAATGGAATCACATGTATTTAAGCCCTGTAGCTGTCTCCTAAACACACGTGTGTGACAGAGCGAAGGTGCAGCTGAACAATGAGCCCTCATGGTGTGTTTGGCCTGCACCTGGGGGCAGTCGTAGTGGTTGCTCCCACTGAGCATTTAGTGAGGAGCGGGGGTGACCAGAAGGAGGATGACTTGCTGCATAAGGCCGAGAAGGCAGCGGGAGTCGGGACTTGGGACGTGAAAGCCCCAGCATGAGCGCCCTGGTCGCTGAGGAGCCCAAGTCACGGTCTGGTGAAGCCTACCGGAGCCAATGATTGGAAAGGCGAACAGACCAGCTGTAGAAGGCAGAAAGAAGGTCAGCTGCAGGTAGGGTGGCTCCCCTGGTGCATAGCCTGGACGGGAGAAGCAGGGGAGTCACCAGTAGAAAGGCACCAGGATCTGTTTTTAAAAGGACAGCTTCCAGCCATTGTTTTAACCTTGGTTTTAAAAGGATTTTTTCTATTGGATTTTAACCTCCACAAGATCACTCATTTTTATTGGATTATTTATTTATTTATTGAAACATTTTTGAAGCACTGCACTTTGGACACTGTTTGGAAATGTTTGTTAATTTTAAATAAAAGCACTTTGGCACCATCCCCTTGCTTTGTTGTGCTTCACTGTCCAGCTCATCGGTGACATTACCAACAGTGTTGGGTTCAGAGCCCCCAGAAGGAAGATGGGAGCATGGAGTAGAACCCGCCTCATCACATCTCCATGGGCGCGATTGCACGACCGCAGGGAGTTAATGGAGTAGTTGGGGCAAGTGCAAGTGCAATCATTCTCAATTGCTTCTTCGGCTTTCTGCGACGTGTGATTAAGGCGCTGTGCCCACAAAGACGTATATATATAAGGGGAAAGGGAGAGAAAGATATGAAAGAATGGATCAGAAGACAAAGGAAGATATGAAAGAATGGATCATATGAAAGAACGGATCAGAAGATGGAGGAAAATATAAAAGAATGGATCATATAAAAGAACGGATCAGAAGACGGAAGAAGATATGAAAAAATGGATCAGAAGATGGAGGTTAAAAGACATCAAGGGCAGACGATCTGGACACCTGCATGGAGAAGGCAGCACGAGCTGGGGATCCGTGAGGGAACGCAGGCTGAGGTGCTGGTTCGCCCCACTTAATAATTGTGTAGAGTGAGGTGAGCAGGACGGAAGACCTCCCAATGGATCCGAGGGGCGGCCATGTGAGCGCGAAAGAAGAAGGGAGGTGTGCTGACCTGAGGGAGGCAGCCAAGACGGGGGTCAGCAGAAAGGAGTTTGTGCTGCAGAGTCACCACCGACAACACGAGTGATGGGTGATCCGGGGAAGCAGAAGGAAGTGGACTGAGATCATGTGAAGAGAGAGACTGCATTCTTAACCTCTATTTGAACAGATTTATTTATTATGGATTTTATCCCTACTTTTCACTAGTTTTAAGGATTAATTTGTGAACTGTTTTTGTTTGAGAACACTGCTCAGTGGACACTTTTGGTTTTACTTTTGATTGTTTTCAATAAAAGCACTTGAGCCCTTTCCACCATCCCCTGGCTTCAATGAGATTTGTCATCATTTGTCACCTCATCTTGGTCATAACTATCGATGGTGTTGGTTCAACAGATTACTATGTGGGAAGAGGGAGTCTGGAGGGGACCGGCATCAGTCATAAGATCGTCCAACAACTTTGTATAGGTGTGATGGTCAGGTCTTTAACACAGAATAAATTCTTACACAAATACTGCAATAAGTTACTTGATTATAGGTGCTGTTATACCAAAGTAACATAAATGCTATGTTAGAAACAATTAGAAAGTGCTCTTAACTACCAATACCATCCATCTCCCAAACCTGCTTTATCCTGAGCAGGGTTTTGGGGAAGTTGAAGTTTATCCCAGCATGCATATGGCACAAGGCAGGAACAGTCCCTGGACCAGAGCACAGGGTGAACGCACTGACACCACCACACACAGTAGGGCCAATTTAGTATCACTAGTCCACCTGACTGGCATGTCTTTGAACTGTGGGAAACCAGAGCACCGGTGGTAATCCCATGTAGACACGGGGAGACAATGAAACCTCCATGCAGGGAAGACCCAGGACATGAACCCTTAACCTCTGAGTTGCAAGGCAGCCGTGCTACCACTGGGCCGTTCATTACCAATAACTAAAAGACAAATTGGAAACCTTATGGTATTATCCCAAGCCTTATTAATTTTCTTGCACATTTTACACAGTAGTTACAAAAACACAACAGTAACAGACATCAATGAAGAAACATGTCACCTATGTACACGTTGACTTGGAATATTTAAAAGTTACAGTAGAGTGATTGGTTAATAAATATCTTTCTCTAATTCTTTTTTTTTTAAGGAAAAACTTACAGGTTTATATAACTTCTCTCACTCCTGGTCTTAGTTTTTAATACATAGGTTGTTAATTTCTTAGAAATGCTTCCTTTCACCAAAACTGCAAATTTAGTGACTAGCCAAAGTTTCTTGGTTCTCACTCACTTGCCATTATTCACCGTAATGAAATTAGTACTGACACTAGAGATTACTAATCATGGTTGCACAAATTTGGAACTTTATTTTTCTTATTGCTCTGTTTTTTTCACATATTCATGCTAGCTTGGCAGCAATTTTCCCCCAATCTTCTGCTACATCCTCTTTCATTATGTATTGACATCTGCCTGTTATGAGGAAATCTCCACTTTCTTCATTTGTCTGCCTCTTATGTCATATCCATAATAAACCTTGGTGCAGTTGATTGTCATTGCCTGTCATGTCCAGCCGAATGCTTAAAGTTCTGATGGTGGCTGTTAATGGCTGAAGGTCGCATGCTTTGATAAAGATGTTGTTTAGTTTGATTGCTGACATTACACAATTACTCATGAACCACTGGCACTAGAACCTTAATTTTGGTCTAAATTGAAAGTTTATGATATGATAGTGTGGAGCCCAGCCGGAATGCCCAAAGAAGAGAAGGATGGGGGAAGGCAGTTACTGTGGGACACTTTCTCCCCCAAAACACCTGATGGCAATTTCCCTGCAGCATAGCAGTGCCCCAGATTCCTACAGGGCACCATGAGATTTGGAGTTTGGCTTCTCAGCCCTGCTGGATACCATGGGTGCCGCCAGGAGATGCTGCAGGGGGACCTGGGGACTTGTATCTTTTCCATAGCCCTGAAGTACTATCGAGTCACAGGGACAGAAGTTCCGAAGCACTTCCGGGCTGACAGAAGACTCAACTTCTCCAGCTGACCTGGAAGTGCAGGAAAGTCACATGGACAGAAGAAATGAAGTACTTCCGGGTCAGACACTATATAAAGGACTGTTGGAGACCCAGCAACTGAGCCGGAGTTGGGAGGTAGAGGACAGAGCTTGCTGGGAGGTGTAGAGGAGAGATTTGTGTTGATTTATTGTAGTTATTATTATATTGTATTGCCTGTGTATGGTGGCGGAGGTGCTTCAGGGGACTACTATAAGAGGAAGAATAATTAAATACCTTCTTGGTGATTTTACCCTGTGTTCAGTGTGTCTGTCTGTTGTGTTGAAAGGGGCAACAGTGACCTCTAGTGTTGTAATATACGAAGAATTCACTCCAAAGCGTCACAAAGTTTTGAGGAATTCCATCTATCCATTTTACCTCCTAATGCAAGCACAGATACAGAAACAGCTGGACATTGTGGCAGGTCTTACAATTATTAACTGTACCTTGCATGATATGAGGCAATAAGGATGATGAGCTTAAAAAGTGGGACCAGCAGTGCAGTGGTTAGCTTTGAGTCTCTTAGAAGGATACATCCCAAAGATCTATAAGTTTGGATTACTACCAACTCCTGTTTCTTCCAGAAGATTTGCTGATTAGTTGGTATGCAGAGAACCATAGACATATGAGATAAATTACCAAGTAGTGTGGCAGCGGGTAAGACTTAGGGACTTTCATATCTCGATTTGATGTAATTTTCGACAATCTAGACAAAATGGACCAGTATGCTTGTGGGGCTAAATGGCCTGTTATCACAATGTGTTCTTGGTGAGCTCTAAATTGGACAATTTTGAGTATTGGTATGTGAATGAACTTGTCTTAGGATGGATTTCTGTTCCATCAAATCCTGGTTCCTATATTGTACACAGTGCTTCAAGAATAGATTTTGTGTCACCTATTACATTGTAAATTTGCTTTGAGGTTTTGTTTTTATGGTTTATTTCTCTTACCCATTTATTTAGTTGCATGTTGGTGATCATTTTAGTATGTGATTGCAAAGACATTCCTCCTCATGCATGTGTGATGCAGTTTTGGCCACCGTTTTGTTTAAGGATGCGTTGTATGCTATGTGATTTTATGTACTTTATTTCAAACAAAAGATCATTTTTTTATCTTGACAAATGTCATTTCTCCGGCAATTTCTTTTTGAAAATACTAAACTTTTAGTTTTGACTTTTTTTTTAAATTGATTTTTTTTCCATTTGATTGCCCCCTTTCCATATTTTATCCACTTGCTCCTCGGTCTCAATTAGTTTGTAAAAACTAACCTCTGATGTACATTTTATTAAAAAATCTAAAGAGTTACAAACTCTGGCTCCCTGCAACACCATAGTGGAATAAACAGGCTTAGTTGCCCAGCCTTAATGTGATTACAAACACCTCATTATTCTTCTTTAGAATATTCCTTATACAGCAAGATAAGCTTTGTCTTCATTTGTCCCTTTCTGTCGTGATGCCCATAAGCAGCTTGAAAGAACTGCACCGCACGTCATGCAATGCAAGGCTGAAGACCAAACCAACACTGATAAATAGTACTGTTATTACCATTGCCCCCAAATTTGTGTAACTTTTTAATCTTCTTCTTCTTTCAGCTGCTCCCGTTAGGGGTTGCCACAGCGGATCATCTATTTAATGCTTGTATAAAATTGTGGTCAATACTTCACCTGGTCCTGGGCACTTTTTATCTCTGGCAATGCTTTGCTGAAGACAGACTTCTAATAATTATCACAGTAGCTAATATCTACTTTTGGACTGCATGCAAAAAGAAAGACTTTACAAGAGTGATGCAGCTTTCAGGAGGTCTGAGTCAAAATTCTCTTTTAATGTGATCCCAAACAGCCTGTGAAATTTCTTGTGTAGCCTTTTGGCATTTTGTGTCCTGCGGAGAATTCCTGCAGCCTGGGCTCCTGGGACTTGACTGTTACTCTAATGACACTTGGATTGTTGCTTAGCTGTGCCAAGCAGCTGGCTGCTTATCATGATGTTTGCGCCCTCTAGTGGCATGAGGAGTCTACTTATTAGCTCATTCAAACACATCTTTTTCACTTTTGTCAATTTCTCTTTTAATTCATTAACAAGTTAACTAAATTGATTTAGCTTTGATATTCAACATTTTTTAACATAATATTCCAAGCTATCTCATCAAATTTAACCTTTTCCAAGTCTAAAATACATTATCATTACAAGGCAGAAATATTACAGTGTTTAGAAAGATTACTCAAAAAAGTCTTTTTGTGAGAAAACCTTGTTTGTGTTGAATAAATGTATTAAGCTGGAGCTTGCTTCATTAATAATTATGACATCTGATTTGTGAAAATCTAATTGTAATTAATTTTTTGTATGATATTTCATGCTGTTTAAAGGACAATGAGTAATAAAGGAACCCTGCGAGTGGAGCCTTCAACATACAGTGGATTCAGAAAATATTCAGACCACTTCACTTACTGCACAATTTATTGTTTTGTAGATTTCATTTTAAATGGATACATTTGTCTTTTTGCCCATTAATCAACACTCAATAAGCCATAATGAACAAGTAAAAACATTTTTTTGAAAGGTTTGCAAAATGATTGAAACTCGGAAACTGAAATTGTTCAGGCCCTTAATTCAGTACTTTGTAAAAGCCTCTTTGGCAACAATTACAGCTTCACTTCTTCTTGGGTAAATATCTTTAAGTTTTCCACACCTGGATTTGGGAAATGCATCTTTTTCTTCATGTCAGATTCTCTCAAGGGGCCTCATGTATAAATGGGGCGTACGCACAGAAATGTTGCGTAAGAATGTTTCCACGTTCAAATCACCATGTATAAAACCTACACTTGGCGTAAAGCCACGCACTTTTCCATGGTACCTCATACCCTGTTGTATGCAAGTTCTCCGTTGGGTTTTGCAGACTGGCAGCACCCAGTGTGAAAGCAGTGCTACTGTTTCTGTGTGGTTACCCTTTCTTAGATCCACATCCATGACGGCGGCTCAAGTGCTCCTTGTAGAACTGTTTGTACTTGCAAGTTACCGTGAGGTAATTGTACTTATGATACAGTTATAATATTACACATCCTGAGCCACTTTATAAAGCGCGTATTTACATATGATGACAATATCATTTTTAAGATGAAATGCAGCAAAATATGTTGATTATATTATACAGATAAAACTTTAACTACACGGTGCCGCAGCACTAGCAAGCTTGAGCTTCGTTCACTGATTGTTCCTGCCTCGCTCTGTTTTCATGCTGTGGCTGGCACGACACTGGAAGGATAGATGGATAGAATAATTAAACATTACGAAGATATTTCGATGTTCCTTAAAAGTTTTGAAGAATCGGCATTCTAAGCTTACAGATGGTTTAACGTCTATTACAGAGCTGATTGTGTGGCGATTGGGTATTTGGAGAAAGAAAAGTAAGAACAGGAATTGGGGGTTAGTACGTTTAAAAAAGACAGTACTTCTGAATAAAAGCATTTCATTGAAGGTCGCACATGGCGCAGCAAGCATCTTGCTGTAAGACATGAACAATCACTGCGCCACCGTGTTCCCATGTTTAACAACATGCTTTAACTCATATCATCATGAAAATGATATCACGTATACTCCTCAGTATTTTAATTACTCAGAGAGCTGTAATATTACGAACGTAATGGATTCTGTGTCCTGTCGGAGGATAAGCATGTAGTGATTCAGGCACATAGAGCACATATAAGATCAAATACACAACGAAGCATTTAACGTGCTACTTTAGTTAAGATGGGATTTGAGAAACTAGTAAATTAAACGATTTTAAGATGAAGTTTATGATGTTCTACTTTAATGACAAAATAAAGTGGAAATTTCGAGATTAAAGTTGACATTTCGTGCTTTTTTTACACTGTGTGCCTTTTTTTTCACTGTACCCTAATAAGCTTTCATATGACACTCAGACGGTGGGCTACGATTCGCCATTTCACGCCGACTTTGATATGTGACAACTTTTTTATTTTGGGCACTGTGCGACTTTGTGAACTTGAGCTTTCGAGTTTCTCCGACACACTATGTCACTCGATCAACTTCCTTTTGTTGCTTATATAACTGTTTAAACCAACAAATAGTACGTTTTTCTTTGCCTCCATTTAGTATTTGCTGAAATTCTTCTATTTTTCCTCGTACTTTTGCCATTGCCTTTTCACAGAACGCTGGGCTTAAGGGCTATTTATATTGATTTGCATATTCAAAGAGACGTAATTCTGGGAGGAGTTGGGGCGGGACAGCAAGTGCGTGCACGTGCATTTATTTCCACGCTGAGCGAGATTTATGTAGTGGAAGAACACGGAAGTTGGCGAACGCACAGATTCCTGCATCTGGATTTTTCTGTGCGTAAGTACATTTTGGCTTTTGTGCTTACATCATGTTATAGTGCGAATTCTACACATGGCGTTATGCATGAGGCCCAAGCTCTGTTATGATCGAACGGGAAGCATCTATAAACTGCCATTTTCAGGTCTCCCCACAGATGTTTTGTGGAGTTTAAATTTTGCCTTTGGCAGGGTCAGTCAGGAATATTTAGAGACATGTCCTGAAGCCAATCCACCGTTGACTTGGCTGCAGGCTTTGGGTCATTGACATGCTGAAAGAAGAACTGTCACTCCAGATCAGTCTAGAGCAGATATTCTTCAAGGACCTCTCTGTATTTGGCCACATTCATCCTCCTCACAATTCTGAGCAGTCTCCCTATTACTGTTGCTGTAAAGCACACTATAGCATGATGCCTCCACTACCATGCTTTGCTGTAGGGATGGTATTAGGCAGCTGGTGAGCAGTGCGTGGTCTTCGCCAGAAATAGTTCTTGGAGTTCTGCCCAAAGAGTACAATTTTTAATAATAATAATCATTTATTTTATTTATAGGTGCCTTTCAAGGCACACAAGGACATGTTGCACAGCACATTAATAACAACAGGCACAACATAAAAGTAATAAAATATTACAGTACAATAAAACCAGCATAAATACAATCTTCTTCTTCTTCTTCTTTCGGCTGCTCCCGTTAGGGATCGCCACAGAGGATCATCTCCTTCCATATCTTTCTGTCCTTTGCATCTTTCTCTGTTAAACCCATCACCTGCATGTCCTCTTCCACTACATTCATAAACCTTTGCTTAATTAAATTTAAATTTATCAACTAAAATTATCAGACAGAATAAGCCATCTTAAAAAGATATGTTTTAAAATGAGATTAAAAGGAAAGAAGAGAGCTGACATTACAAATGTCTTGTGGGAGAGGGTTCCAGAGGCGAGGGGCCACTCGACTGAAAGCTCAAAACCCCATGGTAGTCAAGCAAGCAGGAGGTACAATAAGACTGACAGAGAAAGAAGATCTAAGGATACGAGAAGGAATGGAGATGTGAAGAAGATCAGAAAGGTAAGGAGGTGCCAGATTATGAAGGGTCTTGTAAGTAATAGACAGAGTCTTAACATTTTTGTCACATCAAACCAGAGGCTCTTTTTCCTCCTTCACTTGGATTCTTTCAAATACCATTTGGCAGGCTCCATGTGGGTGTTAGCCACTTTACCATAAATGCCTAATTGATGGAATGCTGCTGTGGTGGTCATCTCACCAACAGGTTCTCCCATCTCAGCAGAGGACCTCTAAAGCTCTACTGGAGTGAACATCGAGTTCTTGGTGACAATCCTGAGCAAGGTTCTTCTTGCTTGGTTACTCAGTTTGGCCAGATAGCCAACTCGAGGACGAATCCTGGTAGTTCCAAACTTCTTCTATTTGACAATTACTGTTTTTGGTCATGATATGAGGTGTAAATTGTGAGACCTTATATACACAGGTGTGTGTGCCCTTTCTAAACAAGGTCCAGTTAATTCAGTTTGTCACAGGTGGGCTCCAGTCAAGTTCAGGGCACATCTCAAAGAGAATTAAAGAAAAATGATGCACCTCAGCACAACCACAGCAAAGGGTCCGCATACTTATATACATAAGAGACTTAAGTTTTTGATTCTTAATCATTTGTAAACATTTCTCTCACATTTTCACTTTGTCATTATGGGTTAGTGCACGTAGATTGGTGACAAATAATGGCAAATGCATCCATATCAAATTAAACACAACAAAGTGTACAGAAAGTGAAGGGGTCTAAACACTTTTGAAATCCACTGTACATCAGTTGAATGTACACATTGAACTTTAATCCTTTCACAGATCACTCCAATAGACTTACCCTCATGCCAACCTGCATATGTCGAAAACAATAAGAAGTGCTTTTCATAAGAAGATTAATTTTCCCATTTTTATGTCTATTTTTGTAGTATATTGCAGATTGTGAAGAGCAACAGAAGGTACAACATCGATGGCAGCCTGAATGGGAAACAGTGCACAGTCACACACACACTTTCTCATGCTCTCCAGGCCAATATTGCGTTGTCAGCAGAATGAATGAAAACTTTGGTAAGAAACTACATGACTGGGAACATGCAAACTACACATATCCCATACATGAAACTGAAAAAGGCGGCGCAAGCAGCACCACCGAGATGTCCATCATTACCAGCTAGGATTAATAACTTTAAAGTCACAAGAGATTATTTTAAATCCCGGGAGAGCTGGGTCCTCAATTCAAAAAGTCAATCCCATGAGACTTTACTTTCATGTTTATGATGTGTGCCGATTAGTAATTATTTAAACATTGTCACGCACGTGCGCATGGGGAGCAGCTTAAGGATCCGACGTGCACCGCGACAAGTTGTGCCAGAGGACAACGCCGAGGTACTAACCTCTCTTTCTTTATTTTCTCTGCAAAAAACGAAGCACCGCCGCCGTGACTTTACCCAGACGCCTAAGGAAACGAGTCACTTCCGGGTCCCTTTCTGCCCTCTGGTCCCTTCCTGATGACATCATTTTCCCATCTCTCACCACGATTTTTTCCCAGCATCTCATCGATTCACTTCCGGTCCCACCCTATAAATTGTCCGTCTGCCATCCCTCATATGTCTGTTGTATTTTGAAAAGAACACTGACCTTTTTTTTTTGTTTACAGTATACGGGGCTAAGAACCCCAAACCTTTATGATTGTTTGTGGTTTATTACACAATATTTTAGCAAAAAAGGCATGTTTTCGGCATATGACAGCATAATTGATAACTGTGGATTATGCAACACTAGTAACATGAGATTTTCACTCTACATTTTTCACATCATTTGCCATTGTAAAGCATTGGTCACTTTTGGCTGCTGTTATATCATAAACTTTTTCTGCATGAAAACATGAGATTACATTTTTTTCTTGAACATCACAACAGATTCCATGAGGTAAGAAACATATACACAATACCACTTTTGGATAGAACATTCCTTTAATGTAAATCTCTTATCATTCAGTATAAGGCACTCCAGTAGTGCATAGCACTGTGCTGCACTTCTCAGTTTCTTTTCTCCCTTTGCCAGCTACATGCTTGTTGTACAGATGCACTCGGCTCGTATCCATTTTTCTGCCATTTGTCTCCTTTACTGTCAGTTCTCACCACACTCAGTGTATGCACTCTGTCGCCAAAGAGACACTTCCTCCAATTCCCAGTATCCAACCATCCATCCATTTTCCAACCTGCTGAATCCAAACACAGGGTCACGGGGGTCTGCTGGAGCCAATCCAAGCCAACACAGGGCACAAGGCAGGAACCAATCTCGGGCAGGGTGCCAACCCACCGCAGGACACACACAAACACACCCACACACCAAGCACACACGAGGGCCAATTTAGAATCACCAATCCACCTAACCAGCATGTCTTTGGGTTGTGGGAGGAAACCGGAGTGCCCGGAGGAAACCCACGCAGACCAATTCCCAGTATTCCCTTTGAAAAGGACCTCCTTAAAAATCGTGCAGAAAATGGTGTAAGATATTTCCTGCTGTTTAATAAACTATGGGCACCAGAGGAATGCAATGAGTAAAGCCTTGAATATATAGTGGATTCAGAAAATATTCAGACTTCTTCACTTACTGCATATTTTATTGTTATGAAGATTTCATTTTAAATGGATAATTTTACCTTTTTGGCACATTAATCAATACTTAATAAACCATTTTGACAAAATGAAAACATCTTTTCTGAAAGGTTTTCAAATGTATTAAAAATCAAGAACTGAAAACTTCTCATTCATATAAGCAATCAAACCCTTACTGCAGTACTTTGTTGAAGCTCCATTGACAGCAATCACAGCTTCAGTTCTTCTTGGGGAAGTCTCTACAAACTTTGCACTCCTGGATTTGGGCAGCTTTTCCAGGCTCTCATGCTCTGTTAGATCGGATGGGAAGCGTCTGTAAAGTTTCATCTTCATGTCTCTCCACTAATGTTCTATCACTACACATTACATGAGGTAAGAAACATAGAAAATATCATTTTGGGGTGGAGTATTCCTTTAATAAACTGAAAAGGTCCACTTAAAAATCTTGCAGGAAATGTTCATTACCTTGGACCTGGTTTTATTTTTTCCAGTCCCAAAATGTTTGTCATGTTCCATCTTTTTTTAAAAGCATAATATCTTATGTAAATTAATTAGTCATGGACAGAAAACAAACATAAAAAATGGAAGATAATGTTAGGTGAAAAAATATCAAAGTGGAAAAGAAATGATAAAATAATAAAGCAAGGTTAAATATGTAGGCTTCCTCCTCTCTTTATTAGCATTTGCAACTTACAATAAACTTTTTCATATATAATAAGAATGATGATTAATAAGTGTCAAGCCAGACAGCAGTTACATTTAAATACTTAAAGAGGCTCCAAGGAGCGAGACAACAAAATTAGTCATACGGAGATAACATCTGTCCTTGTCTTTAGCCATTCCAAATGCAATTTCTTTTATTAGCATTGCCTTCCGGCTCCCATGGCAGGAGCTATAAAAACAAGCGAGTTCCTATCAGAAAACCCTGAGAATCACAGCCTAATGCTGTATGAAGCAGTAGCATATGCTACCTCATGCTCTCATATGCTTTATACTTTCTACTTTACAGAGGAAGTGATTATACGTGTTTGGGATTTTTAAATAGGCTTACCTGTAAAATTCAAATACATATTGCATACATATGGATTACTAAAAATGTATTTATAGTGAGTAATGGTTTCAGGTTCTTCATATTCTCTTGAACGGCGCCTGGTACGTTTATTCATTGTCAAGTCACTACAGTTTGCCCATTGGGGTAAAGATTGAGGTAGAGGGTGCAATTACTTATCTGCTCCACAGGGCTTATTCTCACTTGGACAAAGCTGGCAGCACTGTGAGGATTATGTCATTCAGTTTCTCCAGTACCATTTTGTTAAGGGGTAAGGTCAAAGATGTACAGGTGGTGTCCTGGAAAATGGGCTATCTGTCCTGTAGACCATAGTTTGTGAATCACAAGGAACAGTGCAGTCTCCTTTTATCTTTACTCTATACACCTCAGACTACAAATATAAGAGCAGGTCATTTAACTTGCAGAAATTCTCAGATAATTCTACACTTATGAGGTGTACTTATAAAGGGGATGAGACAGAGTATAGGAGGCAAGTGTAGACGGTTGTCTCTCTTACAAAGAGAATTGTCTGCATCTTAACATCAACCAAACCAAGGAACTGCTCATTAATCTTTGCCACTCCAAACAGCCTTTGTGTCTGATCACTCTTCAGGGAAAGGATGCAGAGATGGTCCAGTCCTACAAGAACTTGGGGGTCTACATCAATGACAAGCTGGACTGTTCTCAAAACACAGAGGAAACAAATGAGAAAGGGCAGAACAGGCTATTTTTTAGGAGACTGCATTCCTTTAATGTGGGGAGTGTCATCTATAACTCTGTGATGGCCAGTAGGATTTTCTAGTCTGTGGTGTGCTGTGTCAGTAACATCACTTTAAGAGATGCTCACCGAATCAATAAGACAATTAAAAGGGCAAGCACAGTGATAAGATGCACTCTGGACTGCCCTGGAAGTTCATGTTGATGAGCGAATTAAAACAAAACTGAGTGCCATTATGAACAATGCTGTCCATCCTCTCTCTGACACATTAACACTGAGGACTTTCAGCCAATGAATTATGCAGCAGAGGTGCGTCAAGAAACTCTAGGGTGGTCTCCTTGATACCAACAGCAGTACATCTACATAATGCCTCATGATGACTGTGACTGACAAGAAGTTTGAATTTCTTTTTAATTTTCTTCTTTTTTAGTTACTCTGATGTTAAGACTATCTATCTATCTATCTATCTATCTATCTATCTATCTATCTATCTATCTATCTATCTATCTATCTATCTATCTATCTATCTATCTATCTATCTGGTTCTGTTAATAGTTTGTTAATAATAATCTAATTATTCAATAATTTGGGAGTCTTGTAGAAAAAGACTCTTCCCCTCATTACAGTTTAGTTCATGTTATAAATATTAATTTCATTGAATATTAATATTTATGACAGGATCCTAATTGTTGGCCACTTTAATTTTCATATTGATAATCAGTGTGATCCGAAAGCAAAAGAATTCATGAACTTCCTGCGCTCTATTGATCTGAACCAGCATGTTAGCAAGCCCACACATAAGAGGGGCACACGCAGGATTTAGTGGTTACTAAAAGATTAAAAAAGTTGATTTGAGATCATGGACATCGGTTCATCTGACAGTTTTTTCATATTATTTAATGCAGAAATGCTGATAGCTACAACTAATGAGAAGCGTATGGTTAAAAAATTGCTATTTTGATACATCTGCAGTTTCAAAGTTGGCTAACATTCTAAACAACCAGTCCATTTGTAGTGCTTACTACAATAGTGATAATAATGTATATAGTAAGGTGCAAACGTTTCATGCTAAAGTGAGAGTTGCTGCTGACATAGTCGCTCCTGAAAAGATAGTTAAAAAATCCACCAGCACTGTTACATCGTGGAAGATCCAAAGAAGGTCTGATTTCAAGAAAACATGCCAGAGGAGCTGAACATAAATGGAGAAAAACTAAACTAATAGTTCAGTATGACATATTGAAGGCTGAAATAATGGAATATAACAACATAGTCCATCTTGAGAGGTGGGGCTATGTCTCTAAAATTATAAGTAACAATGCTGGTAATCCAAGAGTTTTATTCTCTACCATTAGTCATTTGCTAAACCCAGGTCACTCAATGGGATGCATCCAAAAAACTACCACGAAAACTTGTGAGGCTATGCTAGATATTTTAAACACAAAATTAATGATATTAGAAATGATATAGTACATAACCCCAAAGCCAATCCTATTAAATTCTGGTATTCCATTTAAAGCAAATTAAATTCCTTCACCAGGATAGATTTACCCAATCTATGTAGATCTATCAATTGGGACCCTCCAACTGCGTCTTTGACCATATATAAGCAAGCTTTTTCAAAGAAGTATCTGGTGTGCTAACTGAGAGTGTTCTTGACATAGTAAATTCATCATTAGATACGAGAGTTTTCCCAGACTGTCTTAAGACTGCTGTTGTTAAACCACTTCTTTTATTTTTAGCTGCTCCCGTTAGGAGTTGCCACAGTGGATTATCTTCTTCCATATCTTTCTGTCCTCTACATCTTGTTCTGTTACACCCATCATCTGCATGTCCTCTGTCAGCACATCCATAAACATTCTCTTAGGCCTTCCTGTTTTCTTCTTGCCTGATAGCTCTATCCTTAACATCCTTCTCCCAAAATACTCAACATTTTTCCTCTGCACATGTCCAAACCAAAGCAATCTCGCCTCTCTGGCTTTGTCTCCCAACTGTCCAACTTCAGCTGAACCTTTAATGTACTCATTTCTAATCCTATCCATCTTTGTCACACCCACTGCAAATATTAACATCTTTAACTCTGCTACCTCCAATTCTGTCTCCTGCCTTCTGGTCAGTGCCACTGTCTCCAACCCACATAAGATAGCTGGTCTCACTACCGTCCTGTAGACCTTCCCTTTCACTCTTGCTGATACCCTCTGTCACAATTTACTCCAGACACTCTTCTCCACCCACTACACCCTGCCTGCACTCTCTTTTTCACCTCTCTTCCACAATCCCCATTACTCTGTACTGTTGATCCTAAGTATTTAAACTCATCCACCTTCGCCAACTCTACTCCTTGATTCCTTACCATTCCACTGACATCCCTCTCATTCACACACATGTACTCTGTCTTGTTCCTACTGACCTTCATTCCTCTCCTCTCTAGAGCATATCTCCACCTCTCAAGGGTCTCCTCAACCTGCTCCCTACTATCGCTACAGATCACAATGTCATCAGTAAACATCATAGTCCACAGGGACTCCTGTCTAATCTCGTCTGTCAACCTGTCCATCACCGTTGCAAATAAGAAAGGGCTCAGAGCCAATCCCTGATGTAATCCCACCGCCACATTGAATGCATCTGTCACTCCTACTGCAGACCTCACCACTGTCACACTTCCTTTGAATATATCCTGTACAACTCCCGACTTCTTCATACAATACAACTCCTCTCGAGGCACCCTGTCATATGCTTTCTTCAGGTCCACAAAGATGCAATGCAAATCCCTTTGGCCTTCTCTATACTTCTCCATCAACATCCTCAGAGCAGACATTGCATCTGTGATGCTCTTTCTTGGCATGAAACCGTATCGCTGCTCACTAATCATCACCTCACTTCTTAACCTAGCTTCCACTACTCTTTCCCATAACTTCATGCTGTGGCTCATCAATTTTATCCCCCTGTAGTTACTGTATTCCTGCACATTCCCCTTATTCTTAAATATCAGCACCAGTACACTTCTTCTCCACTCTTCAGGCATCCTCTCAATTTCCAAGATTTCATTAAACAATCTGGTTAAAAACTCCACTGCCATCTCTCCTACAGTAAACACCTCCATGCTTCCACAGGTATGTCATCTCGACCAATGGCCTTTCCATTCTACATCCTCTTCATAGTTGTCCTTACTTCCTCTTTGCTAATCCGTTGCATTTCCTGATTCAATATCTCCACATCATCCAACCTTCTCTCTTTTGTTCTCTTCATTCATCAGCCTCTCAAAGTACTCTTTTCATCTGCTCAGCACATCCTCTTCACTTGTGAGTACGTTTCCATCTTTATACTTTATCACCCTAACCTGCTGCACATCTTTCCCAGCTCGGTGCCTCTGTCTAGCCAATTGGTACAGGTCCTTTTCTCCCACCTTAGATATCCAACCTGTCATACAACTCATCATATGCCTTTTCTTTAGCCTTCACCACCTCTCTCTTCACCTTGCGCCTTATCTCCTTGTACTCTTATCTACTTTCTGCATCTCTCTGACTATTCCACTTCTTCTTTGCCATCCTCTTCTCTGTATACTCTCCTGTACTTCCCCATTCCACCACCAGGTTTCCTTTTCCTCCTTCCTCTTTCCAGATGTCACACCAAGCACCCTTCTTGCTGTCACCCTTACTACATCTGCTGCAGTTTCCCAGCTGTTTGGTAACTCTTCACTACCACCCAGTGCCTGTCTCACCTTCTCCCTAAACTCAACCTTGCAGTCTTCCTTTTACAACTTCTACCATTTGATCCTTGGCTCTGCCCTCACTCTCTTCCTCTTCTTGATCTCCAACATCATCCTACAGACCACCATCCTATACTGCTTAAGTACACTTACACCTGCCATCACTTTGCAGTCTTCAATCTCCTTCAGATTGACTCTTCTACGTAGGATGTAATCTACCTGTGTGCATCTTCCTCCACTCTTGTACGTAACCCTATGTTCCTCCCTCTTCTTAAAATACGTATTCACCACAGCCATGTCCATCCTTTTGGCAAAATCCACTATCCTCTGACCTTCTTCATTCCTGTCCTTGACACCATATCTACCCATCACCTCCTTGTCTCCCCTGTTCCCTTCACCAACTTGTCCATTGAAATCCTCTCTAATCACCACTTTCTGTCCCTTTGGTACACTGTTCATCACTTCATCCAACTCACTACAAAAATCTCCTTTCACATCCATTGCATACCCAAATTGCGGGGGCATATGCACTAACAACATTCATCATCACATCTCCAATTTCCAGCTTCATAATCATTACTCTGTCTTACACTCTTTTCACCTCCAAAACACTCTTGACATACAGTTCCTTCAGAATAACCCCTACTCCATTTCTCCTCCTATCCACACCATGATAGAACAATTTGAATCCACCTCCGATCCACCTGACCTTACTCTCCTTCCATTTAGTCTCTTGTACGCACAATATATCAACCTTCCTTCTCGCCATCATATCTGCTAACTCTCTCCCCTTACCAGTCATACTGCCAACATTTAAAGTTCCTACCCTCAGTTCCACTCTCTTTACTTTCCTCCTCTCCTCCTGCCTCCGGACATGTCTCCCCCCTTCTTCTTCTTCTTCTTCGGCCAACAGTAGCCCAATTTCAGCTAGCACCCTGTTGGCTAACAGTACTGGTGGCAGTCGTTGATAACCCGAGGCTCAACCAATCCGGTATGGAAATTTGTATTGTTGTCCGCATATTGATGTGGCAAAATTTTACACCAGATGCCCTTCCTGATGTAACCCTCCCCATTTATCCGGGTTTGGGACTGGTACGAAGAAACACAATGGTTTGTGCATCCTCTGTGGCTGGGTTGCTGTTGTTAAACCCCTGCTCACGAAAAATAATCTCCACTATTTTTGAAAATTTTAAACCTATTTCTAACCTGCCTTTCTTAAGTAAAATTCTAGAAACGTCAGTCATTATGTAGCTAAATGATCACCTCAATAAACATTCTGTTCTTGACAAGTTTTAATCAGGTTTTGGAACAAATAAAAGTACAGAAACTGCACTTGTTAAAGTAGTAGATGGCTTGTGAGTAAATGCAGACATAGGCTGTTTATCTTTTCTCATTCTCTTAGATCTGAATGCCGCACTTGATACCATTGATCAAAATATTCTTCTAAATCACCTTAGTCAATGGATGGGTCTCTCTGGCAGTGTCTTAAATTGGTTTGAGTCCTACCTGGCAGATAGATAATTCTTTGTTAGTTGTGGTAATTATACTTCAAAGACACATGATATTCTATATGGTGTTCCACAAGGGTGGAATCCTGGGTCTGCTCTTTTTGATTTACATGCTTCCGTTAGGTCAGATTATCTCGGGGCATAACGTGAGCTACCACAGCTATGCTGACGACACACAACTGTGTTTATCAATAGCGACTGATAACCCCAACTCTTTTGTCTCACTGACACAATGTCTTACTTGTGTTTCTGAATGGATGAGTAGTCATTTTCTCAAACTAAATAAGGAGAAAACAGAAATCTTAGTGACTTTCAAAAATGGATATAATGGCGGTATTAAATATAAACTTGATCCATTAGGCTTAAACATCAAGAGGGAGGTAAAGAATTTAGGTGTAATTACTGACTCTGACCTAAATTATAATCACATATTAATCAGATTACCAGGACAGCATTTTGTCATTTAAGAAATATAGCAAAAGTTAGATCCCTTATAAGTTTGCAAGATGCACTTTTGTTTTTAGTCGACTAGCTTATTGTAGTGCACTCCTCTCAGGACTACCCAAAAAAGATATAAATCGATTACAACAAGTGCAGAATGCAGCTGCCAAAATCTTAACTAGGAATAGAAATTCTGAACACATCTGTCCAGTTTTGATGTCACTACATTGGTTACCTGTGCCATTTAAATTGACTTTAAAAATATTGCTTATGGTTTACAAAGCCTTAAATAATCTCGATCCATCCTATATTTCGGAGTGCCTTTCACCTTACACTCCAAGTCGTAACCTTAGATCTTCAAATTGCTGTCTGTTTATAATTCCGTTCCCTCAAAAGAGCACATTCCCATAAAAGCCTGCTTCTCAGACTCTATCATTTTGAGGTGCATTTCTTACCTCCTGTCCAGTTTTACGCTTCATGTCTGTTCTCCTCCTTGTGAAACTTTTTTTTACTTTTACCAGTGTACCATTTCATAAAATCTGACTTCTCACATCCCTAAGGTCAGATTCACACTTATACATATGCGTTTTTAGGTGGTGATGCTTTTTTGGTTTATGCATGTTTCGATGTCTGCCTGTTACTTTGTGTTTAAATAAAAGTCTCCAGTTAAAAATAAATCTCTGGGGTCATGTGCTACCACGTGCTGATTGTTGTGATACTGTCATTAAATGTAGGCCTCAAAACCCAAAAGACAGACATTGTCTTTACTCCACAGGTCAGTACCAAACTCTTAATCCTCACCACCTTAGGCAGCCTGGCCTCAAACTGAAGAGGCAGGCGTATGGTTTGCACAGGACTAAAATGGAGCAAAGGCTTTCAAAATCACAAATTTCAATATATTTGCATTTACATTTATTTACTAGGAAGACACTTTTATCCAAAGCGGCTTACAACAGTAAACATTCAAGTAACATTAGGCTAGGCCCTGTTTGTTCAGCTAGTGTAATAGGATAGTTTGGAACCAGTGTCTCTGTATACTCAGGTGCTGACCCATTGACTACTCTGTAGGCAAGCATCTAGGATTTGAACTTAATGCATGCTGCTACAGGGAGCCTCTCTGAAGAGAGGAGTGACATGTGCCCATCTCGGCTGGTTAAATACAAGATGGGCCACTGAATTCTGGATCATTTGCAGTGGCTTGATAGCACATGTGGGTATTCCTGCCAGAAATGAGTTGCAGTAGTCTAGATGCGACAAGACCAGAGCCTCGACCAGAAGTTGTGCTGCATACCTTGTCAATTAATTTCTGATCTTGCAGATGCTGTACAGTGTGAACCTGCATGAATGAGAAGCAGTAGAAATGTGATCAGAAAAAGATAGCTGCTCATCAGTCATCACCCCAAGGTTGCAAACAGACTTGGCAGGTGTTAGCAACAATGAGCCAAGCTGTACAGAGATGAGGAGTTGAACAGACAGACTGGGCACCATCACAAGAGGCTCAGTTTTTATCAGGTTAAGTCATAGATGGTGGTCATTCATCCAGGTTGAGATATCAGTAATATATGCAGAGACTGTAGCTGATACCGTATTGTCCTCTGGAGGGAACAATAGGTACATTTGTGTATCATTGGCATAGCACTTATAAAAGAGCCCCTGGAATTGGATGAGAAGTGGTGTACAGAGAGAAAAGCAGAGGACCCTGCATCGATCCTTGGGGTACTGCTGTGCATGTCTGGTGTTCCTTTGACAACTCTCCTCTCCAGGACATGCTGTAGGATTTGCCCAAGATGTAGGACTCAGAACATCTGAGAGCATTTCCAGTGATGCCAGTGTGGGTGAGAGTGGCAAGAAGGATGCTGTGGTTGACTGTGGAAAAGGCAGAAAAGAGATCTAGCAGGATCAGGACCAATGATATGTTGGTGGCTCTAGCAAGTCGTATCTAATCGACCACCATTAGTAGAGCTGTTTCAGTCATGTTATTCCTCTTGAAGCTGGACTGGTTGGTATTGAGAAATCCATTCTGTACAAGGAAGGAAGAGACTTGGTTAGAAACAGCACATTCAAGTGTTTCAGAAAGAAAGGAAAATAGAGTGACAGGTCTGTAATTTTTAACTTGAGATGGCACAAATGTTGTTTTTCTGAGAAGTGGTGTTATCAGAACATGTTTGAAGAATGTGGGAGATATGCCTGAGCTGAGTATGGTGTTAATGATGTGTGTAATTTCAAGAATGAGTGAGGGGTAGATGTCCTAGAGGAGATGTGAGGGGATAGGGTCAAGTGGACAAATAGTAGGGTGGTTGGAGAGAAGGTTGGAAAATGTCAGTGGTGGAGAGTAGAGAAAATGTGGAGAATAATGGGTGATACTTTGGAGGATGCAACAAGTTGAGAAATGGCTGTTGATGGCAGCCACCCCATTCTGAAAAAAGGTGGCATCAGCAGACAAGGACGCTGGGGGAAGAGGTGGAGGAGGGTTAAGAAGGGAGGTGAATATGGAGAACAGATAACATGTGTCGGTGGTGCTATTAATTCTAGTCTAATAGAACTTGACCATACCATTGGTGGTAGCAAAAGAAAAGGTTGCAAGAAGGGATTGATACTTAGCCAGATCTTCCTGAGTCTTTGACTTCTTCCATTTCCTTTCTGCTGTCCTGCGGTCAGTCATAGATTATGAAGTCCTTCTGAAAGACAGGGACAGGAGGGGCTTTCATGTGCAAGCCTGGAAAAGAGAGGAGAAACATTGTCGAGACAGGAGGAAAGAGTCGAACATAGGGTGTCTGTGGCAGTGTTGGTGTCGAGAGAGGAGAATTGGTCAGGAACAGGAAGAGCAGAGGAGACTATGAAAGAGAAATGGATGGGAGAGAGGGAGTGAAGGTGTTGGTGGAAGGATACAGTTTTGAGAAGAGAAGAGTGAGAAGAGGGAAGTAGCAGAGAGAACTGAATTAAAAAGTGGTCAGACATGTGTAGAGGAGTGACAGCTGCATTTGTGGGACTGCAGTTGCTTGAGAGAACAAGGTCAAGCAGATTGCCAGTCTTGTGAGTGGGTAGGGTGTGGAACTGAGTGATGCTGAAGGAGGAGAGAAGAGTGAGAAAGTCAGCAGCAGGAGGGCTGTCCAGGTGGATGTTCAGCTCCCTGAGAATTAGAATTGGGCTGCCATCATCTGGGAGGAAAGAGAGCTGTCCATCCATCTCATCAAAGAAGATCCTGAGCAAATCTGGAGGGTGATCAACAACAACAATGATCATGTTAATTGGAAAGGAGACAGTAATAGCGTGATATTCAAAGTAGTGAAACTGCATGTGTTACCCGGAGGGGTGAATTTCCAGCTCTTAGATGTAAGAATACCTGTCCCCCCACCCCTACCAGTGGAGTGGCAGGAGTGAGAGAAGTTGAAAGCAGAGGAAAGTGCTGTCAGTGTCTTCATGTTTTCTGGTCGATTTCATGTCTCTAACAGAGCCACCACTTAGAGACACCTTTGGATGGCAAAAAGTGGAATAATGTCTACTTTGTTGGTGCAGACTGGCAGTTCCACAGACCAAAGGAGAAGAGAGTATCTGAAGTGGTGGCTTAACGTGGCAGACAACCCAGGTTGTCTGAGTTTCTCCCTCTCCTGCTGAAACGTCTTGTGTCAATAATGGGAATGTATTGTTGACACATGCTGAGGTTGACATTCGCAGGAAAAAAGAACAGTATCTTGGTCAAGTAAGAGTATTCATTGCCTTGTCCAGAGTTCTTGGTCTTTACACAAGTAGGTCTTCATATGAGGAGCGCTGAACACAAGGGCTGACATTTGCACTGATGCATGTGCAATAGCGCCTTAAGTTTCCTTAATTAGGGAGCAGTAGTGAGCCTAGATGAGAGTCACAAAGCAATTAACAACACAAAGGGCAAACAAATCAAGGGGTGGCACTCATTAAACAGAACAAAACTAAGTAGTAGCATGCAAAAAAAGATTACAGTAGATTACCAGATTTAAAACACAATGCTAAGCAGCATAATCAACTTTATAACGATTATAATAACTAAGCACAGAGACAGATACAGTATATAAAGCACAAGTACAATCACTAAAAGAATCCTAAACCTGGAAACACCTCTCTCTAAACAGACATCTAGGAACAAAGAAGTTAAATATCAATATCAATCAATAAAGAGAGGGGTGGAAAATGCAAAAAACCTCTGGCCAAATGAAGCCAACAAAGTTTCATGAACTTGTAAAGGTTTATTGAAAAATTCAGAAAGATTGCATAAACAAGGGCTAGAGCAAATAAAGGAGCAAAAAATAAAAAAAAATGGCAAAAATCTAATAATCGCTAAGCAATACCTTTAACTTTAAACAAGAGTAGGGGTCAAAGTCCATGAAACACAAAAATCAACAAGAAGCAAAAACAACATAATCAGGAAGAATCCTCAATGCCATTTCTTCAGCTGTTTTTTTTTTTCTTAAATAATCCTCGCTGCAGGATTAGTTAGCCCCGTCCATCTGGGCTCGACATATAAGACACAAGTAGCATAATTTAAAGGACAAGGCACCAAAAAGAAACATTCATAAACACAAAATTAAAACATATTGTACAAAATAAAATTTATACAAAAACAAAATCATAAATATTTACAAAATATTATAAGGAAACAAAAAATTTAATAAAAAGAAACCCAATTGGAACAAGGGATGAACCATGACAAACATATGGTGCCATGTGATTTGATGTTGTAGTATTCTGGTAGTATGATGCACCTTTTCCAATTATTATGTCAATCATGACAATTCCAATATACGGTGAATTCCTCTACAGAATTTGGAACATGTGTGCGCTTAGCCTCGTCTGAACAAAACAAGAAAGAGCATTTGTCATGAAAGAGCAAGTACTGCTTTGACAGGTGGGGAATATAGTGCTTATCTGAAATTTTAAATATGCACTGTGCTTCTACCTTGGTGATACAATTGGAATTCATAGAATATAAATAGTATTAATAGTGTGTTCTGGATTGTTTGTGTTATGCGGCTATGGTGTGTAAATATGCTCTAAAGATGTTCTTGTTTGGTAATGGCAAAATGGCCTTTATTTGAGTGTTAAGTGTATGTGTGACTGAGTCACTACACCATTAGTCTACATTTTCACCTTTCATTGACACAACCCTGGCATTTTCAACCCATGAAAATGAATACTTTGAAAGTATTAAAAGTGATGAAATGAATACTTTGAAAAACCCAGGCACAGGAGTTGCAGAAAACAGTGTGTTTCTTCATGCCTGTCCCAAGCTCGGATAAATGGGGAGGGTTACATCAGGAAGGGCATCCATTGCAAAATTTTGCCAGATCAATATGCGGACAACAATACAGATTTCCATACCGGATCGGTCAGCCAACGGGTTAACAACAACTGACACCAGTACTGTTAGCCCAAGGGGTGTTTGCGGAAATTGGGCTACTGTTGGCCGAAGAAGAAGAAGAAGAGGGGGATGGCATGTCCAGAGGCAGGAGGAGAGGAGGAAGGTAAAGCGAGTGGAATTGAGGGTAGGAACTCTGAATGCTGGCAGTATGACTGGTAAGGGGAGAGAGTTAGCAGATATGATGGAGAGAAGGAAGGTTATTATATTGTGTGTGCAAGAGGCTAAATGGAAGAGAAGTAAGGCCAGGTGGATTGGAGGTGGGTTCAAATTGTTCTATCATAGTGTAGATGAGGGGAGAAATGAGGTGGGGGTACCCTGAAGAAACAGTATGCCAAGAGGTGAAAAGAGTGTTGGACAGAATGATGTTTATGAAGCTTGAAATTGGTGGTGTGATGATGAATGTTGTTAGTGCATATGCCTCGCAAGTTGGGTGTGCAATGGGTGAGAAAGAAGATTTCTGGAGTGAGTTGGATGAAGTGATGGACAGTGTACCTAAGGGAGAGAAAGTGGTGATTGGAGTAGATTTCAATGGACATGTTGCTGAAGAGAACAGAGGAGATGAGGAGGTGATGGGTAGGTATGGTGTCAAGGAAAGAAATGCAGAAGGTCAGATGGCAGTGGAATTTGAGAAAACGATGGGTATGGCTGTGGTGAATATGTATTTTAAGAGGAGGGAGGATTATGAAGGAGATTGTAGACTGTAAAGTGGTGGCAGGGGAAAGTGTAGTTAAGCAGCATAGGATGGTGGTCTGTAGGATGAGGTTGGAGATCAAGAAGAGGAGGAGTGTGAGGGCAGAGCCAAGGATCAAATGGTGGAAGTTGAAAAAGGAAGACTGCAAGGTTGAGTTTAGGGAGAAGGTGAGACAGGCACTGGGTGGTAGTGAAGAATTACCAGACAGTTGGGCAACTACAGCAGATGTAGTAAAGGTGACAACAAGAAGGGTGCCAGATGTGACATCCGGACAGAGGAAGGAGGAAAAGGAAACCTGGTGGTGGAATGGGGAAATATGGGAGAGTGTTCAGAGGAAGAGGGTGGTGAAAAAGAAGTGGGATACTCAGAGAGATGCTGAAAGTAGACAGGAGTGGAAGGAGATAAGGCGTAAGGTGAAGAGAGAGGTAGCAAAGAATAAAGAGTTGTATAAGAGGTTGGACACTAAGGAGAGGCATCACATACCAATAAGAGAGGCTTCTTTATATCACAGTGCACAAGCAGTCCATCTGCTTTCAGCATTGCTTTTGCCTGCTTATTAGCTGATTCATTGGAGGCAGTCCAGTGCCATGTTGTTAACTTGTCAAGAACTCTGTGTAGTGGTTCCAGAATGGTGGCATTGTTTGGCAGAAAACAGCTGTAAAAATTCAAAAGTCCCAGAAATGCCTGAAGCTGTGTCTTGTTGCAGGAAGATGGTGCATTCATGACAGCTTCAAAGTTTTCAGTGTTAGGATGTTCTCTTTATCTACTTGGAATCCACGAAAACTCTACCTCAGTAGCAGCATAAACACATTTTTACCTTCAAAGTCTAAGCCCAGTATCAGGGATTCGACATAACACTTTCTCCAAATGTGCATCATGCTCCTCTGGAGTTTTCTCAGTGATTAAAATGTCATCCAGATATGGCTGTACACCTAGAATACCTACCAGTAAAGTATCCATAATACACTGGAAAATGGCAACAGCTCTAGAGACCCCAAATTACAGCCATTGGGCAAGGTTACAGTCCCCCATGAGTATTAATTGTTAACAGATGAGCTGAAGGTTCATCTAGAAATAGCTGTTGGTAGGCTTGTTTATGGTCTAATTTAGTAAAAATGACACAGGTTTTTGTAAGTGTCATTACTAATTAATCTACGGGCTAATCCTGAATCCAGTTTCATTTTTAGCAGCCTACCATTCAATGAAACTGTAGCCTTATAAGCAGGCATCATATGTATGTTCCATCGTTGTGCACCACATACTCATCCTGGACATTCATAGTGGCTAGATTGGTTTCTTGGGTCTGTAATACTGTAGCTTGTACATCTGAAAATAGTTGAGCAGAGCAGAGCTAAGTGCCCTCTTTTTTTATAGTGATGCCATAGTCCCCTCCGCATCGGAAACACTTTCTGCCATCACTTTCTTGTATTACAGATGGTTTTACCATATGAGCTGTGCTTGTTCGAATTATTCTTTCTATTTCTTCCACGTTGTTAAGTTACAGTCATCTCAGTCCTCAGCACATACGCATTCCGGTTTGCCATTTCTGCTGCTAGAGTGCGCTCCTCCACTTTCTTGAATGTTGAGTTCGGCTCTGCTAATCAGCCACACCACACACTATGCGATCATGCAGCATCTGTTCAAGTTGTTCACCAAAGTTACAATACACTGAAAGTTTTCTCAGTTCTCCAATAAAACAAGCAATATTTTAATTCAGCAGTTGTTTATAATTGTGCAATTTCTGATGGTTTAGGATTATAATGACGCTGAAGACACTCAACTATGTCCTTATATGGAACAGCACTTGGCAGATGAGGGGCCAATAGAGTGGAGTACGGCACTCAAGTCTCTCTGTGTATTCTTCCCACACCCCAGTCTCAGCATTGAAATTGCTGATCCAGCCCAACGTGGTCATTGTGGAAAACCCGAAACAAAATACCAAATACCAAAACTTCTGCACCGTTTTCTCTCTCGTTTTCTCCCCCTCCTCCTGTTGTCACCAGTGTAATATTGATTGAAAACACATAGACATTGAGAAGTGATGCTTAACTAGTATTTAATAACATTAAAAGGCGTGACAGTTTCTCATTGAGTTCTCTCAGTAACAGGATAGAAGAACTTAATTCTTTCTCTTTAAAACCCCATCCCCTAACATTCTACTAGAAATAACTAACAACAGGAATGTGTCACACATGTGCGCTTAGGAGTCAACCAAAGGGACCAGAAAATGCCAATCCCATGCCAGGCCAGGGGGTGCTGGGTTGCATTAAACCTCTCTCTTTTTTCTCAGCAGACCAAATATGAGAAATCCTACCTGTCCCGGCTCCGAGGACGTCACTTCCTGGAAACCAACTATAAAACCCCCTCTTTATTCATAATTGAACAGTTCTACCTTGGACTCGAACCTGTACACAATGTACTCAACTCAAAGCCTTTTGCAGCCAGGGAAACTATACGGGTGGCTGCCCCAAACCTTTGTTGTGTGTCCAGTCATTTATTTCACAAATGCCAATCAAGATCGGTCCATATAAATTTAACTCATGAAAGGACATACTGTACATATACACAAAATGCTATAATCATTTTAATTCATTTTCCCCTCATCAAACAACCCTCAATACCCCAGAATGGCAAAGGAAAAACTTAATTTTAGAAAATTTTTGCAGATGTATTAAAAATAAAAAAGCTGAATGCCCTATGGGCGGCACAGTGGCGCAGTGGTAGTGCTGCTGCCTCGCAGTTAGGAGACCTGGGTTCGCTTCCCGGGTCCTCCCTGCGTAGAGTTTGCATGTTCTCCCCGTGTCTGCATGGGTTTCCTCCGGGTGCTCCGGTTTCCTCCCACATTCCAAAGACATGCAGGTTAGGTCGATTGGCGATTCTAAATTGGGCTTGGTGTGTGGGTGTGTTTGTGTGTGCCCTGTGGTGGGTTGGCACCCTGCCCGGGATTGGTTCCTGCCTTGTGCCCTGTGTTGGCTGGGATTGGCTCCAGCAGACCCCCGTGACCCTGTGTTCAGATTCAGTGGGTTGGATAATGGATGGATGGATGGATGAATGTCCTATTGACACAAATATTCAAACCCTTTGCTATGAGACTTGAAATTTGGCTCAGGTGCATCCCATTCTATTTATCATCAATGAGATATTTCTACACCTTGTTAGGAGTCCACCTGTGCTCAATACAATTGATTGGACATGTCTAGGAAAGGCAGACACATATCTGTAGAAGGTCCACAGTTGACAATGTGCAGCAGAGCCAAAACAAAGCAATGAGGTTGAAGGATTTGCCTGCAGAGCTGGAGGTGGCTACAAACATTTTTTACAACATAAAAGTATCCCAAGAGTACCGTTGCCTTCATAATTCTCAAGATGAAGTTTGGAACAAGTTCTTCTTCCTAAACTAAACAATTGGAGAGAAGGGCTTTGGTAAGAGAAGTGACCAAGAACCTAATTTTCACCCTGGCTGAACTGCAGAGATCCTGAGTGGTGATGTTAGAAACTTCCAGAAGGACACATGTCGCAGCAACACTCCACCAATCTGGGCTTAGTGACAGGGCAGCCAGAGAGAAGCCTCCCCACAGTAAAAGACACATCGGAAAGATATGGCAAAATCTAAAAGGGATAAACTGGGATAAAGCTTTGAGGTGTGGAGACAGTCGAGGAGCAGTGGAAGATGTTTAAAAATGTTTTACATGTAATTTATGACAGGCACATACCAATGTATGGAATTAGTAGAAAATTTTAAAAACTCAGCAGAGGGTAAGTAAGGAGATAAAAAAGAAGCTGCAAAGGAAAAAAAAGCTTTTTATGGGAATAAGACTGATAACTCCAATGTATATCGCAGGGCACACAGTATGAGAGCATGGAGGCAACCATTAAGAAGGATATTAGGGAAACTAAAAAGCAGTTAGAGAGGAAGATAGCAGGTAAGGCAAAAGACGACTCAAAGAGATTCTTTCAGTGTTTTAATAGTAAAAGAACAGTCAAAGAGGACGACGTCAAGTGTATCGGGAATAGTAAAAAGGAATTAAAATATACAATTAAGCAGATGCTCTAAACTTGCATTTTTCTGAGGTTTCACATGTGAGGAAATGGATAACTGCCAAATGGTAACAGGGACTGCTAAATAGGTACTAAGTGATTTGGAAATTGTAGAGGGAGAAGTCCTGCTTAAATTAAATAGACTGAAATCAAACAAATCACCAGGACCAGATAATATTTACCTTCGGGTTCTTAAGGAGGTTAGCGAGTGCATACAGTATATAAACCTTTGATGAATATGGGGAAAATCCTAAAGACTGGAAAATGGCAAATATTATGCCATTATATAAAAAGGGTGATCTAGCAGATCTAAGCAGTAAAAACCAGTAAGATTAACGTGAATCACAGATAAATTAATTGAAGGAATTAATAAGGATAAGATTGAGCGACACATGGTAAGAACAGGAGTTTTACTGAAAGGTCAGCATGGGTTCAGTTGATGGTGTAGTGTGTAGATGGGGGCAGAATTGGCTAAAAACACAGGAAACAGAGGGTTATGGTGCAAGGAACTTGGCTGAAAATAAAAGTTGTGTCCTGCAAGGGTCAGTGCTGGGGCTGATGTTATTTTCTAATATATATAAATGATGCAGATAGGAAAATAAATAACAGGCTGTGTTAAGTCTGCAGATGATACCAAGCTAAGTGGACTGGCACATAATTTAGAATCTAATGAACACTTACAGAGCAACTTAGACAGCATTCAGGCTTGGGCAGATTTGTGGCAGGTGAAATTTAATGTAAGTAAATGTAAAGGGTTACATATAGAAAGTAAAAATGCTAGATATAAATACACAATGAGAGGTCTGAAAACTTTAAGGGTCCTAGAGGACTCATCACTATCAACTTCCAGGCAGTGCTCAGAAGCCATTAAGAAGGCTAACAGAATGTTAGGTTATATAGCATGAGGTGTGGAGTACAAGTCCAAGAAGGTTATGCTCAACCTTTTTAATTCACTGGTGAGGTCTCATCTGCATTACTGTGTGCAGTTTTGGTCTCCAGTCTACAAAAAGACATAACAGTGCTGGAAGAAGTATAGAGAAGAGCGACTAGTCTGATTCCAGGGCTACAGGGGATGCATTATGAGGAAAGAATTAAAGAGCAGAACCTTTTCAGTTTAACTCTTTGAGAGCTGAATATTTTTTCCAAAAGACAGTTTCTGAAAAGCAATGGTTTCACACAGAAATCAACATAAAACGTCAGTTTCTGAATGCTATGGCTGCCAGTTTGCCAGGAATGTGCGGCAGGCTTGCTGCCAGGCTGTCTTTGTGTGGCTGAGGTAGCAGCAGTGGTCGCAGTTGCAGTGCATTGCAGTCTGGTTTCTACCTCTTATCATTGTTAAGTGGCAGTCCTCCCTCACATTCGTTTTCAATCACTTGTATCCAAATTGGAGTTCAACAAGTCATAGTGCAGTTCAGAGATAATAGTTAAAATGTCATCCACTGAGTATTTTGCCTTATGCATTTGCTTTGGTCTCTTCTCCAGATGTCAGTGCCATTTGTGCCAGATCATAAATATTTTTATGAAAGCAATAGAAAACAAATAAAAAAAATAGAAGAGGTTCAGATAACATTAAGTATGAAAACCTTAACCTTAACTTTAAAATTAAAATGATGATGAATATAACATACTTATTTGGGCCAACTAGAAACCAAGAAAGAAAGACTACAGAGAATAAGCAATAGAAGGCATGTTTAATTTCAAATAAATAAAAACATATTCAATACTAAAATGTGTTATATCATTTATCATTTAAAAGCATGTCACATTATATGACTTTTCCAGTGATTTTCAATTGTAGCCTTCAATTTTATAATCTTAGTTAGTCAGAGGTAATTTTTGATGCCCAGCGACTCACTCCAACTAGTCCAGGATCCACTCTTATTTTGTGTTTAGTCGTAGGGGTGGGCTCTGTGTGCTTGAGAGCTGACAACCAATGAATACTCATCTGGAAGTACAATATACATAATGCAATGACAAAGAATAACAAGTAATAACGCCGATGTTCTGAACCTCACAAACAGAAGGGAGGCTATCTGATGTGTAGTGTTTTACATACAGTTACATAATGGAAAAGAGGAATAAGGGAAGAAATTATGACTGAATGCACCATTAATGTCAAGTAGCATGCTACTGGCTGTCAGATAAAAGGGCGAGCTTGGCTGTGCTAGAAAGTCAGCACACAGTCTCAAAATGTGACGTGCCCAGTGATTTTAAATAGTGTCAATTGACACGGTGAAAAGATCAGCAAAAGCAAGTCTGACATATCCTATGACTAGAAGTCACATAAGGGGACATTGGCCTTAGTTAAAATAAAGGCATTCATCACACTGCATCTAGCATTGTTAATTGTTCATTAGGAAAGTTTGTTCACAATACAAATGGAAACAAATCTTTGAAGAGTAAAGGGCCGTGGTTGCACTTACTGTAATAGAGGACTTCACAAATGGCAGGAGAATTTGTTTTCAGGGATTGATGAGAGGTTATCACTCATGACGACAAGTTGTTCATGAGCTGTTACCATCTACGGACCTCACTGTCAAGTCCTACCCATTTGTGCTCTACGATATGCTACCCAAGTGGAGGTACAAGTTCTGTCTTATTTCAGGGACCTTTCAGGAAGAACTTGCAGATGAGTCAGGCATATCTCAGCAAAGTCTCAGTCGATTCTTGCCTACATATCTGAATCTGGTTGTGTGCTTTATTTACTTCCACTTTCACAATCTGTCAAGCAAAATACTGTGATCTCCCAGTGATGCTCAGGGTGCAGAAAAATACAGCATATATTTTACGCCTCCACTTATGCAATCAGAACTCTATCTTATTTGCCGAGAAAAACATTATTTTTATTTCATTATTATCACTTAAAATTTGAACATAGTTAATTATGGGTCATTTCTTGCCATTTACATGGTATTATATCCCACCATATAAGGATATTTAAGGCATTTTCATGGGTGGAGACAATGTGTACATTCGCATGAGCATAGCATTGATTTATAAACAGACCATGTGAATGTTTTATGAATTGTCCGTGGGAATCTTTTAGAAAATATTCAGATTTAGGATTATTCTACAAATGTTTTTGATGACAACACTGCTCTTAGCCCCTTCAGAATCTCCTGTACATATACTTATACAGGGCATGCATTCCCCCCCCCAATGTCTGGAATAATAGCACACATCATCCCTGCCAATGCTTGCTACTCTCTCCTTTCTAGCTCCTTGGGCCTGGCCCAATCTTACTGCCTGCCATTCTCTTTTCGATTATAAACCATCAATGCCTACATATACAGTAGATAGGGATCACCTCAGCTGGTTTGCCCTGATCAGGTAAACCTTCTCCAGACAGTCAAGTGCTACTGATAATGCAATTTCTGCTACAATAGTTCAGCTGTTCCCATGGGATGGAACACACTACAAAATTTAACTCCATTAAAATTTATGATTAGAAATAAAAAAATTCACAAAGAAATAAAACCTTTAGGAGATGATCCTTCATATTTTGCATTCACAATGAAGACTCATCTCACCAGGCTTTTCTCTTTCAGGACACAGCAAGTTGCACTACTGGAGATCATTGATTCTAAGGCTGAAGTCATTAAATACTACCAAGCCGTAGTTGTCTGACGGACTGCCGCTGCCAGGATCTTCTATGTGACTGTGCTGCACCTGTTCTCCAAGCATGGACATTTTGCAGCTTTCACTGTTCTCCTCTTGCATTAAAACGAAAAAATGAGAGTCCAAGATTGCAAAGAGATGAAGTCTTTTAAGTACCATAGAATCAAATGATATATCCAAAAATTTATAAAAGAATAATTATCAGCAAATGTAAGTGATATCAAACATCACAATATTTTTCTATAAAATTATTATTATTTTTTAATTAATTTATTTAGTTAGCCTATACCATTATCCACGGTAACTTACAAAGCAAGTACTGTAAAATACATTTAAGAATAATTAGAAGATGCAAACATCAAAAGTAACAAAGAAGAAGATAAAAAATGAGCAAGAGGAAATACTACTACTATATAATTATACCTCTAACTAGACTAAGACAAACACCAGTATCCTAAACTCTTTGTCAGTACAGTATCCAGTAGGAGAGAAACTAAACAGAATGAAAATATTTAATGAAAACATGAGCAAAATAGGTGCAGTTCGAATTAAAGGGATCTCGCTCTACACCTTTCTACAGCTTTGGAGCAAGAACGAGGAAGTATTGTCCAGTTTTGGCATGTCTGGTAGGAGAAGGAACAGTCAATAGACAGGCAAAGGCAGAATGGAGAATTCTTAAAGGGGCATGTGGAAAGACTAAAGATTGGAGATATTGAGGAGTAGAATCATTCAGAAAAGAATAAGTCAGGACAAACGTTTTGAACTTGATCCTTACAACAACAGAAATTTAGTGAAGAGACTGAAGCAGAGGAATAGTAGGACCGAACAGAGAACACTAGAAAAGCAGTTGCAGTCTGGACTGGAGAGGGTGGCTAGTAGTTGAAGGAAGCCCCACCAGGATATAGTTGCAAAATTCAGAGAGAACCTGTGCCTGAACAAGGGGTTTTGTGGCATAATGAGTGAGGAATGATCAATTCATCTGATTATTATGAAGAAAGAAACAAATGATAGGGGTCATTGGTGAAATATATTTAAGTAAGGTGTCCAGAATCATGTTGTTTCCTGACAGTGATTGATAGTTAAAGAGTGATATTTTCAAGAACATCTGTTAGAGACATAGCTAAGGAAGGAGAGGCAGAAGACAAGTACAGGATATGTGACTTTGCCAAATTATGTTTAAGGTGATGAGCATTCATCCAGGATGAGATTACAGAGAGACAGCTGGAGATCTGGACAGAAACCTGTCCTGTTTTATCTCTTATCGTAGTCCCATAGTGTTCTGAAAAATTGAATATGCAAAATTTGAGCTGTACAGTCTTTACTTCAATCTGTTTTTAATGTATTAAGATAAACTTTTATTTTGTGTCATTTTCTGTATTGAGCCATTTAAACTGATTACATTACCAATGTCCCTTAAGAAATTGGAATCTTGGAATAATCTCTAATTATCCTGCAATGTTATTTATTAACTCACATCTCTGACTTGCTTCTGCACAATTATTCAGCTGAGAGGTTTAAATTTATTATCCTGGTTCATAAATACATCTGAAGTATTCTATAAATTATATAAAAATATATATACTTTAAATATATAAATACATATAATTCTGTCTGTTGTCACATCCACAGGAATGGTGAGACCATTCATCTGATTTTTTATGAGTACACCAGGGGTGTAATTAAAGGGGGGACGTTTGTGCAAACATTCTCTGTTCCCCATTGTAAAATGAAGGAATACAAACCAAAACAAGCCTGGTGTCACTTCCGGCCTGCATCCAGCTCCACCTTTACTGCCCAACCAGAATAATGGCATAGATCACTGACCACCAGTCCTTTTCTGACTAAAAATAACTACGGACATACAGATGTTCCTGCAATTCTTACCTCACACCACCAGAGAGCACCAAAACATTAGTTTCCTGTCTGGGATTTTTAATGCAGTTTTCTGTATTACAGTTTTTCACAATTGCTAAAACACATTTTTTGAAACCTCTGCCCATTTTCTCAAAACCTTAAAAACAAATCCAAAAATTCCAACTACATTCACAAAATTCCAGACTTTCTTATCAAAACCAAACTATCACCTCAAAACCAGTTATCCTGTGTTCAAAACCAAACAATGTGTTCAGATCATACACACAGCAAGTATAAATATATTCACCACAGAGACTTCGTTAGACACTACATAAAATAATATAGGACACACCATCCAGGGCATGTAGGTAACAGAGAATTTTTATTATAAATGCATTTAGCAAAAAATGATTGTAGGCAAACTACATTCAAACTACATTCAGCGCTTTCATAACAAAAAACAGAAACAAAAACCTAAATGACAAGCACAAGCACATTACTGCACAATCACTGTCATTGCGATTCATTCTCTAACATCATTTCTTTGTGCGGGGTCCGGTCAGAGGACTTCATCCAGGTCTCTGGTATGCTGAATCCAGCCTTGACACAACTCCACAGTTATGTCATCACAGGCATGTTCCATTGCCTCCCTTCCACTGCCATGCAGGGAAGAACTCCTCTATTGAATTCAGGAAAGGGCTGTCAGGTGAAAGGAAGACCTTTATGAAGCGCTGGTTGTCAGCGAACCACTCATGTGTCAGGACAGCACGGTGAAAGCTCACATTGCCCCAGACTATGACATATACAGAATGCACTGCTTGCTGATCCAGCTGCTCATGCACAGCCATAATATCCTGTAGACCACCCAGAAATGTTATATGGCCCCAGGTTTGCATGACGATGGATAACCCCCCAGTTACTTACGGCTGCACAAAGGGTGATATTGCCACCATGCCGGCCAAGTACTTCCACGATGGCACGTTGACCAATTATGTTCCTACCTCTCCGCCTCCTTTTCACCAAATTGAACCCTGCTTCATCTATGAAAATGTATTCATGGGGCCTTCCCATGGACTCCAGTGCAAACACTCTCTATAAAATAGACAAGTAGTAAGTGATACAAAAAGACAGACCTCTGCAATAGCATATTTAAAGTATATGCACTCCAAATTTATGTACATTACATTATAGTTCACAGTACTGTAAAGGTAGCAACTGCAACTACTAGCCTACAGTAACAGTAGGCCTATGAGCATAGAATTGGGCTGGAAGCATCAGTGCTGAAGGTGTGTGTAGGTTAAACTTACTTGCACAAACTGATATCTTAGATCTTCAACTCTTGCCGAGTTTTGCTCAAAGGGTACTCTGTACACCTGTTTCATGCTAAGTCTGTTGCGTTGGAGGACACGGTCAATAGTTGACAGAGACACACTGTTGATTCCATCAAAGTTGACATTGTCTACAATAACTCTCTGCCGAATTTCATGGAGTCAGATAGCATTATTTTGAAGCACCATGTCAACAATAAGTGCTCCTTGTTGTTGGGAGAAAAGAGCAGTCCTTCCACCATCATTTGGTCAATTCTACAGAGGTGACAATGTACTTACAAACATATACAGCCAGTAGAAACAGCATTGTAATGAACATTACAGTACTTACAGTTTATTATACAGTATGTCACATGTTGTACAGCAAGGAACAATTACCTGTTCTCTTCTCTGAATGTCCTGATGATGCTGGCCACAGAGAACCTGCTCAAATTGGGTTCCCTCATTGTCATCCCATGACTAAAGACATGGTGTGCGACAGTTTCTAAAATTTCATCACTAATGATTGTTGTTGGTCTTACTCATCCCCTTCTTCCTTGTCCACCATCTCTCACTAGAACTCTGCTTCTCTGTATATTTCTGTCCATTGTAGATAGATGCACATGTGCCACTTGTGGCCTCTGAACTGACTTTTATCCTGCCTAATTGATCATTAGAAACATGTGTTCAATTTTGAGTCGTTGTGTGTAAGAGATGACAGCTGTGTTGGATTTGTGTTCACATTTTGCTGCCAGTGTTTACAATTTTGCAACACAAGTGTATCACAGTGTGGAATGTGTTTAGTGACTGGGAATATGTTTAAGGTTTAGCAAAAAAGAGCGATGAGTTTTGTAAATTGTGTCTAACTACCTGAACAGTGTTTGAGTGTTTGATTCGAAAAATGAGTTCAGGCCACCAAGAATTTGGTTCAGAGAATGGGGTTTAGTGTTTTAGCAACTGAGAAAAACAGTTATACACATTAATTGTGGATCTCCTGGCTAGACCTTTCTGGTTATTGAATATCTGCTTTATCTCTTTCTGGCAGAGTGTCAGAGCCACTGCAACAGAGATGTGGCCCAGAAGGATCCCAGAACTGCCTGGACATTGATCTGCCAATCAAACAGAGTGTACTGAATGTTCTAGTCAGGCAATCCAGAAGCCTGAAGAGGCCAGATTCTCAGTTCACTTCTTGCTATAATTGAAAGACTGCCTGAAGGTATTTTGATAAGCATGGACAGAAGGACAGAAGGAAGACTAGAACTCCCCTGAAGGGAAGCTGATCTTCAAAAATCATATTCTTCATTTCAGAGCCTCACTGTGCTCACTCAAGAAGACAGAGACTTTGAAATCTTCAGGTCAAAGTCTTTGTAATTGCCTTGATTATTGTCCTTTCCTGATCTCAAATATATTATTAAAATAATTTCCATTTGGTTAAAATTAGAAAAAATATTTAGCAAATGTGTGTGCTGATGGGTGGTGTGCTCCCTTACAATCATACACACTAAATTGAATTCAATCAGGGACCTTAAGATGAAAGCCTTAGATTAATGTTTATTGATTTGTTACTTCTTGTATACAGTACCTTGGCTTAATAACCCAATGTGGCTAGATTTTTCTTTTTACAAATCAGATCTTTATCAGATTTGCTGCTTGTACTAAAATGATAATTGTCTACAGTTATGTTATTGGATGGACTTGGACGTCACCAAAGGTCTCCATGTATAGGCGAGACAATTAAAATGAAACAAAGATTCTCTGCCTGCTACCATAATGACTATCATGAAGGGCATCCTGTTAAAAGGCAGCTAGGAAAGGAACTATAAAAGTGGGATCACAGGAAAAAATTTAACCACAGCAGGTTGCACTACCTAATATAATTTAATATTACCAATAACATTTTTCCACTGATCTATACATTATCAAATATGCTCACCCATACAGCTTTCGATCCAAGGCAGGAAATAACCCCAGAGTGAGAAACAGTTCTTGGCAGGGTTACTCACACATAATGACTGTAGTATACAGTATTGTAAGTCTGGACTTTTGGGGATTCCGTAGTAATAAGGAATTGTGGGTGTTGGGGAGCTATTAGGAAGTAGATAATAATAAGGCTGTGTAACGTGTACTCTGAAACGATCATATTAAAAGGACCTGTTAAAGTTGATCACTTTGAACCTGTCTCCATCTTCTTCCGTTTTACTAGTACAATATCATTGCCCATAGATTATAACAATGGCGACGTGGATGCGACGGACTTTAAAGTGCACCTCTATTGCTACGCAACGTGTAAAGTAAGTTTTTTTTTCTTTCCGCCAGAGAGGAAAGAGAAAAGCTGCAACTTTTTTTTTCTATTTCTGTGGTAAAGTTCCTTCACCGTTCACTGAAGATAAGCACAAGGGATAAAATTGCAAAGAAAACGGGACATTTCGGGCCATTCGATGATTCAGTTGAGCAATGGGGCACTTATACGGAGCAATTTGAGTTTTTTGTGAAAGCCAACGCCATTGAGGATGACCTGAAAGTGCCGACATTTCTTAGCGTTATCAGGGCAAAGTCTGCTGAGAAGTTTAGTACAGCCAGGAAAACCCGGTGACAAGTCATTTAATGATATTGTATGGATCCTGGAATCACATTTTTGCCTAAGCCATTATTAATAGCTCCCCAATACCCATAATTACTTATTACTATGGAATCCCCAAAAGTCCAGACTTACAATTTACTACAGTGACAATTTCACACTCACTCACTCACACAGAGCCAAATTAGAATTCCCAAATTAGCTAGCACAGTCTACATGATTTGAGGGAAAAACTGATTTACTGTATGTGGAGAAAAAACATACAGAGAGCAACAAGGCCAGGATTTGAATCCAGATCTCTGAGCAATGTGACTAACTTCTGTGTTAATACAATATCCACTTAAGTGTTCAGTTATTGCTATTCTACTTCCATCCATTATCAAACCAAGCATCATTGGCATATCAGCCCATGTCCATGCCTGTTGGTATCAGTACTGTGCAGTCAGACAAGGTTGGGTGTTGTTCAGTCATTATGAAGACTCAGCATTTTGTGTCTACTTGCCACTTCACTGTGTTCTTCTCTTGATACCCAATCCTGACTCTCTGACTATGATATGGTGGCAGGGCACCTGCTTTTGGCTCAGACTTGTGTAATGAAAGCATTGATTACTTGCCAAAAGTCTCATGTAGCAAAGTGTATCATTTAATTTCATTCAGATACAATCCTCACTTTACAAATACTATTGAGATCCTTCCGCAAGGTATTAGTTGGTGAAATTTAGTTGTTATGGGATAGGCTCCTCCATCTTTAGAAGCGATCTGAATTTTCTGTGAATTGTTTACTGCCTGTTTACTGCAAAAGTGTAACACTTATTCTTTAATTAGCATTTACCAGTAAGGAGCACTGGTGCTAAATATGACTTTATGACACATATACCTCTGTAAGAATTTGAAGCTAGAGTCATAGAAGTTATTTTGGGCAATGTTGTCTGGGTGATTGCCATTGAAAGTAAAAAAGGAAGGCTTGGCCTCCTGGTTCATCTATCTATCTATCTATCTATCTATCTATCTATCTATCTATCTATCTATCTATCTATCTATCTATCTATCTATCTATCTATCTATCTATCTATCTATCTATCTATCTATCTATCTATCTATCTATCTGTGATGGAAAACCCCTGAATGAACAGAAGTATTGTTGTGCTTGGTTTGTAAAGGTGCTTACTTACTCACTTGCTAGTTCTGCTCTGGCTCCTCTATCGTTTTTTTCCATATCACTGCAGTTTTCTTACAGTTCTCACCTAAACAGAAGTAGTGACCAACCCTGATTCAGCAGAGACGCTGTAATGTAGCATTTTAAATGAACAGCGATTGATCAGCAATCATCTCTTGCTTTTTATTCTGTTCATAATTTAGGTATTTACTACATGTTCTACCCAGCTTCACCCTGAAAAGTGATAAAAATTATATTATGTGTGTAAGATAAATAAAAAGCAGATTTGACACTTATGACCTCCTCATTGCAACAGAAAGACATTTTTGTATTTTTGTAGTATCATTTTGCATCTACTGCCTCTAAGCTTATTAGTTCTTGCAAACTGAGAAACTTTTGTTGTGACACTAAGTTTAAGATTTAGACAAATAGAAATAATTGTCCAGCAAAGAACAATTTGTAGAACAGTAATAATAAATATTGCAATAGATCTATAATATTGACATGTTATAGAGTGTGCCCAAAGTGCCACAGTCGTAATAGACAAATCAATCGCAGAGAAGCAAATGAGAGTCAAGCAGCACATGCCCTCCTCCTCCTCTTCCTCCTCCTCCCTTAGCAGCTCTCCTGGAGAATCCACAAATAGCGTCCATACCCTCACTCCTGTCATCTCAAAAGACTAATGTTACTCAAGCTCAAGCGTGGATCTTATAACAAATTGATCATTTGCTTGCTTATTATTTGGCCTAGACAAAGTTGAATATGATCTTTTTTGTTGATGATTATAAAATGATCATTCAGTGGGGATGGATTTTTGATATGATCAACCATTAAAGAGTTATTGAGCAGCAAACAAAAAAATTTTTGCTAAACATAAACCTGTGAAATCGGCATTGTTTTTTTATGGAATTGATTCTGATTCTTATTCTAATGTAAAAGTCACATTGATATTGTGTACCAAAAATGGCAACTTTTAGTGAGGCTGCTTCTGTTTGCATTGCTTTGTAAGTATATATATGTAGAAAATCTAAACTTTTATTAGGCAATTTTCAAAAGTTAGATTATACCAGAATAACTGCAAGGTCTTGTAGAAATAGATGTGGTGGTTGTTGCAGGATAAGCTATAAGATAAGGTAGACAGATATATTCTAAATTAACAAAGTGCCATTCCTTCTGAGCAATTTTAGTAAGGCACAAATTAACCGGTGGCTGCCATCAGACAGATATATAGTGTTATTAATAATTTCAGATGATAATAGCAAATTTTAACCCTTTGAACCCTGCCTTCCCCAACGTTTTGGCACTGTAACCATAATTTTCTCAGAAATTTTCAACAAATTTGAAAAATTGAAATTTTGATTTCATAAAATATAATATGATGATAGGCGAAAATGTTTTAACAACAGATAAACACTATAGAACGCGGGGGGGAGGGGGCAACTCCGATCCTGGAGAGCCACAGTGACTGCAGGTTTTTACTCCAAACCAGTTGCTTAATTGGAAGCCAATCTTCACCATTAACAGATCATATTTAATTTTAAGACTTGTTAGTGTTTTAACTCAGCCATGTCAGTTCATTTTTAAATCATAGATTTTTTCCCTTTCTGATACATGTATCATCTAAGTGATCTGAAGCCTAAAACAGATGAATAATTTTCTGATCTTCACTTTGTATTCAGTTTCCTTCTGAGAACTTAATTAAACCAAATAGTAAATAATGAATACACCTGGGTGGAAATAGAGGCACACTAGATGTAGAACTGCTGCTTCCTTTGTTATTTGTGTCTTATTGCTAATAAGGAGCAGTTAAAACAATGAGTACAGCTGTTTAAGATTAAAATAACCAATTAAGGGTTCAAAATCTTAGCAAACGAGACAACTAAAATAACACAGAAAAATGTCACTTGCGCAGTAAGTGCTTCATCAGCAATGAATGATATCTCATGAACTAATTGGGTTGGAACAAGAACCTGCAGCCACTGCGGCCCACCAGGACTGACATTATTCATCCTTGACTTAAAGCAGGGATCCTCAGTCATGGTCCTGGAGAACCACAGTGGCTGCTGGTTTTTGCTCCAACTTAATTGCTCAATAAGAAACACTTATTGCTCAAGTAACACTTCTGCTTCACTTTAGTTGTCTCGCTCGTTAAGATTTTGAACCCAACCCTTATTGCTTATTTTAGTCTTAAACAGCTGTATTTTTGGTTTTTAATTCCTCCTAATTAGCAATAACATGCAAATGACAAAAGAGACCAGCATTTCTCCATTTAGCTTGTTACTATTTACATCTGTGTGTATTTATCATGCACTTCTTCTTTCGGCAGCTCCCATTAGGGGTTGCCACAACGGATCATCTTCTTCCATATTTTTCTGTCCTCTTCATCTTGTTCTGTTACACTCATCACCTTTATGTCCTCTCTCACCACATCCATAAACCTTCTCTTAGGCCTTCCTCTTTTTCACTTGCCTGGCAGGTCTCTCCTTAGCATCCTCCCAATATATAGGACAGAGTGGTGTCTCTGAGGCTAGGGATATGCACTGGCAATCGGGAGATCGCTGGTTTGAATCCTGTAAATGCCAAATGGGACTCTGCTCTGTTGGGCCCTTCAGCAAGGCCCTTAACCTACAATTGCTGAGCACTTTGAGTAGTGAGAAAAGTGCTATATAAATGCAAATTATTATTATTATATACTCAGCATCTCTCTTCTGCACATATCCAAACCAATGCAATTTCGCCTCTCTGACTTTATCTCCCAACCGTCCAACCTGAGCTGACCCTCTAATGTACTCATTTCTAATCCTATCCATCCTCGTCACACCCAATGCAAATCTTAACATGTTTAACTCTGCTACCTAAAGTTCTGTCTCCTGCTTACTGGTCAGTGCCACCATCTCCAACCCATATAACATAGCTGGTCTCACTCTTGCTGATATCCGTCTGTCACAAATTACTCCTGACACTCTTCTCCACCCATTCCACCCTGCCTGCACTCTCTTTTTCACCTCTCTTTCACAATCCCCATTACTCTGTACTGTTGATTCCAAGTATTTAAACTCCTCCACCTTCGCCAACGCATCCTTACCATTCCACTGACCTCCCTCTCATTCACACACATGCATTCTGTCTTGTTCCTACTGACCTTCATTCCTCTCCTCTCTAGAGCATATCTTCACATCTCCAGGGTCTCCTTAACCTGCTCCCTACTATCACTTCAGATCACAATGTCATCAGCAAACATCATAGTCCACGGGGACTCCTGTCTTATCTCGTCTGTCAATCTGTCCATCATCATTGCAAATAAGAAAGGGCATCTGCATCTGTAACTCCTACCGCAGACCTCACCATTGTCACACTTCCCTTGTACATATCCTGTACAACTCTTACATACTTCTCTGCTACTCCTGACTTCTTCATACAATACCACAGCTCCTCTCGAGGCACCCTGTCATATGCTTTCTCCAGGTCCACAAAAACGCAATGCAACTCCTTCTGGCCTTCTCCAAACTTCTTCATCAACATCCTCAGAGCAAACATTGCATCTGTGGTGCTCCTTCTTGGCATGAAACCATACTGCTGCTCACTAATCATCACCTCACTTCTTAACCTAGATTCCACTACTCTTTCCCATAACTTCATACTGTGGCTCATCAGTTTTATTCCCCTGTAGTTACTGCAGTCCTACACCTCCTCCTAATTCTTAAATATCGCCAGCAGTACATTTCTTCTCCACTCCTCAGGCTTTCTCTCACTTTCCAAGATTCCATTAAACAATCTGGTTAAAAACTCCACTGCCATATATCCTAAACACCTCCATGCTTCCACAGGTATGTCATCTGGACCAGCGGCCTTTCCATTTTTCATCCTCTTCATAGCTGTCCTTACTTCCTCCTTGCTAATCCGTTGCACTTCTTGATTCACTATCTCCACATCATCCAATCCCTTCTCTCTCTTGTTCTCTTCATTCATCAGCCTCTCAAAGTACTCTTTCCATCTGATCAACACACTCTCCTTGCTTGTGAGTACGTTTCCATCTTTATCATTTATCACCCTAACCTGCTGCACATCTTTCCCAGCTGTATCTAGCCAATCGGTACAGGTCCTTTTCTCCCTCCTTAGTATCCAACCTCTAATACAACTCATCATATGCCTTTTCTTTAGCCTTCACCACCTGTCTCTTCGACTTGCGCCTTATCTCCTTGTACTCTTGTCAACTTTCTGCATCTCTCTGACTATCCCACTTCTTCTTTGCCATCCTCTTCCTCTGTATACTCTCCTGTATTTCCCCATTCCACCACCAGGTTTCCTTTTCCTCCTTCCTCTGTCCGGATGTCACATCTGGCACCCTTCTTGCTGTCACCCTTACTACATCTGCTGCAGTTTCCCAGCTGTCTGGTAATTCTTCACTACCACCCAGTGCCTGTCTCACCTTCTCCCTAAACTCAACCTTGCAGTCTTCTTTTTTTCAAATTCCACCATTTCATCATTGGCTCTTCCCTCACTCTATTCCTATTCTTGATCTCCAACGTCATCCTACAGACCACCATCCTATGCTGCTTAACTACACTTTCCCCTGCCACCACTTTGCAGTCTTCAATCTCCTTCAGATTGACTCTTCTGCATAGGATGTAATCTACCTGTGTGCATCTTCCTCCACTCTTGTAGATAGATAGATAGATAGATAGATAGATAGATAGATAGATAGATAGATAGATAGATAGATAGATAGATAGATAGATAGATAGATAGATAGATACTTTATTAATCCCAAGGGGAAATTCACATACACTGTTTAGTGAATGCAGTGGATTTTCCATATTTGATAGGAGCCCGCTGAGCGCTCGTCACTTGCCACAGATGTCAAACTGTCCAGCTCCATGCCAACAATAGAGCCTGCCTTCCTCACCAGTTTGTCCAGGCGTGAGGCATCTTTCTTCTTAATGCTACCTCCCCAGCACACCACCGCGTAGAAGAGGGCACTCGCCACAACCGTCTAATAGAACATCTTCAGCATCTTATTACAGATGTTGAAGGACACCAGCTTTCTAAGGAAGTATAACCGGCTCTGTCCTTTCTTACACAGAGCATCAGTATTGGCAATCCAGTCTAATTTATCATCCAGCTGCACTCCCAGGTATTTATAGGTCTGCACCATCTGCACACTGTCACCTCTGATGATCATGGGGTCCATGAGCTGTCTGGGCCTCCTAAAATCCACCACCAGCTCCTTGGTTTTGCTGGTGTTCAGGTGTAGGTGGTTTGAGTTGCACCATTTCACAAACTCATTGATTAGGTCCCTATACTCCTCCTCCTGCCCACTCCTGATGCAGCCCATGATAGCAGTGTCATCAGCGAACTTTTGCACGTGGCAGGACTCCGAGTTGTATTGGAAGTCCGATGTATATAGGCTGAACAGTGTTACTGACCACAATGTCAGATGTATGTAACCCTATGTTCCTCCCTCTTCTTAAAATACGTATTCACCACAGCCATGTCCATCCTTTTGGCAAAATCCACTATCATCTGACCTTCTTCATTCCTCTCCTTGACACCATACCTACTCAAAACCTCCTCATCTCCTCTGTTTCCTTCACCAACATGTCCATTGAAATCCGCTCCAATCACCACTTTCTGTTCCTTGTGTACAGTGTTCATCACTTCTTCCAACTCACTCCAAAAATCTTCTTTTCCCTCCATCGCACACTCAACTTGCGATATAAATGCACTAACAACATTCATCATCACACCTACAATTTCCAGCTTTATAATCATTACTCTGTCTGAAATTCTTTTCACCTCCAAAACACTCTTCACATACTGTTCTTTCAGAATAACTCCTACTCCATTTCTCCTCCTATCCACACCATGATAGAACAATTTGAATCCACCACCGATCCACCTGGCCTTACTCCCCTTCCATTTAGTCTCTTGCACGCACAATACAGTATGTCAACCTTCCTTCTCTCTATCATATCTGCTAATTCTCTCCCCTTACCAGTCAAACTGCCAACATTCAAAGCTCTTACCCTCAGTTCCACTCTCTTTACCTTCCTCTGGACACGTCTCCCCCCTCTTCTTCTCCTTCTTCTTCTTCGGCCAACAGTAGCCCAATTTCCGCCAGCAGCCTGTTGGCTAACAGTACCGGTGGCAGTTGTTGTTAACCCGGGGCTCGACTGATACAGTGTGCAAATTTGTATTGTTGTCCGCATATTGATTTGGCAAAATTTTTGGCCTTTCCTGATGTAACCCTCACCATTTATCAGGGCTTGGGACCACCACGAAGAAACATACTGGTTTGTGCATCCCCTGTGGCTGGGTTGTGTATTTATCATGCACTATTGGGTTTAATTAAATATTTGGAAGGAAGGTGAAGAGAAAAAAGTGAAGGACTGAGAATTACTCATCCATTTTAGCCTTCAAATCATTTGGAATTCAAATCATTTGATCATATCCTTAGAAAGGGGAAGAAAATCTAGGATATGAGAATTACTTGACATAGCAGAGTTAAAGCACTAACAAGCCATGAAATTAAATTATTGGCAAGAATTGCTTTCTAATTAAGCAACCAGCTTAGAACAAAAACCTGCAGCCACTGCGGCCCTCCAGGACTGTGATTGAGGACCCCTGATTTAAAGGATCTGAGTTTTAAATAGCAAATGAATTAAGCAAAGTTAATTAGTAGCAAAAACTAGTTTCTAATTAAGAAAATGATTAGAAAGAAAACCTGTAGCCACTGTGGCTCTCCAGGATTGGAGCTGGCCACCCCTGCTATGAAACAAGCTGTATTACATTTAGGCTTGCAGTTTTCATTATTTTCTATCATCCATTATAAGGACCTAATGCCAAAGCTGCACCTTTGAGCAATGTGCTTCACAGCAGTTTTTAGTGTCGGATGCAATGCACAAGAAAACTTCACATAATTTTCATTGCCTTCCGATCAATCTATGAGAAAAATAAAAACTGACCTGCAGTTAAAAACACAGCAGTATAACTTGCATAAGTAGCAGAACAGTGTAACTAGACAGTGGTATATCATGTGCATAGTCTATTATAGTGAAGGCTGGTTCTGGCCAGCTGGGTTATGACAGCAGAGAGGTGTAGCAATCGTTCCAGAATATGCCTCTACAACAGCAGGCTGCAAGATTTAGATAGTAGAGTAGCATAACAGTTAGGTAGCATAACAGATATGGGCAAGCTGTTATTCATTCTAGCAGGGCTATGACATAAGACAGGCAGGCTGTTATACCACTATTTCGAATATACTGTATATCTCTGAGTAGCTGGCCCGAAAATGGCCTGCTGGGTTCAAAGGGTTGATGAGGTTGTCTCAATTTAAATTTTTTTAAGCATCTATATGTAGAAAATCTAAAAATGTTTAGCCTGTATTCCAAGTTAGACTGCAAACTGCAAAGTCTGGTGGAAACAGTTGAAGTAGTTTTTGTTTAATGGTCTAGCAGCCCCAAACCAAAAACCCAGCAGTACACCACAAATTAATAGAATAAAAAAAATAAATTTACTCCTCTATGCATATTCACAGTCCTCCTCCCAAGCATTGTTCCACAATTATACAATAAATGAATACAATAAACTGCCAATTCTTCCTTTTCCTCTGCCTCTGTTGAGTGTTGCCCACTGCCTCCCGACTCTGACTTAACTATGTAAGACAACGGGCTTCTTTTTATCCCAAACCCAGGAATGCTTCCGGTGCCATGCCGTGTCTTCCAGGGAGCACTTCCAGGCCATAAGGTAAGTACAGAGGCAGTCTCTTGATCTCCAGGGTCACCGACAGAGCTACACATCCGGACTCCATCTGCAAAGCATCCCAGTTGGTGTCCCAGCTGGGTTCCAATATGAGGACCACTGCCACCTGGCGTATGTTGGATGGAACCACTTCCTACTCATGGCTTCTGTCGGCCCCTTCATTAACTTATACTGGCTGGGTACAAAGTTATTTATTTGTTCTGCTAGCCAGTCCATCTGTGTCAACATACTGGCCTTCCGTCCAGGTAATGGCTTCTTCCCCTTCTCATCCAGATGCCTGCCAATATATGTGGTGCTGCTGACCTGCTCAAGATTCAGAAGACTTGGAAAATGGTAATGGAACACATTGCAAATTCTGCAGACTGCATATGGCTATTACTTTTATTTCCTGTTTGCCACTGAGAATCCAGTACTGGAATTTAATGTGTCTTTCAATTCTAAAGGAAGCGTTCCCTCCATTTTCTTAAATTATATTTGCTTACTTACTGTCTTTCATAATGTAAAAACCAAAAATTAGCTCTTGAAGAACTCTGAATTTTCTATATCTCTTGCTTTGAAGTACTTACCATATATACTCACAGATAAGTTGTCCCACGTATAAGTCGGGACTTGATTTTACAGTATAATTTCTGGTATTTTAGAATGTCAGTCATATAAATTGAATGCAGAAAACTCATGCTGTTGGTACAAGGGATTATGATAAGCTAACGGCCATCTGAGAGATTAACCACGGAGCACACGCCCTTTTTTTTCTATGTGGGTGCAGCAATGTGCTGTATCAGCGTGAGCTCCTAACCTCTCTCTCTCTTTCTATTGTGCCTACATGACCACACGGTAATACCCAAAATATTCCAAAGCAACGTTTGCATTGATTTGTGTTTTTTATATCTCACAACCTAATACACCTTTACAGTAAGAGCATCCCTTATCTACAATGGAGCATTAGATCAGATGAAAATATGAAGCTGGTTTTAAATTAAAACTCGGTTTGATCAGAAGGAAATATGAAGCTGGTTTAAAAGAAATTGGTAACTGCACTGCTGCAACAAAATTCGATGAGTCTGAGAAACTGATTTGAGATTGGAGGAAGCAACAAGATGTAAAAAAAAATGAAGTGTCGCATTTTTGAATGAGCGTATACTGTAAGTCGGGGTATGATTTTTTTGGTTTCAAGACCCTGACTTATACTTAAGCATATACGTTAATAACGTTTTGTTTGTAATTAAATGTTTTTCATCAAAATTGTGATTATTCCGAGCTCAATTAGGCTTTAGTCATTTTCCCATGTCAATATAGGTATATTCCAGGTTTTCCTGACTTATACTTAAGCATATACGTTAATAACGTTTTGTTTGTAATTAAATGTTTTTCATCAAAATTGTGATTATTCCGAGCTCAATTAGGCTTTAGTCATTTTCCCATGTCAATATAGGTATATTCCAGGTTTTTGGCAAACCACCTGATTGAACCAGTGTCCATGGGCCTCATGTATAAACGGTGTGTACACACAAAAATGTTGCGTACTCCTGTTTCCACGCACAAATCGCAATGTAAAAAACCTATAAACTTGGCGTAAAGCCACGTACATTTTCATGTTAGCTAAATGCTTGGCGTATGCAAGTTCTCCGCTTTATCATATACACTGAAATTAACTGCATATTGTTTATTAGTTTAAGGCATCTAATTGTAATTAACCTGTAACAATATAATGGTCCATGGAATGGCCAAACTGTTCCAAATACCATAGCTGCTTTAGCGTTTTTCCTCTCAATACTCCACTCAGACTATTTATCCCACTGTATCTGAGTGTGCAATCTGATCAGAAAGAGAATTATCAGTATACAGCATCAAGCACACGCTGCCTCAGCCATGCTGTCTATTGAACTGCTCTCATACGCAAACGCTTCAGAGCCTTTCCTGTAGGAACATCATGGTTCAGAAATGTGGTTTAGAACTATAAACGCACTTAATTAGTCCAGCAATTGCTCCTGGTAGAACTGTTTGTACTTATAAGTACAATTACCTCACTGTAAACTTGCGATACAGTTATAATATTGCACAACCTGAGCCATTTCATAAAGCGCGTATTTACATATGATGACAATATCATTTTTAAGATGAAATGCTGCAAAATATGTTCATTACATTATACAAATAAAATGTTAACATCATTTAAATAATCTATATTGTTAATAATTAAACATGTGAGGACACGGTGACGATCTGGTGCCTCGTTCAGGGATTGTTCCTGCCTCATGCTGTATTCTTGCTGGGGCTGGCGCAACACTGTAAGGATAGATGGATAGAATAATTAAACATGTACCTGAAGATATTTCAATATTCCTCAAAAGTTTTGAAGAACAGGCGTTCTGTGGCAATTGGTTACTTGGAGAAAGAAAAGGAAAGACAGGAATTGAGGGTTAGTACAATAACATGCTTTAACTCCTATCATCATGAAAATTATATCAAGTATACATCTCGGTATTTTAATTATTCAGAGAGCTGTAATATCACAAATGTAATGAATTCTGTGTCAAGTTGTTGTGAAAGATGAATGTTCTCTTCGTTCCCTTGTGCTAATCCTTGTCAAAGAAGTTAAGCAGAAGTAAGCTTTAAAAACATGCTTTGCTGAGCAAACAGAAAAATATTTGTCCAAAGGACTCAAGGTCTAAGCATTCCACACATGAGACTGCCTTTTCATGTTTTCCCTTAGTTTACATCTGAACGCCATAACAAAGGGGCCAAGAAATCAAGTTGCACAAGGGGCGTTGAAGGGGCTCAAGGATTGTGTATAATAAAAGTGTCGACTGTATTTCATAATGATATTAAATCACACATTCTAGGGGTATAAAAACTTTGCCCCACCCAACAGACGGGGTTCAGAAGAGCCCTGACGCTGTCATGTAATATTAATTGCCTGTTTTTCTGAACCTCTGCTCACTGTGACGATGAGAAAATAAAGCTGCTATATGACCACACCTGCTGTTTTGTCTGGTGTCTTCGTCCACATTGTTTAAGAAGCACGTAGTGATTCACACACATAGAGCAGATAGAAGAACACATACAAAACAAAGAATTTAATGTACTACTATAATTACGATGGTATTTGAGAAACTAGTAAATTAAAGGATTTAAAGGCGACGTTTATAATGTTCTACTTTAATGACAAAATAAACTACACAATTAAAGTGGAAATTTTGAGATTAAAGTTGACATTTGAAGCTTTTTTCTCACTGTGTCCCTATTTTTTTTTTCTTTTCTCTGTACCCTAATAAGCTTTCTTATGACACTCAGACAGTGGGCTACGAATCACCTTTTCATGGTGACTTTGATATCTGACAACCTCTTTTTTATTTCGGGGCACTGTGTGACTTTGTGAACTTGAGCTTTAGAGTTTCTCCGAAACTCTATGTCACTCGATCAACTTCCTTTTGTTGTTTATACCACTGTTAAAGCCAACAAATAGTACTTTTTTCCTTGCCTCCACTTGGTATTCACTGAAATTCTTTTATTTCCCCCCATGCTTTTGCCATTGTCTTTTCACAGAACGTTGAGCTTAAGGGCTATTTATATTGATTTGCATATTCTAAGAAGCATAATTCTAGGAAGAGTTTGGGAGTGGCGACAGGTGCGTACATGTGCGTTACTTTTCACGCTAACCGGGATTTATGGAGCGGAAGAACATGGAAGTTGACGAACGCACAGATTTATACAGCTGTATTTTTTTGTGTGTACGCACATTTCCGCTTTTGTACTTACGCTATGTTTTAGTGTTAATCCTACGTTATGCATGAGACCCCAGGTGGCTAAAAGTAAAGCTTCTTGTTTGCCATTTGTATGGAGGATTCTCTGCCCTGTTTAATCCTTCACATGTTGGATTCTGTACCCTCTCTATCTTGTGTGTGTACAGTGGTGTGAAAAACTATTTGCCCCCTTCCTGATTTCTTATTCTTTTGCATGTTTGTCACACAAAATGTTTCTGATCATCAAACACATTTAACCATTAGTCAAATATAACACAAGTAAACACAAAATGCAGTTTGTAAATGGTGGTTTTTATTATTTAGGGAGAAAAAAAAATCCAAACATACATGGCCCTGTGTGAAAAAGTAATTGCCCCCTGAACCTAATAACTGGTTGGGCCACCCTTAGTAACAATAACTGCAATCAAGCGTTTGCGATAACTTGCAATGAGTCTTTTACAGTGCTCTGGAGGAATTTTGGCCCACTCATCTTTGCAAAATTGTTGTAATTCAGCTTTATTTGAGGGTTTTCTAGCATGAACCGCCTTTTTAAGGTCATGCCATAGCATCTCAATTGGATTCAGGTCAGGACTTTGACTAGGCCACTCCAAAGTCTTCATTTTGTTTTTCTTCAGCCATTCAGAGGTGGATTTGCTGGTGTGTTTTGGGTCATTGTCCTGTTGCAGCACCCAAGATCGCTTCAGCTTGAGTTGACGAACAGATGGCCGGACATTCTCCTTCAGGATTTTTTGGTAGACAGTAGAATTCATGGTTCCATCTATCACAGCAAGCCTTCCAGGTCCTGAAGCAGCAAAACAACCCCAGACCATCACACTACCACCACCATATTTTACTGTTGGTATGATGTTCTTTTTCTGAAATGCTGTGTTCCTTTTACGCCAGATGTAACGGGACATTTGCCTTCCAAAAAGTTCAACTTTTGACTCATCAGTCCACAAGGTATTTTCCCAAAACTCTTGGCAATCATTGAGATGTTTCTTAGCAAAATTGAGACGAGCCCTAATGTTCTTTTTGCTTAACAGTGGTTTGCGTCCTGGAAATCTGCCATGCAGGCCATTTTTGCCCAGTCTCTTTCTTATGGTGGAGTCGTGAACACTGACCTTAATTGAGGCAAGTGAGGCCTGCAGTTCTTTAGACGTTGTCCTGGGGTCTTTTGTGACCTCTCGGATGAGTCGTCTCTGCGCTCTTGGGGTAATTTTGGTCGGCCGGCCACTCCTGGGAAGGTTCACCACTGTTCCATGTTTTTGCCATTTGTGGATAATGGCTTTCACTGTGGTTCGCTGGAGTCCCAAAGCTTTAGAAATGGCTTTATAACCTTTACCAGACTGATAGATCTCAATTACTTCTGTTCTCATTTGTTCCTGAATTTCTTTGGATCTTGGCATGATGTCTAGCTTTTGAGGTGCTTTTGGTCTACTTCTTTGTGTCAGGCAGCTCCTATTTAAGTGATTTCTTGATTGAAACAGGTGTGGCAGTAATCAGGCCTGGGGTTGGCTATGGAAATTGAACTCAGATGTGATACACCACAGTTAGGTTATTTTTTAACAAGGGGGCAATTACTTTTTCACACAGAGCCATGTAGGTTTGGATTTTTTTTCTCCCTAAATAATAAACACCATCATTTAAAAACTGCATTTTGTGTTTACTTGTGTTATATTTGACTAATGGTTAAATGTGTTTGATGATCAGAAACATTTTGTGTGACAAACATGCAAAAGAATAAGAAATCAGGAAGGGGGCAAATAGTTTTTCACACCACTGTATGTATGTACATTTTCACCAGACTGCCTCTCATTTATTATATCTAGCTTTATCTAAAGGTCACTGTTATGCTTACTATTTTATTTGTAATCAAGTGAGTACTTATATTTTGTCTCTCCTGAAATTTTAAAGGTTAATTTCAACTAGACGTGAATTTTATTAGTGCATGAGTTGATTTACTCCATTGGGTTGTAAAAACAGTGACACAAGATGGTGAAAAGGGTGTTAGAGCTTCATAAAAAAGCAGGCCAGGCCAGGCTAGGCTGAGCAATAGCCTTGCTTAATCTGCCTTCCAAAATAAACCACACCTGAGGCAGCCAGACCGTAAAACTCAAGAGACAGGCTTTCAGGCCTGGCCAAGCCTAAAATAGGTCACTGGCCTTAAAAGTTCAAAACCATATTTAATATTCAAAACACTCAAAAATGCCCTTTTTGGGAGAGGATGAAGTATAAACCTGAGTCTGGGTTATCACTTCTCTGACTTTCATTTTCAGTATCCTCATCCAAAACATTTGTGTGTAGGGAACAATTCTGATTCATTCACTTCATATACATTCAGGACCCTTTGCTCTGCATTCTCTTATTCTGTATGATACAGGGATTATCTTCCTGTACCACCAAATCGTTCCTCAAAATTGATATAATTCCCAAGTGTTCCAGGTAAGCCTCAACCTCATTAATTGGAGCTTTAGCTGTGGCTTCTCTTATCTTTAGTATTTACCTGATGTTGTACACTATTTGTAGCAATGTGCGCAATGGCTAAAGAAGTACTTCTAACCCATTACCCCATACTGTTGTCGCCAATAAGAGTGTATCCATCAACAGCAGAAAAAGAAGAAAAGAAAATGGTTAAAGTAATAGTATAGTAACAGTAGTCGGCTTCTTTTGGCAAGTAGTCAGAGAATGAAGGTGATATGAGAAGTGTTTGCTCTCCATTGCTCAGGACAGGAAATGCTTGTCTGTTACAACAATGGTCTGTTAAACTGTAATGTAAACTGAATTTCTAGATGTTACCAGTACACATGTGAAATTGCAGAACACCTTAGTAAGCTAATGATTCAAGTAATTTACAAAAATACTGTATTACTTACAGTACATGGTTGTTTATTGAAGTTACAGTAATTTCTATTTGTGATGTATTAATGTTGTTGTATGTCCATGATAGTATTATGATCGTGCCATTTTTCAGGCTCACCCTTACTTTCTTCCAAATAAGAGGGCTGATTGAAAAGTAATAATACTATCACTGTTTCTCTTTCATGGAGGCTGACATGGGAATGTTGTGCAGTTGTTTGTGAACATCATACATTGACTTGTGTGCACCTGCAGTTGGACCGGCATATTCTTCAGCATTCTGTCAAAGCGAGTGGAAACACCTCTTATGTGTTATCATGGCAGATGACAAAGATGTTCCTGTGAGAATACGGCAGAGATGTCTGATTTAATTTTTGTTGAGCTTGTGAAAAGCAGTAATGAAATTCTTGAAATGTTACAGCAAGCATGCGGTGATGAAACAATTAGCCATGATTCTGTATTTCGGTGGTGGAAAGACTTTAGGGTCAGCAACATGTGAGTGAATGACAAAGCGTGTTTGGGGAGGTCATCCATTGTTGTTATGGATGTCAGCATTGCCAAGGCTCACAAACTGTTGCAATAAGACAGAAGGCTTGCATTATGGGAACTTTTGCCTTGACTTGGCATCTTGATCAAACAGACTCAACACATTGTGACAGGGAAACTGAAAATGCATTGTATGTGCACCAGGTAGGTACTCAGAAACCTCACAGAAGAGTGTTTATTTTCTGAACGCACTTTTTCATTCCCTTTCATGTTGCCAACTAACCTTGTTGCCACCCCCAAAATACAGCAGCACATCACCTGCATAGCATTCCAATGTCTACCAATGTCTAGTCTTATTACTTTTCAATCAGCTCTCATTCCTCTTTCACACAGGCTTCTCTTATCCTAGGCACAATATTATGCTTAGGCACTTATTTCTCTTCATCCTCCTCTGCCATGAGTTTTTCCTCCATTACTCTTCTAAACTGGCCCAGGACGAGAGGCTCCTTTTTAGGTCAGATGCGGAATTACTTCCAGCATGTCAGAGACTTAGCTCAAAAGCATTTCCTGGTCAGACACAGCTCCAAGATAAGCGGGGAACCTTTCTCACTAGCTCCTTCCAGTGGCTCTGAAGGACCCTAGTAGGGACTGCCTTTTTAGACTACTATACCTCTGCCAGAGGTATGTAGCCACCAGATATGTTAGGTGGAACTGATATCCCTGGGAGGAAGTTTCCCACTGTCCTTTCATTATTCTGGCCTCCCACCTGGTGACGGTACCACCAACTACTGTGGTTGGGATGCCAGCCCATCCATGCCCTCCATTATAAACAAACACACACACAAAAAACAGAAAATGTACAGTGTACACATTATCTATGAAACATCTTTTTTTGTTATTCAATGTGAACTTAACTTTTGCTAAAATTATTTGCTTTTTTATGTAACATTGATCCTCAAAGTCTCATTTCATTAAAGTATGTTGATAATGTCCCCATAGATACAATAATATCTACCCTTGTTCATTCATGGATGCATGCAAAGCTACAAACAGGCATAGATACAAGAACAACATACCACTCATTCACCCTCAGCTGAGCACTGCTTCAATGAAGAATGCCTGTCATGAGTAAATCAGGACAGCAAAACAGAGAGCCACCCGCTGCCCTTTCAGACATTTGGCAAGATGGTGCATTCCTTCCCGCTAGCAGCTGCAATCTCTGAGTAGGAGACGCCTCAGCCCTCATTAAGCCCTCTTGTTTGTATCTTGTCCCAGTCTCACACTCTGCTCATGTAGACCTTTGTGAAAAGCTTCCAGAGCGCAGAATGGTTGTCTGCCTACTTCTATTCACTGTTTCTTAACTTTTGGGCTTTGAGATGATGTCTTATAACTTCAGTGACACAGTGAAGCAGGGATATGTGAGGATTCGTAGTAGGCATCTGGGGGTAAGTGTTCCATAACTCTTACTGAAATTCAGTTCAGTTCAGTTTATTATTGAATAGAACTTCTCCCTGAGTGCAGATACAAAGCGCTGTGACATGTTCTCAGGTGAAAAGTAGAATGTCCCATATTAGCTGGGGACAGGGCTGGCTGCTCTTGCATGCTCATTTGGAAATACAGCAGATAATAATACATACCACTTTCATGTGTAGATATATAATGTAGCAGACCTCACAAGTCATTTGTGCTTGTCTGATGTGTAACGTATTGAATAGCTTGATTGTGTTCACACTGAATTCACACATGCATATCAATATTGGACCATGCAGGCAGGAAACACGCACTTTACTGCTGCTTATTTGTCCATGATAGGTGTCACTGATCCCATTCGTATCAACATCTCATTCACCCAGGATCCTTCTCTACATGGGTGTCTCATGGTGGTAGACAGAACAAACAGTTACTCTGCAAATACTCAAACCTGCTACAACAGACATTTGCCATTATGTTTTCTGTGCATAATAATGTGTACATTTTGTGCCGTGATATTTCTTATGCTTCGAAGTTCGATATCTATACTCTAATGTGAATTTTTCATTTTTTCTGTGTGAGATGTTAAATTTTATACAACATGTATTTCACATTTGTTTTTGATTTTCCATCTACCTGCTTAATCCAATTTATTATATCCTTGATTCAGAGCTTATAATTCTGGCAGCACTGCATGCAAAACAGGAACCAACTCATGGAACACAGTTGTTCATACTAGCCTAATATAGAGTTGATCATTTGTATAATACACACATCTTTATGATGTGGAAGCAAAAACAAAAATCATAATAGATATGGTGAAAATTTCACCCTGACTGTAACTGAGGTTAAAACCCAGTTCTCCCAGAGCTGTGCTGCCATATCACACTACTCATATTTCATGATATGCTGCTCATTTTAAATCATGTTTTATATATATATATATATATATATATATATATATATATATATATATATATATATATATATATATATTGTGAATCCAACCCAGACATAGACAGGCAGGAGACAGATTTTGCCACACATAGCACACGGTTTATTTACATTTTTAAAGTGCACAAAACACCAACACCGCAGCACACACTCCCTTCTTGCCGCCAGTCCTTCTCCCTCCACTCCCTCTCAGGCTTTGTCCTCTTCCTTCCAACTCTGGCCATCGAATGGTGGGACTGGCCCTTTGTTATAGGGCACCCGGAAGGACTCCAGGTGCCCAACGAGCTTCTTCCAGCCACATTTCTGGGTGTGGCTGAAGTGTGGCCAAATAAGGCCCTGGAAAGCGGGCATCCTGGCCAGGTAAGGGTTCAGGCTGCCGGCCACAATATATGTATACATATACATATATATAAATATCCTTATATTTTATATACACACCTTAATTTATATACACACAGCATTGGTAATTTTAAGCAAATGAAGGCATCCATTATGTATCCATGTTGTAGACCTCTACATATTCTCCAACGCGTACATTAAAACTGACAACTTTCAGCTCTGCTATGTCTACAGCAGTAAGAGACGAGGAATATGATTATTAAATCTATATTGACTTTCCCAATTTCAGCTCTTAGCCAGCATCCCCTTAGTTTTTACACTTTGATTGCATTTGTGAGCCTAAACTTTGTTTTTCCCACTATATACTGATTAAATTTAACGAATAGGGGCTTGTGTGAACAATGACGGATTAAATGTAATGGAAAATACAGGTCAATGGAGCTACATGAAGGTGGTGGTATTCTTACTTTTATTGTGGAGAGGCTGCTTCTGTGCCGAACAAACTATATGAATATAATTGAAATAAAGCAGTATCCAAAGAAATGTCTTCCTGAATGATAGAATAATGCTACAATGAAGAAACTTACAATTCAAAGGGAGAGCAAAAGGGCAAGTGTACTCCATCTTCTGCTTCCATGTCATTACTTTTATATATGTGAATTCCTTATGTGGTTTTATTGGCACAAACTGAATGTCCACGCTTATGAATGTGGGAGGTTTCCGAATGCTGCACTGATCAGACAAAAGTCACATTCAGATATAAACATGAACAGAACAGAGAAATAACATTTTAATGGATGTCCTGCCGAAAAAAATGACAAAGTAGCTACTCTCTAAAATATAAAGATATAGTATTTACATTATTTCTGAATGCTTCATCCTTTATTATACAATGCATACACTGCAGTCTGTTTTTCTGGTTTTATACAGAAAATCAGATTTTTTTACAAATTTTCTTATTGAACTCTGCAATAGAAAATAAATATAAATTTTGAATGGAATAGAAATTACATTAAATATGCATATTAAGTCCTGGCTACCCAGCTCAGCTCAGTTTTAATTTCAGCTGTAAATGTTTTTGTTTCTCAAATTCTGCTATACTTTTTATTGTTCCAGTCCAGAAGTTCCTAACAGATTTTATTACAACATTTTACCAGATACGACAAAATTTGAAAAATACAAATCTTCAGTTTATCTGTTCTCCATATCTGAGTTGTTCAGTTCTAGGCTAAAGGCAGGAACAATCTTTGAATGGGATGGTAGTTCACCATGGGCCTCAGCCATTTTCATACACAAACACTCAAACAACTGGTTTAGATTTGTCAGTTATCCCTTTGTATTTTTGGAGAATCTGTAAAAAAATTGACACACAAATTGCACACGGTTACCGAGCAAAGAAATAAACACAAGTGCCTGGAGTCATGAGGTGGCAATGCTAACCACTGTGCCAAAAAGCAGTCGAATTTAGATTTTATGTTCTGTCAACAATTTGATTTACTCTAGCCATCCTAGCTTTCATCTTTTTGTAACCTGAGAATGCAGCTATTTATTGTAAGTGTGAACAGTGCATGTGGAGCCTAGTGTCATTTTGCATGTTCAAGCTCAACTTTAAGTATATCATCATGTACACACAATATCGATTATTACTCTGTTAAATCTCTCATAGAGAGTAGGATAAGAGCAACATAAGACATTAATTATGACATCACACAGTATGAGCAGCTATTCAGTAAGCATGCGATCCAGGGATAAAACTGTTCCTGGAGCTAATGGTGTGAGTGCTAACAATAAGTGAAAAATGATTGTTGAGGATTTTAATGACCCTGTTTGCCTTTCTAAGTCAGTATGTGTTGTAAATTTCCTCTTTGCCAGTAGTATTCCACCCCTGCTGTACGTAGTGCCCTCTCCTAAAATGAGCAGATGCTACACCATGAGGTTATTCAGCCAGGGAGTATGATAAAACCTGGAGAAGTTAGTGAGCTAGGGTGATAACATTCTGCCTTTCCTCGAATGTCTAAGGTAATAAAAGCATTGTTGAGTCTTCTTGACTGTAGCCAGGATGTGTTGTGTTCACTTCAGGTCATCTGTGATGGTAGGTTTTATAAAAGCTGACACTTGTCATGTGCATTTGTTCTCAGTAATTTTAAGTTACCTAGCTTTTTCCACTGTAATTTTCTTCCAATTAAGGTTCTTGGGGGGCCAGAGCAGACAATATCAGATGCAAGGCAGGATCTAGTCCTGGCTGCACTGGAAGTCTACCGCCAGACACACTAATGTAGACACCCACATTTAGAAATTCAGGGCCAGTTTAAAATCACCAACTACTTTAACACACACATTTTTGGTATTGTGGGAGGAAAAGTGAGATGAGGGAAAAACACTGGCAGAGACAACAATACTATACATACTCCATACAGACAAAGTCCAGGCTGGGATTTGAACATAGGAATCTAGAATTGTGAAGGAACACCTCACATATACCGTATATACTCGTGGATAAGTTCGTCCATGGATAAGTTGGGGCTCGATTTTACAGTACAACTTCTGGTATTTTATAATGTCGGTCGTATAAGTAGAATGCGGAAAGCTCACGCTATTGGTCCAAGAGATTATGATATGCTAACGCCCAGCTGAGTGAGTAACCATGGAGCACACAGCCTTTTTTTTCTATGTGGGCGCGGCAATGCGCTGTATCATCATGTGCTCCTAACCTCTCTCTCTTTCTCTACTGTGCCTACGTGACCACGCGGTAATATCCAAACTATTCCAAAGCGACATTTGCACTGATTTGTGTTTTTTGTATCTCACAACCTCATACACCTTTATTGTAAGAGCATCCCTTATCTACGATGGAGCACTCGATCAGAAGAAAATATGAAGCTGGTTTTAAATTAAACGTCATTGAAGTAACAAAAGCAATTGGTAACTGAGCTGCTGCAACAAAATTCAATGCGTCTGCGAAGATGTAAAAAAAGAAAAATTTTAGTGCCACTTTTCTGAATGGGCGTATAAGTCGGGGTCTGATTTGATGATCGATTTTTTGGGTTTCAAGACCTGACGAGAATATTTACAGTACTTGAAATGAAATATCCCATAAATAGTTCTGATGGGAAGAGCTCATAATTGCACAGGCTTCCATAATTCCAACCCCTTTTACCATTAATGGCTATACACATCTTACTCTTATCTGCTTCACATTTTCATAGCTGCCACATCCAATATATGAAATATATTAAAAAACATGTGATATCAAAAAATTATGAAGCAGAAAGTAATGAAACACTTACATAAACTGGTTGTAAATTTTAGAAGTATTGCTGTGAAAAGTGTAGCACATATTAAGTTAGAGATATCAAACCTTCTGATATCAATCTGATCAAAGAAAATAATATGTAGTCTATATCCAAAATTTATGTCCTTGGGATATCAGATAAGGAGACCCGGGTTCGCTTCCCGGGTCCACCTTGCGTGGAGTTTGCATGTTCTCCCCGTGTCTGCGTGGGTTTCCTCCGGGCGCTCCGGTTTCCTCCCACAGTCCAAAGACATGCAGGTTAGGTGAATTGGCGATTCTAAATTGGCCCTAGTGTGTGCTTGGTGTGTGGGTGTGTTTGTGTGTGTCCTGCGGTGGGTTGGCACCCTGCCCGGGATTGGTTCCCTGCCTTGTGCCCTGTGTTGGCTGGGATTGGCTCCAGCAGACCCCCGTGACCCTGTGTTCGGATTCAGCAGGTTGGAAAATGGATGGATGGATGGATATCAGATATAAACCCACTGTGATGCATTTTACTACTTCAATTTTAAAAGCGTAAACAGAAAAAATACCTACATAATAAAAGTCTCCCCTTCTTGGCATGGCGGTGGGTTTGTCACTAAACCTATAGATGAGTTTATATCTCCAGGAAGGTGGTGTGAGATCTTACCTCTCTGCCTGTTATTTCACACAAATGACACTCACCGATTACCTCGGCAGCAAGCATGAGACATGTGTGCAACTCTGAGGTCATTTTAACACTAGTGATTCTGGGCTGCAAGTCAAATTGAAGCTTATCCTGGGCTGCCCAAAAACATACAGCGCTGTCTGACAAATGCATTGAGCCTCCACAGTAACTTCACCTCTGCACTGCTTCCTTTTCTGTTATTGTATCTCATAGCAGGGAGCACAATGGATTGCTAGGTGTTGTGACTTTCGGGCCCACAACTACAACAAATACCTGACTATTTAAATGAGTCCAAATGTCCCACATCATGAAAGGCCTTAGGCCTACAAAACAATATTTACGAAAAAGGGGAACCACAATAACCCTGGCCAAAATTAAACAAAACTATTATTTATTTAATGTTTTAAATGAAGTAAAAAAAAAAATTGTAAAGTGCTGAAAAAGTGTCTGAAACAACCTAAATTCAAAAATAATTTCAAAATTCCACAACAAATCTGCAAAACCATGAGAATTAACCAGGGACAAATACCATAATTCCAAAATAACAACATAATTCACAATTGGAAAAGGGAAGCTGAACAACACAAACTTGAAAACAGTAATTCCTTATCTCTGAACTTAGGCCATCATGGTTTTGTCAGGTCATACCTGAAGGTCCTCTTACATTAATAGTGGAAAACAGAAAAAAATGTCAACAAAGAACAAAAATGCGACTGGGAAAAATGACAATATTTACAAAAAGAGAAACATGACAAAACAAAGGTGCAATCTTATCACTAGATTAAATATTGGAATGGGTTTCAACTGTCAATGCAATACTATTAATCAATCAGTAACGTTCAGGTTGAATTTTAAATGATTGTTGCTTTTCTGTATTTACCGTGTTTTGAATTATATCTGTACCAGTAACGGTGCACTGCACGAATACACTTGACTTGAGTATTCCTAGTTTTCATCCTCTTTCTCTGTACGTTTAGCATTTGTTTGCTCAGAGGTTGATGTGCTTGCTGCTTCCAGAGCAGCTCTTCTTTTCTCCACCCTAGCGACCCGCTTCTTCTCTTCTTTCATCAACATCTTTTCACGTTAAAACTGATTAAGTCAGTTTTTGTGTTGTACTTAGTACATTTTCCTTAATTTTTCACTTAGGATGGCACTTAAGTCTTCAATCTGCCTCAAGAATGATTTAAGATATGAAGAGGTTGGGGAGGTGATGGCGAAGGTGGTAGGGATGAGAACGGCGCCCGTATGCATGTGCCGCACGACCGCCCTGTTAGCTGCTGCTGAAAGTTGATTCTACATCCATCCATCCATCCATCCATCATCCAACCCGCTATATCCTAACTACAGGGTCACGGGGGTCTGCTGGAGCCAATCCCAGCCAACACAGGGCGCAAGGCAGGAAACAAACCCCGGGCAGGGTGCCAGCCCACCGCAGTGATTCTCCAATAAAATAAAATAAAAATAAAAAGAGTTATAACCTTGGAAGTCAATCATCACCCTGAAAGTGGATAGAAGACGTCACATAGTGTTTGTGTACCAAATTTCAAGTCAATGGGTCAAAAGGTTTGCGAGCTACAAGATGATTTAAAATCCTGGACAGACAAATGGACAGCCATGGTAGCGTATTATATAAGACGATATGATGCAATTATCTGTGCTTTTCTGAACGGTGCCAGTCTGCTTGCATGTGCACCTTCGCTGCCCTGTTTCAACACATAATGTTGCTGAAAGTGCCAAATATAAATTGGTCGTATATACTGTACATTTATCAGGAAGAAAGGAGGAAACTGCATGCACTTTATTGGTTTACTATTTGTAGTTGTCTCCTTACATCTGATAGCTGTTTGGATAGACTGGTGCCTGGCAAACCTTTATTGGAATAAGAGAGTTTAGAAAGTGGGGGAAAAATAAAAGTCTACTGTTTTTATAGAAACCATTAAGCATATTTTATAAAAGCAGACTTGCTTGTTACCACCGTTTCCTCAACAAGCATTCTAAAGGAAACTTGTTTTTGTTTATTTTTGGATTTTTTTTGTCAAATCTCACTATTAAATGTTAAAAAAAAAGCTAACAGCTTTGCGGATCATGTTCGCAAGTAAGGTGAAGTTAGCATATTTATGACAAGTGTCGCCAGATGAGCTCCTGACTCTTCTGTTTTAGCAGTTCCCAGAGCTGAGGAGAAGTGTCCGGTGATTATGCCATGGCCAGGAAATAGGATCATTTTGGTTTGTCACAATTCATCATTGCTGTCTAAAGTCAGTTTTTGGCAGGGAGCTGATTTTGAAAACTGGATAGTGATATCAAAATGGAAAAGTAATTAAGAGTCAGGCAAAGTTAGTTGCCTGGAGGTTCTTTCATATTAAATTTTTCTTGTACATGAAATAGACATTAAAAATGAAATGAGTAACAAAAACATGGTTCTCTATGCTTTTATTGGTATAATAGTGGTCTCCTATAAGAATCATATCATAATTGCTATATGTATTAAAGAGTCCTATGCAATCCTGGGAAGATTTGTCTACTGCCAAAAGCAGGCCCTTCAGATGTTAAAAAAGTTTTCATTTCTCAGGCCCCTCATAAATGGCACTATACATCTTTTCCTTTCTCAATCCAAGTCTTACATAACTTCAGTTAAGGACAGCAGGTGCTTTCAGCTAAACTTACCTTCCCTATCAGACTGTCAGGGCAAAAAAAAATCAATTTGTATGTAGTCTCTAATGATCAGATATTCACATTACTGTAACATTATCAAATAAGAAAAAAAAAGCTTTTTGACAATCCATTAACCCTGCAAACCAAAGTCAAAATGTGCAAAGAGGAATTTACAGGAATAGGAGTACATCAACAAGCTTGGAAGATCACCATCAATATAGACAACCTTGCAAGAATATTTTTCCTGTTCCTTGTTTGCATGTCACCCTGTATTATTAAAATTAAAATTATGATCTCAGGTTTGTTTTTTTTTCCTTCTTTAAGTAAAGTTTTTTTTTTATAATCTGGGTTTTTCTGAACATAAACTGGTCTTTGTAGGTTTAGCACAAACACCACAGTGGGATTCAGGTTTTCATTGCAATCTATTTTTGATGCTAAACATCCATTTCTGATATAAAGATTGTAGTACTAGGGTGTTGTACCGTTAGCCATTATGAATGTAGTGAAAAGTCAAGCAAAATGACACCTAACTAAAAAGATTATAATATGCAAGCTTTTGAGGCAGCTCAGGCCCCTTCTTCAGGCAAGATGTAATAAAGATTGAAAACCATTAGAAACCTAGATTGCTTGTTCAATTCTAAAAACATGCATTGCAAATTGTTTTTTTTTTTACTTTCCTAAAGAGTTACCAATTAAAAATAAGATGTAAATGGCAAGGAAACCAACAGCTACCCAGTTAGTGTTATCACTTTTCTACCTATATATGTGAGTTTCTTGGGAGATTTATGTTTCTGAAATTATATTAATATTGTTATACCAAAATAGTTATTTAATTTAACCATTCTACATTAATAGTTTAAGCAGAAACTGTATGTACAAAAAATAACTTTGGCATTAAGAGTAGGAAACACAAACAGTAAAGCATATTTTGGTCAAAGATACAATCAATAGAGTAATAGAGGCATTATTAAATTACTGACTTCTTCTTCTTTCTGCTGCTCCCGTTAGTGGCCGCTGCAGCTTATCATCTTCTTCCATATCGTCCTCTCCATCTTGTTCTGCTACACCCATCACCTGCAAATCTTCGCTTACCACATCCATAAACCTTCGCTTAGGCCTTCATCTTTTCCTCTTCCCTGGCAGCTCTATCCTTAGCATCCGTCTCCCAATATACTCAGCATCTCTCCTCTGCACATGTCCAAACCAACGCAATCTCACCTCTCTGACTTTGTCTCCCAACCATCCAATTTGAGCTGACTCTCTAATGTACTCATTTCTAATCCTGTCCATCCTCGTCACCCCCAATGCAAATCTTAGCATCTTTAACTCTGCCACCTCCAGCTCTGTCTCCTGCTTTCTGGTCAGTGCCACCGTCTCCAGCCTATATACTGTAACACAGCTGGTCTCACTGCTGTTCTGTAGACCTTCCCTTTCACTCTTGTTGATAACCACCTCTCACAAATCACTCCAGACACTCTTCTCCATCCACTCCACCCTGCCTGCACTCTCTTCTTCACCTCTCATCCACACACCCTGTTACTCTTTACTGTTGATCCCAAGTATTTAAACTCATCCATCTTCGCCAACTCTACTCCCTGCATCCTCACCATTCCACTGACCTCACTCTCATTCACACACATGTATTCTGTCTTGTTCCTACTGACCTTCATTCCTCTCCTCTCTAGAGCATATCTTCACCTCTCCAGGGTCTTCTCAACCTGCTCCCTACTCTCGCTACATATCACAATGTCATCAGCAAACATCATAGTCCACGGGGACTCCTGTCTTATCTCATCTGTCAACCTGTCCATCACCATTGCAAATAAGAAAGGGTTCAGAGCCGATCTCTGATGTAATCCCACCTCCAAATTGAATGCATCCGTCATTCCGACCGCAGACTTCACCACTGTTACACTTCCCTCGTACATATCCTGTACAATTCTTACATACGTCTCTGCTATTCCTGACTTCCTCATACAATACCATAGCTCCTCTCGAGGCACCCTGTCATATGCTTTCCCCAGTTCCAGAAAGATGCAATGCAACTCCTTCTGGCCTTCTCTGTACTTCTCCATCAACACCCTCAGAGCAAACATCATATCTGTGGTGCTCTTTGTTGGCATGAAACCATACTGCTGCTCACTAATCATCACCTCCCTTCTTAACCTAGCTTCCACTACTCTTTCCCATAACTTCATGCTGTGGCTCATCAATTTTATTCCCCTGTAGTTACTGCAGTCCTGCACATACCCCTTATCCTTAAATATCGGCACCAGTACATTTCTTCTCCACTCCTCAGGCATCCTCTCACTTTCCAAGATTCCATTAAACAATCTGGTTAAAAACTCCACTGCCGACATCTATCTTCAAATCTCCGACGCTTGTTTAATGTTATATATTCACCAGCAAAATCAAACACCCCAGAGATATTACTATCATTAGACGCAGAAAAGGCATTTGACATGATCGAATGGAATTACCTTTTCACTGCATTGGAGAAATTTGGGTTTGGCCCGAATATTTGTGCTTGGATCAAACTACTGTATACCAGTCCAGAAGCTTCAGCTCCAGAAGCTTCAGTTTGTATTAATAAAATTTGGTCAGACTACTTTAAACTAGAACGTGGTACCAGACAAGGATGTCCCTTGTCGCCACTGTTGTTTGCAATCGCTATTGAACCACTGGCGGTTCACTGCCGAAATTCTTATCAGATAAAGGGGATTGTCAGAGAAGGACTGGAACAGAAAATTTCTCTATATGCAGATGATATGGTCTTATATATATCGGACCCAGAAAACACTGTCCCTGCTGTTTTAACAGCACTAACAGAATTTCAAAAGATATCTGGTCTTAGAATTAATCTGAATAAAAGTATACTCTTTCCAGTGAACTCACAAGCATATAATATTAGATTAGACACCCTACCTTTTACCATAGCAGATCAGTTTAAATACCTAGGGGTAAATATCACAAGTAAACATAAAGCTCTTTATCAACAAAATTTTGGCGTCTGTATGGAAAAAATTAAGCAAGACTTGCATAGATGGTCAACCCTTCATCTCACTCTAGCCGGAAGAATTAACATTGTTAAGATGAATATCCTTCCTAAACTTCTCTTTTTATTTCAAAACATTTCAATATATATCAATAAATCGTTTTTTTAAACAGTTAGATTCAATAATAACCTCATTCATTTGGAAGTCAAAACACCCACGTATCCGAAGAGCGACCCTACAAAGACCTCAGGCAGAAGGTGGCATGGCTTTACCTAATTTTCAGTTTTATTACTGGGCAGCAAACATACAAGCCATAAAAAACCTGGACACAAATAAATGCACATACCCAGGCTTGGTCTGCAATAGAAGTAAAATCCTGTAGTACTTCTTTATATTCCCTGCTCTGCTCTCCAATAAATGAAAGTTATCGCAAATATACTAATAACCCAATTGTGCTTTACTCACTCAGAATATGGAACCAAATTAGGAAGCATTTTAAGATGGAAAATCTTTTATCAGTGGCACCTCTGCAAGGGAACCACCTCTTTCAACCTTCGCAAGTATATCCAGTTTTTAATACCTGGAAAAGTTTTGGGATTAAAATGCTCAGAGATCTTTATATAGACAACATATTTACATCTTTTGAACAATTACATTCAAAATTTAACCTCCCAGCTACACATTTCTTTTACTATCTTCAAATTAGAAATTTTGTTAAACAGAAATTGCCCGATTTCCCCCACCTTGCACCCTCCACAATGCTGGAAAAAATACTGCTCAATTCCGAGGAAACAAACACTATTTCCGCAATATATAAAATCTTATTAGAGTCCCTACCTTTCAAAGACCCAAGAGGACATTGGGAAGAAGATCTCTTAATCAATATATCAGAAAAGGAGTGGAAGGTAGCAAAGCAGAGAATTCACTCGAGTTCTATATGCGCAAAGCATAGAATTATTCAACTAAAAATTATATATCGAGCTCATCTGTCTCGCTTAAAACTGTCCAAAATGTTTCCAGGCCAGGATCCAACCTGCGAGCGCTGCAACCAAGCTCCTGCCTCACTGGGTCACATGTTCTGGGCCTGCACCAAACTAACATCATTTTGGACAAAAATTTTTAAGTGCCTCTCAGACAGCCTTAGTATCACAATCCCTCCTAACCCACTAACAGCTGTGTTTGGTGTCCTTCCAGATGGACTGCAATTGGAGAAGGACAAGCAAACGGTGATTGCATTCACTACACTCTTGGCACGCAGACTTATTTTGTTAAATTGGAAGAATCCTAATTCTCCTCTTATAAGTCAGTGGGAAACCGATGTTTTATATTATTTGAAATTGGAAAAAATCAAATTTTCAGTTAGAGGATCTGTACAAAATTTTTTCAAAACATGGCAGGATTTAATCAATATTATTTTAGAATAAGAGAAACAACTATTATTGCATTTAACTCCCTTCTCCATCTCTTATTTATATAGATATTTACTTCTCCCCTTCTTTTGTCTAATGTTGCCTTACTAAAAAGCTTAAAGAAATTTTCCTTTAGCTATGCTCTCCTTCTCAGGGGTGGGGTTTGATTTGTTTTCAAATTTGTTGGGTTATAAATTGATCTGTTTGTATGGAATGATTACAATGAAAATTAATAAAATAAAAATATTAAAAAAAAAAAAAAAACTCCACTGCCATCTCTCCTAAACACCTCCATGCTTCCACAGGTATGTCATCTGGACCAACAGCTTTTCCATTCTTCATCCTCTTCATAGCTGTCCTTACTTCCTCCTTGCTAATCCATTGCACTTCCTGATTCACTATCTCCACATCTTCCAACCTTCTCTCTCTCTCTCTCTCTCTCATTCTCTTCACTCATCAGCTTCTCAAAGTACTCTTTTCATCTGCTCAACACATCCTCTTCACTTGTGAGTACTTTTCCATCTTTAATCTTTTTTAAACCCTAACCTGCTGCGCATCTTTCCCAGCTCAGTCCCTCTATCTAGCCAATCATTACAGGTCCTTTTCTCTCTCCTTAGTGTCCAGCCTCTTATACAGTTGATTATACACCTTTTCTTTAGCCATTGCCACTTCTCTCTTCATCTTACGCCTTATTTCCTTGTACTCTTGTCTACTTTCTGCCTTTCTCTATCTATCCCACTTCTTCTTCGCCAACCTCTTCCTCTGTATACTCTCCTATACTTTACCATTCCACCACCAAGTTTCCTTTTCCTCCTTCTTCTGTCCAGATGTCACATCAAGTACCCTTCTTGCTGTCACCCTTACTACTTTTGCTAAAGTTGCCCAGCTGTCTGGCATCTCTTCACTGTCACCCAGTGCCTGTCTTATCTCCCCTCTAAATTTAACCTTGCAGTCTTCCTTTTTCAATTTCCATCATTTGATCCTTGGCTCTGCCCTCACTCTCCTCCTCTTCTTGATCTCCAGTATCACCTTCAGACTTCCATCCTATGGTGCCTAACTACGCTTCCCCCTGCCACCACTTTGCAGTCTTCAATCTCCTTCAGATTGACACCTTTGCATATCATATAATCTACCTGTGTGCATCTTCCTCCATTCTTGTATGTCACCCTATGTTCCTCCCTCTTCTTAAAATATAGATAGATAGATAGATAGATAGATAGATAGATAGATAGATAGATAGATAGATAGATAGATAGATAGATAGATAGATAGATAGATAGATAGATAGATAGATAGATAGATAGATAGATAGATAGATAGATAGATAGATAGATAGATAGATAGATAGATACTTTATTAATCCCAATGGGAAATTCACAAAATATGTATTCACCACAGCCATGCCCATCCTTTTTGTAAAATCCACTACCATCTGACCATCTGCATTCCTCTTCTTGACATAATACCTACCCATCACCTCCTCTTCTCCTTTGTTACCTTCACCAGCATGTCCATGTCACCACTTTCTCTCCCTTGGTTACACTGTCCATCACTTCATCCAACTCACTCCAGAAATCTTCTTTCTCATCCATCGCACACCTAACTTGCGGGGCATATGCACCAAGAACATTCATCATCACACTTCCACTTTCCAGCTTCATAATCATTACTTTGTCCGGCACTCTTTTCATCTCCAAAACACTCTTGACATACTGTTCCTTCAGAATAACCCCTACCCAATTTCTCCTCCCATCCACACCATGATAGAATAATTTGAATCCACCTCCAATCCATCTGGCTTTACTTCCCTTCCATTTAGTCTCTTGCACTCACAATATATCAGCCTTCCTTCTCTCCATGTTATTGGCTAACTCTCTCCCCTTACCAGGCATACTGCCAACATTCAAAGTTTATACCTTCACTTCTACTCCTTTACCTTCCTCCTCTCCACCTGCTTCTGGAAACACTTTCCCTCTCTTCTTCACTTTCTTTGGCCAACAGTAGCCCTATTTCTGCCAGCACCCTGTTCGCCAACAGTACTGGTGGTGGCTGTTGTTAACCCGGGCCTCAAACCAATCCGCTGTGGAAATCTGTATTGTTGTCCACATATTTATCTGGCAAAATTTTACAATGGATGCCCTTCCTGATGTAAAACTGAGGATCTCGTCATTGGTACAAAATCAACATTATCCAAAACTGATAATTTTTCATTTGTTATTGATAATTCCTCTGTCTCCTCTTCCCCACAGATTAAGAGTCTGGGTGTCATCCTTGATAGTATTTTATCCTTTCAGTCCCACATCAATAACATCTCTCGGCCTGCATATTTCCACTTGTGTAACACTAATCGTATTCGCCCCTCCCTCACTCCCCACACCACTGCTATCTTTGTTCATAGCCTTGTCACTTCTCATCTTCATTATTGCAATTCCCTTTTCTTTGGTCTTTCTCGCAAATCTCTTTATAAACTTCAACTGGTCCAGAATTTAGCTGCCCACATCATTACTAGAACCCCCTCTATTCACCATATCACTCCCGTTTTGCAGCAGCTTCACTGGCTTCCAGGTAAGTTACGCATTCAATTCAAAATTCTTCTGTTAACTTTTAAGGCTATCCACAACCTTGCCCCTCCATATCTGTCTGACCTCCTCCATGTTGCCATTCCCTCCCGTACCCTTAGATCCTCTTCCTCCATCCACTTGACTGTCCCCTTCGTCAGTCTTACCACTATGGGGAGCAGAGCATTCATTTGCTTTGTTCTCCAGCTCTGGAACTCACTACCATCTGAGCTTAGAAATATTGAATCATTTTCAATTTTCAAATCTAAATTGAAAACTCATTTATTTAAGACTGCTTTTTCTTTTTGGTTACAATTGCTTTGTCTGATTTTAATTTTCGCATTTTAGTTTTGTTAATAATCTGTGTTTTATCTATTGTTCGGTGTCCTTGAGTGTTTAGAAAGGCGCCTACAAATTAATAAAATGTATTTTTATTACGTAGGTCTTGATGAGTTTGAGTCCAGATATTCTCTTAAGTGTATGCCACATTGAAAAGATAGATTGAAATTCAGATTGTGGATCGTGATATGATTTTTTGGAAAGATCACCCACCCCTAATTTGACTAATAAAGTTTTCAAATTTATGTAGGATTCATTACGCCTTTGGTGAGCTATTTGGAAAGGGGTTGCGAGCTACCGGTAGCTCGCGAGTGACATGTTGGAGACCCCTGGTCTAGTTGGTGTACAAGATGTTTCAGACCATTGAGGAAAGCTAGCAGAAGCATGGTGTTGTTTGGTCCAAGCGTGGCATGGCTGCTGAGAACCCCTTGGTGGATGATGGTGGCATATATGGTCAGTACCCTTCTCACTGACCAGGGACATTCACAATGGCCTGGTGGTCAATTATGTTCCTCCACCTTCTCCTCCTTTCGATAAGATTAAATCCTGCTTCATCAACAAAGATTAGTTCATGAGAAGTGTTTCTGGTATCGATTTCAAAATTTCTCAACGAAAGATATGAAACAGAATACAGTACACAAATAACTATTCTGAAACATATTGCTATAGTACACAAAAGCAGGCCATCAAATAGGCTGTACTATATACTACTGTAATACAAAACTGTTCTCGAATACTTGGTACAGTATGATAAGCCGCACCTGCAAATATTCCAAGCACTGTTCTTTGGTTCTACCGGAGGTCCATTCGAAAGGGACACTAGGCCTCTTTTAAACTTAAACTGTTCTTTTCAAGAATGAAACCAATTGTTGAGATGCTGACTAGATAGATAGATAGATAGATAGATAGATAGATAGATAGATAGATAGATAGATAGATAGATAGATAGATAGATAGATAGATAGATAAGATAGATAGATAGATAGATAGATAGATAGATAGATAGATAGATAGAAAGATAGATAGATACTTTATTAATCCCAAGGGGAAATTCACATACTCCAGCAGCACCTTACTGATACAGAAAACAATATTAAAATAAAGATTGATAATAATGCTAGTAAAAAAGAGACAATAACTTTGTATAATGTTAATGTTTATTGGGTGGAATTGAAGATTCGCATAGTTTGGGAGAGGAACGATCTTCTCAGTCTATCAGTGGAGCAGGACAGTGACAGCAGTCTGTTGCTGAAGCTGCATTTCTGTCTTGAGATGACACTGTTTAGTGGATGCAGTGGATTTTCCATAATTGACAGGAGCCTGCTGAGCGCTCGTTGCTCTGCCACAGATGTCAAACTTTCCAGCTCCATGCCAACAATAGAGCCTGCCTTCCTCACCAGTTTGTCCAGGCTTGAGGTGTCTTTCTTCTTAATGCTGCCTCCCCAGCATACCACTGCGTAGAAGAGGGCGCTCGCCACAACCGTCTGATAGAACATCTACAGCATCTTATTGCAGATGTTGAAGGACGCCAGCCTTCTAAGGAAGTATAAACGGCTCTGTCCTTTCTTACACAGAGCATCAGTATTGGCAGTCCAGTCTAATTTATCATCCAGCTGCACTCCCAGGTATTTATAGGTCTGCACCATCTGCACACAGTCACCTCTGATGATCACGGGGTCCAAGAAGGGTCCGTGCCTCCTAAAATCCACCACCAGCTCCTTGGTTTTGCTGGTGTTCAGGTGTAGGTGGTTTGAGTCGCACCATTTAACAAAGTCCTTGATGAGGTGCCTTGGAATATTATCTGATCTTCAATAACTCTCCTTTGTATCTCATGTAAGTGAATGGTATTGTTGGCTAAGACTATATGGATGATTTCCATTTCTTGCTTTTCTGTAAACAGTTATCGTCTGCCTTCATTAAGTGGTGGTCTCTTAGTTCTGCAAAAACAGAAGTACTGATGGGATTACTGTAAATGATCCACTTTACAAATTAAAAGCATACAGTAACTCCAGATTAACTGTATGTGATATGATGCAGTAACACCATGCTTTTAATACAGCATAAAATAGAATAGAGCAGTTACAGTACATGTATGGTCTGTATCAGTGCAGAGTACAGCACTCCAAAGTTTCAGTAAACAGCAGTATGTAAATCACCTGCCTATTTTCCTCTCTGAAGATTCAAATTGTAGGGGATATTATGAAGCAGCTCAGATTCAGCTACACTTTTTGCCCAGCTTCCCTCATTGACATCCCATTGATGAGGCCATGGTCAACTAGTGTTGCATGAATCTCATCTTCTTCTTCCTGCAGGTCTTTGTGCATTCTGTGTTCCAAAATAAGTAAACTGACTGATTATTGTCCCTTTATCTATCTGTTCAGCATGTGAACAATTTTGACTTTTTGTGTTTCCACCTGGGGAACTGTGTGTTACTTGGGTTCGAGCCGAGATGACTTGGATTAATGAGACTGAATGCCAGTGCTTGGAAATGAGCTCATGGTGCAGCCATTGATATATGAAGGGATTTGTATGTAAAGTGCCTTTGTAAAAAACAGTGGAATAGTGTTTATAGTATTGGGAAATGGGTCTGTCTTTAGGTAGGTGCCATCATGGTATACGGTGTAATCAATCAAGATAAACTGTAATAGGTAGATATGAAACTTATTTCAGGTGCCTTTTTCCTTTTATGGAGCTATATTGATTGTTATTTTATGCTAGTATTGTTCTTTTTACTGTTCAATTTATTTTTCTTTTGGTAATTTCACTTCATATATATATATTATATTATATATATACTGTATATATATATATATATATATATATATATATATATATAAAAGTCAATGTATGTGTGTGTGTGTATGTATATATGTATGTCCCAGCATCACTTACGAAAGGCTGGAGCAATTTTAATGAAACTTGGTACACGTTTCTCATTGGTTGAGTAAAAATACTGTAGGGTGAAATCAACCCTAATCCACCCCCTTCTGGGTAGGGTGGGAGGTGATCTTGCGGTCTTGTATGCATGTTATCATCCAGTTGACACTCGGAATGACCACCAGAGGGCGAACTGGGCAAAACTTTTGTTTGAGCACCACTGCGCCCCTGTTGCTTTTGAAATTAAATAGAGTTGGCCAGGTTGACATCCCAACTATTTTTGGGACTCATTCTGCCTTTGTAACTTCAGCTGCTATATATATATATAGAGCTGCTATATATATATTTATATATATATATATATATATATATATATATATATATATATGTATATTGTGATGGACGACCGGCTACAGACTCCGGTCGCCACCCCCAAGCCGCTAGGAGGAGCCCTCCGGACAGCATGATGGTGCCCCGAGTTCCAGCAGAGCCTCATGGACTTTGTAGTTTGTATACACAGCCCTGCTGGATACCTTGGGGGCCACCGGGAGTCGCTGTAGGGGGGCTAGTGGGCTCTTATATGCCCTATAACCCGGGAGTGCGTCATCATCACGTGACAGGAAGGTGTGGGGAGTGCTTTGTGCACGTAATAGTAAAATAAATACTATAGATACTTTCATCTGGTGTTCAGAGTGGTACCTGAGGGTTCAAGGGGTGGACAAAGCCTCAATCTGTTACTATATATATATATATATATATATATATATATATATATATATATATATATATATATATATATTGTGAAAGCCGGCCTCGACCACAAACAGACACCAAGACAGTTATGTCCAAAAACACATGTTTATTGTGCTTCCTCTTTACAATATCACACACAATGCACAACTCATAGTCCTTCTCTTCAGGCTGCCACCACTCCTCTCTTGTAAGGCTCCATCACACTACCTCCCACCTTCGGCTCCCCAAATGGAGTGAGGCGACCCCTTTTATACCCGGATGTGCTCCAGGTGCTTCCTGACGAACTTCCTGCAGCACTTCCGGGTGTGGCGGAAGTGCTGTATGAGCACCCAGAAGCACACTGGGTGTCTCTGTCTTCTGGTTTGGCAGCACTACCTGTTGTGGCGGAAGTTCTGCAGACCATGTTTCCTGGAATGTTTGGGCGCACCCTGGCGTTGGCCATGTGTCCCAACATGGTGAAGCATCCAAGCTCTGATCTTGTGGCTCCCCTGCACCTCAGGGCGATAGCCCTCTCACGTCCCGGGGGGAGCTATTGGCGCTCTCCCAGTTCTTCCACATCCCAGGCATCCCAAATGTGCAGCCATCCATCACACTGCCCCTCCCCCAGCTGAAGCACATAGGGCAAAGTGGCCCACCGTGTTAGGGCAGATCCTGTCCACGGAGGGGTGCCAGCATGCTGTCGTCCATGGCCTTGGCCTGTAATAGAAAAACAGGAAAAGGGTGCAGAGACATTGTGCAGATGCCACTCCCTGGCTCCCTCCATATTACGATACGGACAATGTCCCCACAGGTGATCAAAGCCGTGGCACATGTAACACCGGCGTCCCCCTGCCTGTGTCCGTGCCCTCGGAACATACAAGCAGGGCGGGTACCTCCGCACTGTCACTACCTCAACTAGGTTCGGGCCTTTCTCTGCTCGCACGTAGAAAGGCCTTTAGACACACAGGAGGACACTGCCCCCCGTCTCTCACTGTTGGAAGCCCCAGCTTTTCTCCTCCGGTTTCTCTTCCTTTTACTCTGGGGCGTCTCGGTGGTCTGGATTTCCCTATGGGATTAAAAGAGACCCAGGGCCGTCTGCGCAACTGTAGAGCAGTGAGAGGCTGTTGTCAGCTCATGGAGCGGCTCGCTTTAAGACCCGTCACTCACCAGCTGGTGTCCTGTACGCGCCTTTACCGCGCCTGCTGCACAATTAGCCCTTACTGCTGCCTTCACTCTCAGAGGTGTGGCTACTGGAACCCCTTCACTCAGCCCTCCTTTATCATGTACGGTACAGACGACACTCACCTGCACCACGGCATCCCTCCGGCTGGAGAATCCAACATCGCACTGCCCCCGCCATTCCTGGATCTCCTTCAGGAGTATACCTGCCTTCTCCTCCAGCTGTTCAATCATCTTCCGGAGGGTGTCGAAAGCCTGTACAAGTGAATGTATAGGCAGGAGGATTTCTCCCAGCCTATTTACAGCCGCAACAAACTTCTCAGTACTAGGGCAGAAGTCCAGGCGTTCATCCTTCTGCAGCCGTCTTCTGAGAACCAGCGATTGCCATTCTTTGTCACTGCTTCCCTCTGCCACCAACTTGTCATCGCTCCACTTGGTCGGCATGCTTTGGCCAGAGACGTGGAACCGGACAGTCCCCTTCTAGAAAGCATGAATAGGGGCCAGCAAGTTAATCCACCCAGGGCCGACAGCCACTGGAGCTCCGACTTACCTCCGTCGCCCGGAGTATCTCTCCCCCGGGTGGCCTCTCCAAAGGCTACGCTGACCCGGACGTCTTCGACGATGGTGCGAGTCTTGGAAACCACCGCTTTCGGGGGCCGCCTGGTCTTCTTCCTCCTCATTAGTGCAGGTAAGATCTTGCCATGTGGGTGTGCTGCACTCTAGCAACAAGCGCGTGTCTGGTTCTGTCGCGTCAGGCCATCCACAAAATTATTTTTATGATGGGTCCCCACCTTGTATCAGGCGGAGGGTCCCATCTGGGATACCATTGTGAAAGGCAGCCTTGACCACGAACACACACCAAGACAGTTATGTCCAAAAACACATGTTTATTGTGCTTCCTCTTCACAATATCACACACAATGCACAATTCACTCACAGTCCTTCTCTTCAGGCCGCCTCCATTCCTCTCTTGTAAAGCTCCGTCACACTAACTTCCAACTCCGGCTTCCTGAATGGAGTGAGGCGGCCCTTTTTATACAGTATCAAGATGTGCTCCAGGTGCTTCCTGACGAACTTCCTGCAGCACTTCCGGGTGTGGCAGAAGTGCTGCATGAACACCCGGAAGCTCACCGGGTGTCTCTGTCTTCTGGTTTGGCAGTACTTCCTATTGTGGCGGAAGTGCTGCAGTCCATGTTTCCTGGAATGTTCGGACGCCCCCTGGTGGTGGCCACGTGCCCCAACAGGGTGGAGCATCCCAGCTCCGATCTTGTGGCTACCCTGTACCCCAGGGCAGCAGCCCTCTCGCATCCCAGGGGGAGGTTTTGGCTCTCTCCTGGGTCCTCATGTATAAACGGTGCTTACGTACAAAAATGTTGCGTAAGAACGTTTCCACACTCAAATCACGATGTATAAAACCTAAACTTGGCATAAAGCCACGCACATTTCCACGGTACCTCATACCCTGGCGTACGCAAGTTCTCCGCTCAGTTTTGTAAACTGGCGGCACTCAGCGTCAAAGCAGTGCTACTGTTCCTGTGTGGTTACCCTTTCTTTTTCAGATCCACATCCCTAACGCGGCTTTATAAATACACTGAAATTAACTGCATATTGTTTATTTGTTTAATGCATCTGATTGTAATTAACCAGTAACAATATAATGGTCCACGGAATGGTCAAACTATTCCAAATACCATAACTGTTTTAACGTTGTTACTCTCACTGCACCTTCTTTTACTTCTTTCAGCTGCTCCCATTAGGGGTTGCCACAGCGGATCATCTTTTTCCATATTACTCTCACTGCACCACTCGGAGCAGCTGATTGGAAAGAGAATTATCGGTATACAGCATCAAGCACACGCTGCCTCAGCCATGCTTCCTATTTGAACTGCTTCTCACACAGCAAATGCTTCAAAACCTTTCCTGTACGGACCTCGCGGTTCAGAAAGAGTTTCACTCCAAGAGCTCTAAATGCAATCAATCAGTTCATCAAGTGCTCCTTGTAGAACTGTTTGGAATTATAAGTACAATCACCTCACTACAGTTATAATATTGCACAACCTGAGCCACTTTATAAAGCACGTATTTACATATGATGACGATATCATTTTTAAGATGAAATGCAGCAAAACATGTTTATTATATTATACACATAAAACTTCATTTAAATAATCTATATTGTTAATAATTAAAGGACACGGTGTTGCTACACTAGCAAGGATCTGGCACTCTTTCCTGCCTCGCACTGTATGCTTCACTGGGACTGGCGTGAAAGATAGAATAATTAAACAAGTACTACGAAGATATTTCAGTGCTCCTTAAAAGTTTTGAAGAATCGGCGTTATAAGCTTACAAATGGCTTAACGTCTATTACAGAGCTGATTGTGTGGTGATTGGGTATTTGAAGAAAGAAAGGTAAGGACAGAAATTGGGGGTTAGTACGTGTGAAAGAGACAGTACTGCTGCAATAAATTCATCGAAGGTCGCGCACAATCACTGTGCCACCGTGTTCCCATGTTTAATAACATGCTTTAACTCCTATCATCATGAAAATTATATCAAGTATACATCTCAGTATTTTAATTATTCAGAGAGCTGTAATATTACACATGTAATGGATTTTGTGTCCTGTCGGAGGAAGATAAAACCCGGAAGCACGTAGTTATTCACACACATAGAGCACATAGAAGATCAAATACAAAACAAACCATTTAACATGCTACTTTAGTTATAATGGGGTTTGAGAAACTAGTAAATTAAATGATTTTAAGATGAAGTTTATGATGTTCTACTTTAATGACAAAATAAACTATGTGATTAAAGTGGAAATTTCGAGATTGAAGTTGACATTTCGTGCTTTTTTCCCACTGTGTGCTTTCATATGACACTCAGACGGTGGGCTACGACTCGGCTTTTCACGGCGACTTTGATATCTGACAACTTCTTTTTTATTTCGGGCACTGAGTGACTTTGTGAACTTGAGCTTTCGAGTTTCTCCAACACTCTCTGTCACTCGATCAACTTCCTTTTCTTGTTTATACCACTGTTTAAACCAACAAATAGTACGTTTTTCCTTGCCTCCACTTGGTATTCACTGAAATTCTTATATTTTCCCCCATGCTTTTTCCATTGTCTTTTCACAGAAGGCTGAGCTTAAGGGCTATTTATATTGATTTGCATATTCAAAGAGGCATAATTCTGGGAGGAGCTGGGGCGGGACTGCAGGCGCGTGTACATGCATTACTTTTCACGCTGATCGGGATTTATGTAGCGGAAGAATGTGGAAGTTTGCATACGTACAGATTCCTGCATCTGGATTTTTCTGTGCGTACGCACATTCCCGCTTTTGTGCTTATGCCATGTTATAGTATGAGTTCTACGCACAGCGTTATACATGAAGCCCCTGGTCCTTCCACATCCCAGGCATCCCAACTGTGTAGCCGTCTATCACAATAACTACATTTTCATCTTACATTATTCTTATTGTAGCAATGTTGTAGTGTTAATAGAATTAAATCAACCTACTAATAATATTAATTGACTTTTTTTACGTTGTCAAAAATTCTGCATATAAAAACTTATTACTACACCACAAAACAAAAATTAACCTGTCAAAAAACCTTATAAAGGCTTTGCTTTTCCCATAATTTTTACACTACTTTGAACGTATTCCATGATTATATTATATACTAGCCGTCCCCCTGTGGCTCCGCCCACATAGTAGTGAAACAGGACAGTGAGGAGGGCCCTGCCGGCTCCCCAATCCTGACATCACGTTTCCCCCTCCCCTCGGCCCGCAGCCTCTCTCTCGGATTAGCGCGAATATATCAGTCCTGCGAGCAAACTATGACTCTTAGCGTAATGAGAGAAGTCACAAAATCAACCAGAATGTTCAAGCAACTTATAGAAAAAATCCTGACCTAAATCTGGTAAGTAGTTCTCTCGTTCACTAGGAGCATGAGTGAGGAGGGTCCCGCACCCTTCCCCTTGGCCTGCTGCGTCTCTCTCGGATTCGCGCAAATAAATCGGTACCGCAAGCGAACTACAGTATGATACATAGTGCAATGAGAGAAGTCATAAAATCAACCAGAATGTTCAATCAAATTATAGAAAAAAAAAACGGTCTAAATCCGCTAAGTAGTTCTCTCATTCGCTAGGA